>NC_045445.1:106048085-106186136 GCF_002776525.5 Piliocolobus tephrosceles | reverse complement strand
ATCTCCTGACTTCGTGATCCACCCACCTCGGCCTTCCAAAGTGCTGGGATCACAGGCTTGAGCCACCACACCCGGCCCTCTCTCTTCCTCTTCGAATAAGGACACCAGACCTATCAGATTAGGACCTTTCTTTTATGACCTGATTTCGCCATAATTACTTCCCTACAGGCCCTAAGCTCCAAATAGTCACACTGATGGTTAGGCCATCAATATATGAATTGGAGTCAGGGACACAATACAGTCCGTAACAATCTAAATTTGGTATTGGCACTTGTGTAATTATCTAGTTACTAGATAATCAGTTAAGCAAATCACTCACTGCTGTAATTCATTAGCTGTTCATATGGAAGAGTTATATACATAAGTGAATATGCACAAAGTGATGTTGACTTGCTCCTGAATAATTATTCAAGAATATTAAGTGTTCACAGGCTCCACATTGTCAAAAGGAAGAAAACATCTTCAGACCTCTCATAAGGTTTGTAGAATGAGGACTTGTTAAATTTGGCCGTTCGCAGTTGGATGGTTACTTGGGGGTGGTTTAAGTTTTTAACTTTTAATTCCTGTTTCCTGTTCAAATTTTCTTTGTATTTTAAACTTTTTTTTTTTTTTCCTGAGCACTGATTTGCTATGTTATGACTAGTCTTCAGAGATGAAGCTCTTCTGTTTCATTTAGGTTGAAAAGTTGCTGTTTCAAGCTGTTTTATGTGAATTTTGCCCCCTCTTTCAGAGCAAATAAGTTTTGTTTATTTTCAAGGGAACTATTTTTCAGAAAAATGATTTCCTGCAGGTTTGTGATGGTTTTAATACATCTATAAACAAGGCCATTTCCCCAGAACTGCCATTGTTACTTGAGAGAATTTTTTATTTGTCTCCATTCAAACCTATACCGTATTTGAAAATAATAGATTTTTATTTTATTTTATCTATTCAAATCTCACTTTAAGCTGTATTTACTCATTTCCAAGCCCCTTGGAAAATTTGACAGTAGGTGCCCAGAGCTGCGTGAGACTACCTGCTCTGAGCTTTATTTGGTGTTTTCTACTTTTGTTTGCAAGAAGAAAAGATGTTTATACACTGGGTCTCTGACTGTTCCCCAACATAAGAGGCTTTCGTGTCTTAGCTTGGTTCCACTCTAAACAAAATATTCTTGAGAAGGCATCCATGCCCATCATGCCTTCAGTTGCATTACTGATTGCTTCATCTCTGGAGGAGAATGAGGCTTTTTAAACAAGAGTTGCTCACAGTGAGGGCTGTTCTATGTGATTGGTGAAGTAGTCACTACTGGTTCATGAGGAGATAAGTTAAAAATCGAGAGTAAGCATCTAAAAACCGACATTACAAATATATCCAAGTACATATTCACTGAACTCATCTCGAATAGGCCATTCACCTGCACTGTTCAGTATGGTAGTCATTAGCTGCATGTGGCTAATTAGCATCTGAAATGTAGCTACTCTGAATTGAGATACCTGCAAATGTAAATTGAACATTGGATTTTAAAGGTTTAGTGTGATAAAAGAAATATAAAATACCTCATTGATAATATTCTTACATGTTGCAATGATAATATTTTTCATATACTGGGATAAATAAAATGTAATATTGATATTGAGGTCACTTGTTTCTTTTTACTTTTTTTCCCCTTGAAATAGACCGTATGTTTTAGTGCAGTATTAGGTTCCCCATAAAAATGAGCAGAAAGTAAAAAGAGTTCCCATAAACCTGCTGCCCCCATACATGCACAACCTCTCTTACTATCAATATCCCCTACTACAGTGGTACATTTGTTACAACTGATGAACCTATACTGACACATCATTATCATCCTGTATTAGGCCGTTCTTGTATTGCTCTAGAGAAATAACTGAGACTGGGTAATTTATAAAGAAAATAGGTTTAATTGGTTCATGGCTCCACAGGCTTTACATGAAGCATGATGCTGGCATCTGTTCAGTTTCTGGGGAGGCCTCAGGAAACTTACACGATCATGGTGGAAGGCGAAGGGGAAGCAATGGTGGAGGTACAGGTGCTACACACTTTTAAACAACCAGATCTTGTGATAACCCACTCACTCTCATGAGAACAGGATGAAGAGGATGTGCTAAACCATTCATGAGAAATCCACCCCCATGATTCAATCACCTTCCACCAGGCCCCACTTCCAACATTGGGGATTACAATTGAGTATGAGATTTGGGTGGGGACACAGATCCAGACCATATCACACCCAAAGTCTGTAGTTTACATTAGGATTCACTCTCAGTATTGTACATTCTGTGGGTTTGGACAAATATATAGTGACATGTATTCACCATTGTAGTACCATACAGGTACTGCCCTAAAAATTCACTGGACTCCACCAATTCATTCCTTCCTCCCCTCAGCTCCTGGCAATCACTAATCTTTTTACTGTCACCATAGTTTTGCCTTTTCCAGAATGTCATGTAGTTGGAATTATACATTATTTAGTCTTTTCAGATTTGTTTCTTTCACATAGTAATATGCATTTAAGCTTCCTCCATGTCTTTTCATGGCTGTATAGCTCATCTTTTTAGCACTGAAAAATATTTCATTGTCTGGATGTATCACAGCTTATTTATTCATTCACCTATTGAAGGACATATTGGTTGCTTCCAAGTTTTGGCAATTATGAATAAAGCTGTTATAAACATCTGTGTGCAGGTTTTTGTGTGGACATTAAGTGTTCAACTCATTTGGGTAAATACCAAGTAATGTGGCTACTGGACTGTATGGTAAGAGGATGTTTAATTTTTGTAAGAAGCTGCCAAACTCTCTTCTAAAGTGGCTGCCTTATTTTACATTCCCACCAGCAATGAATGACAGTTCCTGTTGCTCAACGTCCTTGTCAGCATTTGATGTTGTCAATGTGTTGGATTTTGGCCATTCTAATAGGTATGTGGTGGTATCTTATTCTTATTTTAATTTGCAGTTCTCTAGTGACATGATGTGGAGCATCTTGGTATCTTTTCATATACTTATTTGCCATCTGTGTATCTTCTTTGGTGAGGTATCTGTCCATGTCTTTTGCCCATTTTATTTACTTATTTATTCGACTAACCAAAAAACAAGTTTTTATTTCTTACTTCTATAAGTGTAGCTTATTTTCTTGTGAGGGAATAGATCCATGCAGCTTAGCCACAATTCATATGTGGAAGCCCTCTTTTCTTGTCATAAGGATAAAATGACTGTTGCATGGTGATGCCAAAGACATCTGCCAGAACAGAATTTTCCTGAGGATTTTCATGGCAACACCTAGGCTGCAACTGATTAATTTTCATAGCATTTTCTCCAAAATTTTGTTCTTCATTAAAATTTTCTTAGTGATATAAGAAGAAAATTGCCTTTGCATTATGGCAAAGACAGTAAAAAGTGGTAAAGAGTTTGTAGGCATCCCAGTATATTTTATTTAAAAATGAGCTAGATATTTATGCATGTCATACTACATTAATACTTTTCTTTCTTCTTTTTTTTCAAAATAATTTCAATTTCTATTCTAGATTCAAGAGGTATATGTGCAGGTTTGTTACCTGGATGTATTGCATGATATTGAGGATTTAAGCATGATTGATCCTGTCACCCAGGTACTGAGCAAAGTCCTCAATAATTAGTTTTTCAGCCCTAGCCCCCTCCCTCTCTCCTCCCTCTAGTAGTCCACAGTGTCAATTGTCACCATCTTTATGTCCATCAGTACCTATTGTTTAGCTCCCACTAATAAGTGATAACATGCAATACTTGGTTTTCTGTTCTTGTGTTAATTTTCTTAGCATGCTGGCCTTCAGCAGCATCCATGTTGCTGCAAAGGACATGATTTCATTCTTTCATATGGCTGAGTAGTATTCCATGGTGTATAGGCACCACATTTTCTTGATCCAATCCACTGTTGATGGCCACATGAGTTGATTCCATGTCTTTGCCATTGTGAGTAGTGCTGTGATGAACATATGAGTGCATGTGTCTTTTTGGTAGAACAATTTATTTCCTTTTGGATATATACCCAGTAATGGGATTCTGTTAAGTGGTCAAATGGCAGTTCTGTTTTAAATTTTTTGAAAAATCTACAGACTGCTTTCCACAGTGGCTGAATTAATTTACATTTCCAACAACAGTGTATAAATGTTCACTTTTTCCATAGCCTCACCAGTAACTGTTATTTTTTGACTTTTTAATAATAGGCATTTTGACTGGTGCAAGATGGTATCTCATTGTGGTTGTGATTTCTGTTTCTCTGATGGTTAGTGGTGTTGAGCATTTTTTCATATGTTTGTTGGCTGCTTGTGTCTTCTTTTGAGAAGTGTCTGTTTCTGACTTATGCCCATTTTTAAATGGGGTTCTTTGCATTTTGCTTGTTGAATTGTTTAAATTCCTTACAGATTCTGGAGTAGAATCTTTAGACAGATGAAATCTTTGCCAGATGCATAGTTTGCAAATATTTTCTCCCATTCTGTAGGTTGTCTGTTTAGTCTGTTGGCAGTTTCTTTTGCTGTACAGAAGCTCTTTAGTTCAATTAGATGTGTGGCCTTTTTTCTGGGATCCCTATTCTGTTCCTTTGGTATATGGAACCGAAAAGTGTCTGCTTTTGTCCCAGTACCATTTTGTTTTTGTTACTGTAGGCTCGTAGTATAGTTTGAAGTTGGGTAATGTGATGCCTCTGGCTTTATTCTTTTTGCCTAGGATTACTTTGGCTATTCAGGCTCTGTTTTGGTTTCATGTGAATTTTAGAATAGTTTTTTCTAGTTCTGTGAAAAATGATGCTTGTACCTTGATAGGAAGTGTTGAATCTGTAGATTGCTTTAGGCAGTATGGGCATTTTAATGACATTGATTTTTCTAATCCATGAGCATGGGATTTTTTTCCATTTGTTTGTATGTATTACATATGCTTTTTTGAGCAGTGTTTTGTAGTTCTTCTTGCAGAGATCTTTCATCTTCTTGGTTAGATGTATTCCTAGGTATTTTCGGGGGGCTATTGTAAATGAGATTGCACTCTTGATTTGGCTCTCAGCTTGCACATCATTGGCGTATGGAAATGCTACTGAGTTTTGTACATTGATTTTGTACCTTGAACTTTTACTGAAGTCATTTATCAGTTCCAGGAGCCTCTTGGCAGAGTCTAGCATTTTCTAGGTATAGAATCATATCATCCATGAAGATAATTTGACCTCTTTTCCTATTTGGATGACTTTCATTTCTTTCTCTTGCCTGATTGCTCTGGCAACAACTTCCAGTACTATGTTAAATAGAAGTGGTGAGAGTGGTGAGAGTGTTGGCATCCTTGTGTTATTTCAGTTCATAAGGGAAATGCTTCTGGTTTTTGCCCATTCAGTATAATGTTGGCCATGGGTTTGCCATAGATGGTTCTTATTATTTTGAGGTATTTTCTTTTAGTGCCTAGTTTCTTAAAGGTTTTTTCATGAAGGGTTGTTGGATTTTATCAAAAGCTTTTTTCTGCAAATATTGAGATGATCCTACGATTTTTGTTTTTAATTCTGTTTATATGGTAAATCACATTTATTGATTTGCATATGTTGAACCAACCTTGCGTCGCAGGAATAAAGAGTGCTTGATCATGGTTAATGAAGTTTTTGATGTGCTGCTGGATTTGGTTTGCTAGTATTTTGTTAAGGATTTTTGCGTTTATGTTCATCAGGGATATTGGCCTGTAGTTTTCTTTTTTCAGTGTGTCTTTGCCAGGTTTTGGTATCAGGGTGATGCTGACTTTGTAGAAAGTGTTAGGAAGGAGTCCTTCCTCCTCTATTTTTTGGCATAGTTTCAATAGAATTGGTACTAGCTCTTCTTTGTATATCTGGTAGAATTCGGCTGTGAATCCATCTGGTTGCGGTTTTTTTTTTGGTTGGTAGGTTTTTTTATTACTGATTCAATTTTGGAACTTTATATTGGTCTGTTCAGGGTTTCACTTTCTTCCTAATTTAATCTTGGGAGATTGTGTGTTTCCAGGATTTGCCCATTTCCTCTTGAGTTTTTAGTGTGTGTGCATAGAGGTGTTCATAATAGTCTCTGAAGATCTTTTGTATTTTTGTGGGATCAGTTGTAATGTCACCTTGATTATTTCTGATTGTGCTTATTTGGATCTTCCCTCTTGTTTTCTTTGTTAATCTAGCTAGTGGTCTGTCAGTCTTGTTTACTCTTTCAAATGACCAACTTTTGGCTTCATTTTGATTATTTGGGTCTTTCATTGGATGTTTGGGTCTCAGTTTTGTTCAGTTCTGCTCTGATTTTAGTTATTTTTTCTTCTCCTAGCTTTGGGGTTAGTTTGCTCTTGCTGTTCTAGTTCCTTTAGGTGTGACATTATATCATTAATTTGAAATCTTTCTAAATTTTTGAAGTAGGCATTTAGCCCTGTATACTTTCCTCTTAACATTGCTTTTGCTACATCCCAAAGATTTTGATGTGTTGTGTCTCTTTTCATTTGTTTCAAATAATTTCTTGATTTCTGCCTTAATTTTATTGTTTACCCAATAGTCGTTCAGAAGCAATTGTTTAATTTCCATGTAATTGTGTGGTTTTGAGAGATCTTCTTGGTATTGATTTCCATTTTTATTCCACTATGGTCCAAGAGTATGGTTGGTATGATTTTGATTTTTTTTGAATTTATTGAAACTTGCTTTATGGCCAAGCATGTGGTCATTCTTGGAGTATGTTCCATATGCAGATGAGAAGAATGTATATTTTATGTTTGATGGCTGGAGTATTCTGTAGATGTCTATTAGGTTCAATTGGTCAAGTGTCAAATTTAAGTCCAGAATTTCTTTGTTAGTTTTCTGCCTCAATGATCTGCCTAATGCTGTCAGTGAGGTGTTGAAGTCCCTCACTATTATTGCGTTGCTGTCTAAGTCTTTTTATAGGTTTGGAAGTACTTACTGTTTTTATGAATCTGGGTGCTCCAATGGTAGGTATGTATGTATGTAGGGTAGTTAAGTCTTCTTGTCAAATTGAACCCTTTATCATTATGCGATATCCTTCTTTGTCCTTTTTTTACTTGTTAGTTTAAAGTCTGTTTCATCTGATGTAAGAAGAGTGACTCCTGCTATTTTTTTGTGTTCCATTTGTGTGATAGATCTTTCTCTCATCCTTTACTTTGAGCCTATGGATGTCTTACATGTGTGATGAATCTCTTGAGGACAGCAGATGAATGGGTCTTATTTTTGTAATCCAACTTACCATTCTGTGCCTTTTACATGGGGCATTTAGACCATTTACATTCAAGGTTAATATTGATATGTGAGGTTTAATCCTGTCATAAAGTTGTTATCTGGTTGCTTTGTAGATTCTATTGTGTAGTTGTTTTATAGGATCTGTGGGCTATGTGCTTAAGTGTGTTTTTGTGGTAGCAGATATTGTTTCATTTTCATGTTTAGAACGTTCTTAAGGATCTTCCGTAAGGTTGGTCTAACATTAATGAATTCCCTTAGCACTTACTTATCTGGAAAACATTGTACTTCTCCTTCCCTTATGAAGCTTAGTTTGCTTTTGCCAAATTTAAAATCAATGTGTTTGTTTTCTCATTGTTGAGTTTTAAGAGTTCTTTGTATATTTTTGATGTTAATAAGTTCTTTATCAGATCTATCTTTTGCAAATATTTTCTCCAAATCTGTGGCTTTTCTATTATCCTCTTGACAGTGTCTTTTGCAGAGCAGAAAAATTTAATTTTAATGAAGTCTGGCCTATCAAGTATTTCTTTCATGAGTCATACCTTTGGTGTTATATCTAAAAAGTCATCTCTATGCAGTAGGTTGTCTAGATTTTCTCTTAGATTATTTTCTAGAAGTTTTATTTTATACCTTTGTTTATGATCTAGTTTGGATTAATTTTGATGAAGTGTGTAAAGTCTCTGTCCAGATTTATGTTTTTGCATGTGATTTCCAGTTGTTCTAGCACCATTTGTTAAAAAGAATGCCTTTGCTCTATTGTATTGCTTTTAATCCTTTGTCAAAGATTAGTTGACTGTATTTATGTGGGTCTGTTTCTGGGCTCTCTATTTTGTTCCATTGATCTATTTGTCTATTCTTTTGCCTATGCTACACTGTCTTGATTATTCTAGCTTTATAGTAAGTCTTGAAGTCAGGTAGTGTGAGTCTGCCAACTTTGTTCTACTCCTTCAATATTTTGTTGACTCTTCTGGGTCTTTTGGCTCTCCATATATACTTTAGAGTCAGTTTTATTTGTATCCACAAAATAATAGATTTTGATGGGGATTGGGTTGAATCTATAGATCAAGTTAGGAATAACTGACATCATGACAATATTGAGTCATCATCTTTTTACTGTTTTAATGTGGCTATGAGAAAATTAAAAATTATGTATGCAGTTCAACTTATATTTCAATTTAGCAGTGTGGGTATAGACCACTCTAAGTGCTGTTTACAAATAGTTTGAGAAGCACTGCTCTCTACACCCTGGTGCCATTATGGCGTCTTGTTAGATAAAGCAAGAACTGGTCTCTTCTGGTAGTTTTTCTTCTTTCTGATTATTATTTACTTTAAATACCTTCTAGGATCATTGGCACCTTCTCAGGGTTTGTCCCCAAGTCACCTAACATCCCAGAATTAGCATATCTCACTGAAGTCAGTCAAACTTGCGTAAATTGGGTGTTATTTACCCTAAAGTACGCTGTGTGTGTGTATGTGTGTGTGTGTGTGTGTGTGTGTGTGTGTTCAAAAGCATTAATCTTCCCAGCTCCCATGGAGCTACTTACATCTGGACTGGGGCCCTGTTTGAGATTGTGGACACTTTACCTCTGTGGCTACTGCTTTCCTGACCCTAGCTTGTGTGATCAGTTCATCATCATCTCCAGATTGAACATATTGATGGGCAAATCTATCCCCTACTCTCAAACTGAGCTCCAGTATAGCCTCCTCTGTGAAACTGCCCCACCCCTTGCCCTGAGCTGGATGTTCTCTCACACAACTTCCCATAGTACCTGCTTCTTTTCCTAAATTTGAACATTTACTTGGTTACATAGTAAATGTGGTCTACTAAGCTTTCCTCACTTGACATCCCTAGAGTACAGGGAGTTCGCTTTATTTGTCTTAGTAATGATAGTATCTAGACAATTCAATGTATAATGTAACACTTTACAATATCCCTCAGATTGAAGCTGCAATGAGTTTTAAAAAGTCAGTAATGTATTTTGGGTGGCCAGTGTCATTCATCCAATCAACAAATATTTTTTGGCTATGTCCTTTGCAGAATGCTCTTCTGGGTAATGTAGAGGGGATATGGTCCCTCCTCTCTAAAGAAGCCACATCAGTTATCCTTCTCTGTCATTCAGCCTCCAAATCCCCTTCTCATGTGTGAAGTCTCACTTTATGAGACTTGGTGGTGAGAAGGATCCACCTTCTATTAGGAAAACTTAAAATGCCAGATCCTCACGTTTAAAACTTCCTTTGCAGCTAAAGCATGGGCACTTGACTAAGGTTTGACAACTCAGATATATTCCTTCCACACTGGACCTGGGAGTAGTGACTCAAAGAAGCAGGCACTGTGGGGAATCCTTGGATTCCCAAGGAGCAGTGTGAGTGGTACAGTCTGGCGTTTTTGGGTGATAGCAGTGAAATCCTCTCCGGTTTGTAGAGGGGAGGTATTGGGTATTGTTTTCAGCTGAGTTCTCCAGACCTTTTGGCATTTCTATGAGCCACCAAATATCCTTTTGGTGAATTCCTTTTCAATCTAAATTAGTCAGAGTTATTTTCTGTTGCTGACCACTAAATATATTGACTTATTCAGGATAATAAGAAATAAATACATGGAAAGTGAAATGACAATTGAACATCCCCGTATAGAAAATGTCACAAAAGTGGCAGATTCAGTGAAAAATGAACCACATGAGAAATATGCTATTATTGAAGAGGTAATGGATTCAGCAAATTGCTTCAATAATCTGAGAGGCTTCACAGAGGAGGTGGCCTTGCCTTAGGCTTGGAGAGTGGGCTGGGCACATGGATAGACTCACTGCTGTGAAAAATATGAATGAAGTAAAAGATGTGCATCCACTCATAAAGTAGATTTGATCATAAAGGATCTACAGAAAAATATCAAAGTAGAAAAGGCCAATATTTACCTGAAAGGAGGCTTGCCAGATTTAGCAAATAACAAAAAGGATGCCCTGTTAAATTTGAATTTCAGATAATGCATAATTTTTAAGGGCATGTCCCTAATATATGTTTTATAGTTTTTATGAGTTATTATATAATTTAGAAATTTATGATTAAATTTTTTTTAGCATAAGTGAACACTTATTTTAACTGATGACTCTACCTGAAAGGGGATACAGAACTTGAGTAGAAGAGCCTGGAATTACCAAAAGAAAATTTCTAGGACTAGTGAATTTGAGCTCAGCTTTAAAGGAGATTTGGCAATCAAGCCAAGAGTCAAATCAGGAACAAACGCCCATTCACAATTGCAACAAAAAGAATAAAATACCTAGGAATATGGCTAACTAGGGAGATGAAAAATCTCTAGAAGGAGAACTATAAACCAGTGCTCAAAGAAATCACAGATGACACAAACAAATGAAAAAACATTTTATGCTCATGGATAGGAAGAATCAATATCAGTAAAATGGCCATACTGCCCAAAGCAATTTATAGATTCTATGCTATTCCTATCAAACTACCATTGAGATTCTTCACAGAACTAGAAAAAAACTATTTAAACCAAAAAAGAGCCCAAATAGCCAATGCAACCCTAAGCAAAAAGAACAAAGCTAGAGGCATCATGCTATCCAACTTTGAACTATACTACAGGGCTACAGTAACCAAAACAGCATTGTACTGGTACAAAAACAGACACATAGAGCAATGAAACGTAACAGAGAATGCAGACATAAGACTGCACACCTGTAGCCATCTGACCTTCTACAAATCTGACAAAAACAAGCAATGGGGAAAGGATTCCCTATTTAATAAATGGTGCTGGGAGAATTGGTTAGCCATATGCAGAAAATGGAAACTGGACCCCATCCTTACAGGTTATACAAAAATTAACTCAAGATGGATTAAAGGCTTAAATGTAAAACCCAAAACTATGAACACCCGGGAAAATAACTTAGGCAATACCAATCAGGACATAGTCCCCGGCAAAGATTTTATGACAAAGATGCCAAAAACAATTGCAACAAAAGCAAAAATTGACAAATGGGATCTAATTAAACTAAAGAGCTTCTGCCCAGCAAAAGAAGCTATCAACAGAGTAAGCAGACAACCTACAGAATGGGAGAAAATTTTTGCAAATGATGCATTGGCAAAGGTGTAATATCCAGTATCTATAAGGAACTTAAACAAATTTACAAGAAAAAAACCTGAACAACCACATTAAAAAGTGGGCAAAAGACATGAACAGACACTTTTCAAAAGAAGACATACATGTGGCCACCAATCATATGAAGAAAAGCTTATCACTTATCATTAGAGAAATGCAAATCAAAACCACATGAGATACCATCTCACGCTAGTCAGAATGGCTATTATGGAAAAGTCAAGCAGTAACAGATGCTGGTGATGTTGTGGAGAGAAAGGAATGCTTATATGCTGTTGGTGGGAGTGTAAAGTAGTCCAACCATTGTGGAAGACACTGTGATAATTCCTCAAAGACCTAAAGACAGAAATACCATTTGACCCAGCAATCTCATTACTGGATATATACCCTAAGGAATATAAATAATATAATATAATATAATATAATATAATATAATATAATATAATATAATATAATATAATAGTATGAATATAAAAATGAATATAAATTATATAATAGCCATATTATATAACATTATACATCCAGTAATGTTGTATTACAAGAATATATGTACTTGTATGCTCATTGCATCGTTATTCACAATAGCAAAGGCATGAAATCAACCTAAATGCCCATCAATGGTAGACAGGATAAAGAAAATGTGATACATATACACCATGGAATAGTATGCCACCATAAAAAGGAAAGAGATCATGTCCTTTGCAAGGACATGGATGCAGCTGGAGGTCATTATCCTTAGCAAACTAATCCAGGAACAGAAAACCAAATACCGCATGTTCTTACTTATAAGTGGCAGCTAAATGATGAGAACACATGGAAACATGGTGGGGAACAGTACACACTAGGGCCTGTTGGAGAGAGGAGGGTAAGAGGAGGGAGAGGATCAGGAAAAATAACTAATGGGTACTAGACTTAATACCTGGGTGATGAAATAATCTGTACAACAAACCCCCCTGTCACAAGTTTGCCTATGTAACAAACCTGCACATGTACCCCGAACTCAAAATAAAAGTTAAAAAGAAAGAAACACAAGCAAAAATAAAGGAGGTTTGGAATATGGAGCAAAAGGTGATGAAGGAAATTAAAAATGCCAATTAATTAAACTTCTACTGTTTTCTGGATGCTCTAGTAGGCACTTTAACTCATTCCCATATCAGAACAATGCCGTGAGGTATAATGAACTTTTTCCCTTTTTTATACAAGTCAAGAAGTTAAGACTCAGAAGTTCAATAACTTGTGTAGAAGCCAGAGTCATGCTGGGTGGGGGCAGGGTGGGGGGGGGCTCCTGCAAAGTCTATGATCATCAGTAAGAGAAAATATGCATGTGAAGGATAATAACCAGCTTTTCTTGCATGCAATAAGGGCAAGCCCTGTGTTGGGTACACAAGAGATGTCAGCTCTGACAACCAAGAAGTGTTTGGGTATGATTGAGCATGCAAGAATAGGGAAATTATTTTGGATGTGAGATGTACAGTTTAGTTTCCAGTGGATAAATGGGAAGAATATAGAGTCAGGGAAATGGATTATAAGGTTTTTTCAGTGATTTCCATTTGAGTTTTTGTGGGCTTTGTCTGGGGTGGGAATTTGGAAAGAGTAGGGAAGGGACATACCTAACTGGAAAATCTTAATCCTGATGATGGAAAGCCTAAAAAGAGAGACATTGAAGTGAGAGCAATGAACTTAATTTTACAAACACTATTGGAGTCACTTGGCAAATGTACTAAAATAACTGGCACTGTGAGCCCAGAGAAGTCCTGGGAGGCATCTGTTATTAGGTGGAGACTGGAGATACATGAGGGGAGGAAGAATGGGAAGATGAAAGAGAAGAAGACCAAGGTCCAGGTCTTAGCAAAGGCAATGGTGGAGTCAGGTCAAGAAGGAGTGAAGAAAAGAGGTTGAGAGGAGGGCAGGGAAATAAGGGAAACAGGAGAGTAGCCTGTGGGCCAGAGGGGAGCAGGAGGGTTAAGTGGCCTATCAGTGAGGCCAAACCCATGACTAGGCTTTATTCATTTGTGGGAGTCAGCCAGTCACAGGCAGTGGCCATTCTGGTCCTGTAGAAAGTCAAATTCCTATTTTATAGTGTGGACTTAATTTAATTGGAGGACAAGGCCAGGTGCGGTGGCTCAAGCCTGTAATCCCAGCACTTTGGGAGGCCGAGACAGGTGGATCACGAGGTCAGGAGTTCAAGACCATCCTGGCTAACACGGTGAAACCCCATCTCTACTAAAAAATACAAAAAACTAGCTGGGTGACGAGGCGGGCGCCTGTAGTCCCAGCTACTTGGGAGGCTGAGGCAGGAGAATGGCGTAAACCTGGGAGGCGGAGCTTGCAGTGAGCTGAGATCCGGCCACTGCACTCCAGCCTGGGCGACAGAGTGAGATTCCGTCTCAAAAAAAAGAAAAAAAAAAAATTGGAGGACAAATATCTTTGAAAGATTTGATGCATCAGTCTGAAACTCTACCCCGAACTCTAATCTTTAGTGTGTTCTTGTTTTAAAATAAGGTGACGTAATCCAGTTTTGGAGTTTTTACAGCTGTTCTTTGCATTGACAATTATACTGTATGCTGTGTACCCTGACTTGCATGCTATGCCTTAACTGATTTTTGGTCATGGTCTTTTTTTCAATGTACTGAATTTCAAAGTTATTGTCTATTTCAGTCACTGACATTATGGTTATCTTTAGAGAAAATTAAACAAGTAAACCATTTACATGCCCTAAGTAGATGGAAAATGATCTAAAATTGCCTGCTTCTTTCCTGGAGATCTCTTTGCCAAACTCTTGGGCTAATCATCTAAATATTTGGATTCAACAATTTCTATTGGATCCATTTGTCTCATGACTGTTATGTTCAAAATTCCAGATGTGGAATTTGTCCCTCAAGATGTTATTTAACAAAGATGTTACTCTGGTTTGGCAAAATGTCTTAAAGGTGGTGAGCAACAATGGCTTAAATATTTAGTGTATTTGAATACTGCCTTCTCAATAGGAAAATATATTGCATTCTTTGATTGGATAATTAAAATATACTAAATGTTGTGTTTGGGCAGTAAAACCTAACTAAACACCCTGATGGAAAATAAGGCTCAGGGTCCTGTGGCAGGTCTGTAACCTTTAAACCAGAAGAGAGGGGGGCCCACATATGCGCATCCATGGTTTTGGTCATTTAGAAGGACGTCCAATTTTGCGGCTTCTTAACTGACTGCCAAGAGAGGGATGGGATGGATGTTCTGAGCACTATCTAGCTTAATGCAATTTAGGAAAGTTACCTCCCGAGCTATAATGAGGAGTTCTCCCTACTTGTTGAGCTCATGCCCACAGAGAACTTGATTGTGGTTCTGGGCCAGAGCAAAGGCTGGACTTGCAACTCCTAATCCACTTAGCTGCTGAATTCCCTTTCTGAGGGGCTTTTCCTTCTGGTGCCAAGCTTCTGTTTTCAGAGCAGAGTCATCTGATGTTTCACACACAGGCTTTCCTTGCTTCTCTTTCTCTTTTTCAGCTCACAGTAGCCCAGGCCTTTGGGAAGCTTCTATAAAAGGCCTTGGTGAAGTTCCAGATATGTGAGGGTGGCAACTCAGATCGGAAAATAACACTGGGACCTAAATGCTAGTTTTGATATCCTTCTTTGGTTCTTGTCTGTTTGAATGTGGCAGACATGACCGTACATGAAAGATTTGATCGGTTGATTCATCATGGCTCACTGACTGATAGGCCTCTGAGATATACGTGTCTCTCCTCTGGTGTCCCAAGCTTTAGGGAGGGAGTCTCCCCATGCCAAACTTTACCCCCTTCTTCCCTGACCCCAGTACCATCTGGCCTCCCTCCTCTTGTGGTAGAAGCTTAAGTATTAATGTTTTGAAGAAGCCAAGAATCCCTATGTCTTAGCTGGTGTTATGAACTGCATGTTTGTGTCCCCCCACCCCAGATTTCTATGTTGAAATCTTCACACCTAAGGTGATGGTATTAGGGAAGTGGGGCCTTTCGAAGGTGAGTAGCTCATGATGGTGGAGCACCCCATGAATGGAGTTAGTGCCCTTATCAGGAGATATGAGAAAGATAATTTTTTCTTGGCCATGTGAGGATACAATAAAAAGATGGCCATCTGCAAACCTGGAAGCAGCCCCTCACCAGGCACTGGACCTGCTGGCACCTTGATCTTGAACTTCCCAGCCTCCAGAACTGTGTGAAATAAATGTCTGTTGTTTAAGTCATCCAGTCCATAACATTCTGTTATAGCAGCCTGAACTGACTAAGGCAGATTGGGTTCCCCCAGAACCTGACCCTGAGACAAGGATTCGAAATCAAAGAATTAACTTGTGAAGTTATTCTAGGAAACAGTAGTAGGGGAGTGGGAAAGAGACAAGGGGACAAGAAGGAAGGTGCAGTATCAAGCAGGTTACATCTGTGGGCCACTGAGGTCAGTTCCGTGGGAGAGCTCTGGGAGACAGTGTGGACCATGCCTCAGAGTTACCTGAGCAAGAAAGCTGGGGTATTAATCCCCCACTCTCCAAAATCATCCTCTCTGGGCTGCTCACAAGGGAATTAGCTTCCTAAAGCATTTGCTTCACTGAACTCCATGATAAATACCAAGGAAGAGAGAGACTTGCTGGTTTAGATGAAAAATGAAAACACTGATACGTTTAGGAGAACCAATGCCCATTTTGATTCTTGGCAACTTCTTCTCATTCTGTCTTTTAGGGAAGAAAGTGGTGAAGGATTGTTACAATACCAAAGTCCTCCTGGCTAGTAGGAGAGCCTGAGGGCCCAGTTGCTTCTGACCTGAGCTGTAACTATCTTTTTCATAGAGATTGCTCTAACTTCTCCCTACTTCTGAGTCCATCTGACACATGGTTCACAAATAAGCCCTTCTGAAAATGCTGCTTTTCTTTACTGCTCATCTCCGTAACCTGGCTTCTAAAGTTACTTTCCCTAATTTGATTCTAGCCTACTTGCCAGGCATATCTCCTGTCTGCACTCTATGCTCCATCCAAGATTATCCTGGGTCAGCTTTAGGGTTTCTCTCTTCTGGACTTCAACTTATGTTGTTCCTTCCACCTGGAATACCCTCCATGAAACTTATTCTTACCTTATTTGGTTTGTTGAAATCCTATCAAGTCTTTAAAGCCCCACCTAGATTTCTCTTTAATGAACCTGTTTCTTTGCCCTTTAGCTCTCTGCGACACTTTTACTACTGTCTTCTATTGTTTCTGGTATGTGCGTTCTCTATTCTATTAGATTTTAAATGTCTTGGGGGTAAGGACCGTGTTTTATTCATCTCTATATCATTCCACACTCATCCAGTTAATTTAACAAAGATTCGTTGAGTGTCAGAGACTGCGTTCAAAACTGGAGTTTCAAAGATAAATGAGACGTGGCCCTTACTCTCAAGGGAGCTCACAGGCCAGGCAAAAGGGAGTGACTAGTGTAAATAAGTGTGTGTATCCATCTCGGTGCCTTAAATATTAGAGAATGGGCAAAGATCCTGAGCGCAGAGAATGAATGAAGGTACAGGGAGAACGTTTATTCTCATCTTATTTCCTGCAAATGCTCAGAAATTAGTTTAGGAAGATAGTTTTTTTTTTAGGGTAGAAAATGAACATACAGTAGTCTTCCCTTATTTTTCAGAATATGTTCTAAGACCCCCAGTGGATGTTTGAACCTGGGGATAGTACTGAACCTTATATATACTAGGTTTTTTCCTATTCCTACATACCTCTGATAAAGTTTAATTTATACATTAGACACAGCAAGAGATTAGCAATAATAACTAATGACAAAATGGAACAATTATAACAATATACTGTAATAAAAACTATGTGTATGTAGCCTTTCTCTCTCAAAATATCTTACTGTATGTAATATTTTTGGACTGCGATTGACTGCAGGTAGCTGAAACCTTGGAAAGTGAAACAGTGAATAAGCAGGGAATATTGTAATTAGATTATGGTGGGAAGCACTTCTGTGTATCTCTCTGGGGGTGACAGAATGGTTTAGAAAAGGGCAATAAGCTACAGAATCAGATTGCTCTGAGTTTGAATTCTAGCTGTGCCAATTTATAGTTATGTGACTGTGAGTGATCTGCTTATTTCCTTATGTATAAAAGAGATAATACCCAACTAATAGCATAGCTGTAAAATTAAATGAGATAATATTTGCATAGGGCCTAGCAAATGTTTGGAACTTATTAGATGCTTGATAACTAATGGGCTTCACCCTACCATCTCTGCTTTTAAAAAATAAGGGAATTTTTGATTTTCTGTCTATACAAGAACAATCTGGGTGGAGAGAGGTTTGATCTCTTCACTTTTCTCTACCTAACTGGAAAGCTTTTAACTTACATTTCTTTTTCATTGCTTTTGAGTCTCCATGCCAATTTCAAGCATAGATTTCAGGTACTATTGGGCTCAGTGGTGGAAAGAGGGAGAAGCTGGCCTTTCTTTGGGGCATCTAAAGAAAGACCTTTAGATAGGGTAATGTTCTACAAGTAGGAATTGCTTTTAGAAATTAGATCTCCTTTCCACTCGAATTTGTGAATCATTAGAGCTTAAAAAGTCCTTATAGTTTTTCTATTTTTAGATCATTTCCATTTATTTTTAGAGGATTCAATGAAAAGATGCTGGTTTTGGTGCCCTGGAGTCAGCTTTTTTCTTTATCTTTTCTTCCAATAAACAATTAGTGAATACCTACTGAATACCAGGTGCTGAGTAATGAGCAAGTAGTGAGCAAAACAGACAAGGGCACTGCCCCCACAGACCTTATAACTTGGGCAATGGGGGCTGGCAGTGATTAAATAATTACATGGATAAATGTATAATGCTAAACTCTGAAAAGAAATGAAACAGAAATTCTAGGAAACTCTGAGCACTGTACTAATCTACATGAAAATTAACTTCTAGGAATCTCTAAGCCCTGTACCAGTCTAGGTGGCGACTCATAAAACTTTCTGGAGGAGGGCGGGCATTTGAATTGATTCGGATTTGTGAATGAAAGGTGCTAATGAGGCAAAAGGAGTTGGGGTGGGTCTATGCACACTGGGAGAAGGGATGACTTATGAGTGCCGCCTGAAGCTTGCAGGGACATGATTTGACCTTGGAACACGAAAGAGACCAAGAAACAAGGCTAAAGAGGTTGGTGGAGACCAGATTTTGTAGAGCCTGGTGTGCCATGGGAAGGCATTGGTTTTTGTGGGAGACTTTTGAAGGATTTTAAGAGGACTGATGTGATTAGACTTGCATTTTGAGAAAGTTTTTTTGGCTGTCCTATGGAAAATAGATTGGAGGGCCTAAGAATGGAAGCTAGGAGAACAGTTAGGGTAGATCAGGTGAGAGTCGATGGAAGCTTCATTTGGGGACTTGGCTATATGACTGGGGAGAAAGGAATGGAGTCCAGAGAGATTTAAGAAGTAAACTAGATAGCATTAGGTGATGGATTGACTATGAGGATGGGACCTGGCTTGTAATCTTAGTCTTTAATCAGTAAAGCTCTGAGAACCATTCACATGCTGATGACCATTGTAAAAATCACCTGCAACCTCAGAGATGTTCAAGGTGATCAAGGGCCCAAGAGAACACTAGGCTGGGTGTGAGGAGAATACTTTTCTTTGCAGTCTTCACAAACCGTTGAACTTTGCTAGATCTGAATTTTGCCATCTGCAAAACAAATGGGTTGTATTAAATGAACTCCACACATGAACTGCATACAGCTCTCTATTCTTAAGGAGCAAATCAATCTTAGATTTTCTATATTAACACTTCACATTTGCAGAACAATTACTGTGTGTGTGTATGTGTGTGTGTGTGGGGGGAGGTGCTTTCACATTAATGACCACATAGATTTTCATAACAGTCTTGTGAACGCTTAATGTTTTCTCCCCAGTGGCCAAATGAAGAGACTGAGATCCAGGAAGATTCAAAAGTTTGTCTAAGATTACAAATTGTTGGCAAAATTAGAGACCTTAAGGCTGAGTGTGGTGGGTCACAACTGTAATCCTAGCACTTTGAGAGGCCGAGACTGGAGAATTGCTTGAAGCCAGGAGTTGAAGACCAACCTAGGCAGCAAAGCAAGATGATTCCATCTCTAAAAAATACCCCAAAACATAGAGTCCTTAAGTCTTCTAATTTTTTCTGACCCCCTTTTATTAGCTCTTTCTTTCTTCTATTGTATATTTATATGGCTTTGTATTCTGTTTATCCCCCTTCCATTCCATTATTTTTAAGTATTCCATCCAAGAAGGCAGAGTGAGGCAGTGTAACTTCCTTTCAGTACTTCTGATATTTGGTTTGAAACTATACGCTCACTTGAAGCTTGGACTTCTTTGTGATTATTCTTACCACTCCTGACCCAATTACTAAGAATAAATAATAATTTGGGCAAATTTCAAGTGTTCATATAGAGAAAATATAAGCAGATACAGAGGTCATGAAAGACTGGCCTGATTAGGAAGAAGTCTATTATTATGATGTCTTTCAACTTTTGCTTCCAAAACCAGGCAGTCACCATTTTATAAGTGGGTTTGGTTCTAAAACAATCTTATAAATGGTGTTGAATATTGGAACTGATCATTTTTGAACCCTATTTGACATGTTCTATATCTCAAAAAGATTCAGCTCAAGAGAAAAATCCAGCCCAATGAATAGCTGTTATTTGAGGGCAGTCTTTCCTTCCTGGTTAACTGGGCTGGACACTTATCCAGAAGGCCATTTGGTCTCCATTCAACAAACAAATATCCAGCCAGTTCTGATTGTTCACCTACTGTGTCAGTTTGTTCTTGCACTGCTATAAAGAAATACCTGAGGCTGGGTAATTTATAAAGACAAGTGGTTTAATTGACTTATGTTCTGCAGGCTATACAGCAAGTATAGTACTGGCATCTATTTGGCTTCTGGTAGATCTCAGGGATCTTTTACTCATGTTGGAAGGTGAAATAGGAGTAGACATGTAACACGACAAGAGAGTAAGCAAGAGAGAGAGGGTGGGGAGGTCCCAGGCAAATCTGAAACCCAGCAAGGAAGGCATTAAATCTTCAAGCTCCAACACAATCCTTGACTCCATGTCCCACATCCTAGTGTGAGGGGTGAGCCCCCAAGGCCTTGGGCAGCCCTACTCCTGTGACTTTGCTGGATGCAGTCCACGTGGCTGCTCTCATGGGATGGAGTTGAGTGCTTATGGTTTTCCAGGCAGAGAGTGCAAGCTGCTGGTGAATCTACCTTTCTGAGGTCCTGAGGGCAGTGGCTCCTTTCTCACAGCTCCACTAGGCAGTGCCTCGGTGGGGACTCTGTGTGGGGGCTCCAACCCCAGATTTCTCCTCAGCATTGCCCTAGTAGAGTTTCACTGTGGGGGCTCTGTGCCTGCAGCTGGCTCCTGTCTGCTCACCCAGACTTTCTCATACATTCTCTGAAGTCAAGGCAGAGGTTGTCAAGCCTCCTTTACTCTTGCATTCTGTGCACTTATAGGCTTAATACCACCTGGAAACCACCAAGGCTTATGGCAGGTTACCATCTCCAAAGTTGCAGCCTGACCTGTACCAGGGACCCTTTGAGCTGAGTCTGGAACTGGAGCAGCTGGGATTTGGGAAGCAGTGTCCTGAAGTGGCTCAGGGCAGTGATGCCCTGGGTCTGGCCCCTGAAACCATTCTTTCCTCCCAGGCCTCTAGGCTTGCAATAGGAGGGGCTGCTTTGGAGATTTATGAAAAAGCCTTTAGGGCCTTTTCCCCATTGTCTGGGATATTAGCACTTGGCTCTCTTTTAGTTTTGCAAATCTCTCTATCAAGTGGTTGCTCTGTAGCCTGCTTGTGTTCTTTCTCTATCACAGGGCCATGCTGCAAATTTTCCAAACTTTTATGTGCTCTGTTTCCCTTTTAAATATAAGTTCAAACTTTAAATCACTTCTTTGTTCCCACATCTGATTATAGGTTGTTAGAAATAGGCCACTTCTTGAATGCTTTGCTACTTAGAAATTTCTTCCATTAGATACCCTATGTCATCACTCTTAAGTTCAAACTTCCACAGATTTCTAGGGCATGAACATAATATACCCAAGCTGTTTGTTAAGGCATAACATAGGTGATCTTTAACTGCAATTCCCAATAAATTCCTCATTTCCATCTGAGACCTTGTCAGCCTGACCTTCACTGTCCATATTTATTTTTCTTTTCTTTTCTTTTTCCGTTCCTTTCCTTCCCTTTCCCTTTCCCTTTCCTTCCCTTCCCTTCCCTCCCTTCCCTTCCCTCCTTCCTTTCTTTCCTTTCCTTTCCTTTCCTTCCTTCCTTCCTTCCTTCCTTCCTTCCTTCTTTCTTTCTTTCTTTCTTTCTTTCTTTCTTTCTTTCTTTCTTTCTTTCTTTCTTTCTTTCTTTCTTTCTTTCTTTCTTTCTCTTTCTCTCTCTCTTTCTCTCTCTTTCTTTCTTCCTTTCTCTCTTTCTTTTCTTTTCTTTTCTTTCTTTTCTTTCATCTCTCTCTGTCACCCAGGGTGGAGGGCACTGGCACGATCTCACCTCAGTGCAACCTCCACCTCCTGGGTTCAAGTGATTCTCCTGCCTCAGCCTCCCAAGTGGCTGCAATTACAGGTGTGCACCACCATGCCTGGCTAATTTTTGTATTTTTAGTAGAGACAGGGTTCCACCATGTTGGCCAGGCTGGTCTCGAACCCCTGACCTCAAGTGATCTGCCCACCTTGGCCTCCCAAAATGCTGAGATTACAGGTGTGAGCCACTGTGCCCAGTCTACTGTCCATATTTCTATCAGTATTTTGGTCACAACCAATTAACAAGTGTATAAGAAGTTCCAAACTTTCCGTCATCTTCCTGTCTTCTTCTTAGCCCTAGAAACTTGTCCCAGCTCTGCCTATTACCCAGTTCCAAAGTCACTTCCACATTTTCAGGTATCTTTATAGCAACACTCCACTCCTTGGTACCAATTTTCCTACCATGTTCCCATTTCCTACCTTTTTTCTTCTGGAACCTTCTAATTTTCTACATAGAGGATACTGCTTCACTAGTCTAAACTAGAAAAACAGAAAGAAAGCCCACAATAGCCTGGAAATCCTCAACACTCCATAGAGGTAAAAGCCTGAAAAGTCCATTGGCCAAAAAGAATCTTTGGCCTGTGTCTCACTATCCACTGCTGCATAACAACCCCAAAACTCAGTGCTCTAAAACAACAACAAATTTGTTACATCTTATGAATTCATGGGTCACAAATTTGGTGCAGGTTTCTCCTAATCAATTATTCTCTTCCATGTGGTGTTGACTGAGGTCACTCAGTGGTATTCAGTTAATGGCTCATTTGGTTGGGAAGATTCAAGATGTCTTCAATCACATGTATGGTACTCTGATGAGGATGGCTGGAAAGATGACTGGAGAAAGAGACCCAACCTCTCAATGGAAGATGTGTCAAAGAATTTGTGGCCATGGTTAATCCACCACACTTTAAATTTTATAATTATCTTAT
Organism: Piliocolobus tephrosceles; assembly: GCF_002776525.5. NCBI lineage: Eukaryota > Metazoa > Chordata > Mammalia > Primates > Cercopithecidae > Piliocolobus > Piliocolobus tephrosceles. Next base: position 106,163,397 of record NC_045445.1, on the reverse strand, counting down.
TTCTTCAGTCCCAGCACTAAGTCTGAACACACCATTTACCTAAGGAGCTAGTATTGTTCTAGCTCTTCCAACTTTCCTTGTCTGGCTTGTCCATGGTTGGGATCCATTGGTAAGAAGTGCTTTCCCTTATTACTGGCCTCTAAGGCCCAGGAATCTTGACCCTCTGAGTGTATCCTTTGGATGTTCTTGTTGCTTCCTTGAAGGATCCTGCCCTGAATAGGTTCCTGATCTCCTGGAAGAGTGTGATGTATTTTTAAGAAATTTAATCTTGGCCGGGCACGGTGGCTCATACCTGTAATACCAGCACTTTCGGAGGCCGAGGTGGGTGGATCACGAGGTCAGGAGTTTGAGACCAGCCTGGCCAATGTAGTGAAACCCTGTCTCTACTAAAAATACAAAAATTAGTCAGGCATGGTGGCAAGCAGCTGTAGCCCCAGCTACTCAGGAGGCTGAGGCAGGAGAATTGTTTGAACCCAGGAGGTGGAGGTTGCAGTGAGCTGAGATCATGCCACTGCACTCCAGCCTGAGCAACAGAGTGAGACTTCATCTAAAAAAAAAAAAAGAAATTTAATCTTAATAAATCTCTTACATATATATTAGCAAATCCCTCTTTGGTAGGTTTTCAGGCTGTGTGGCAAAATAAACATAAATCTAGTAAGTGTGTTGGGTGAATCATACTTGGGCACAAAGTTCCATGCATACTGATCTTACTTTTGTTCTTCAAACACACCAGGCTTTTTCCCACTTTCCAAGAACTTGTGTATGCCTTTTCTCCTGTCGGAAACAGCTTGTCTTTCCTTCCGCTGGGCTAACATCCATTTAACCTAGGAACTGCAGCTTTGATGTCATTCATCCACAAAGGCTTGTACTTAATCCCTTTTCTAAATTAGCCTCCTCATTTTTGGTCTTCTAGGCCCTGTTCTCTTCCTTTGTAGTATGCATCATAATTTATAATTAGATATTTATTTTCATGTTTATTTCTTTGTCATTTGTCTCCCCCATGATATGTATGCTTCTTGAGGGTAGAGATTATCCATTACATTCACTGTTATATTGGCTCAACAAATATTTGCTAAATGAATGTGTGAATGTGTGTGTGTGTGTGTGTGTGTGTGTGTGTGTGTGTGTATGAGAGAGTATCATACGGATAGGCAGGCTGTACATCAAGTTGTGCTTCTGGCATCGGTTCCCAGACTTGTTTCTGTTTTTTGTAAGAGTTCTCCTGTCTCTATTATTCTAAACATTTAAAGTCATTTTTAAGAGGCAGTCTCATGGTGAGTGATGGCATCAGAATGTGTGACTCTAGAGAAGGAGGTCACATTTGTAGGAAAAGATCAGCCAGGAAATGACCTTTAGTCAGGACCTACTCCCTCAAAATGTTGAACATGGAATTGGAGGAAAGATAGAAAAGGAGCTGGAGTAATGATTGATAGTTTTTCCTGAATAACTTTTCTCTCTTTTTATAGTATTAGGATTTTCATCTTTGCATGTATTGTTTGAAATAATGAATACATTTCCCATTCTCCCTTGCTGCTAAGTATGACCACATGTCTATATTCTGGCCAATGGGATGTAAGTAGAGGGATTATGTAACTTTTTTTTTTTTTTAACTATTATTTTGTCTGTCTTGTTTCTTATAATCCAAATGCTTATAATCCTCATCTTGGACCATGAGGACATACAGTAGAACCTCAGGGTAGAGGAGCAGTGAATTGGAAGGAATTTGTGTTGTTAAAGACTTCGTGAAGAGAGCTACCTTATTAGCATTGGTCTGCATATCTCCAGACTTTTATAGGAGGGTAAAATGAAATTCCACCTTTTTAAAGTGTTTTTAAACAGGTTTTCTGTCCATCTCTGGCAAAGCTAATATTAATGGGTATGAAATTATGTCTCATATCAGATTATGTGAGTTTGGTTCCCAACAATGTCAGAAAAACAAAAGATAAGACAATATCAATGGTAAGACAGAGAGTGTATCACTGACCATGGGCTCCAGGATATTTCTTAACATATTTCCAAAGGTAGATTTTTTATGGGGGAAAATAAATCCACATTTCAGGCTCTCCTTTCTTGACTGTTACAAAGGATTGGGAACACTATTCCATGCCTAGAGGACTTTCTGATTTCACCAGCAACTTCTGCTATATCTTAAAGCACAAATTGATTTCTTTATTACTGTTAGAAAGTTCACCTGCCAGATTATACTGATTTCCTGAAGTCATTTTGGACAAAGGAAAGGTCACATTGTTTTTTAGTAAAGACATGTTTTTTCTCCTGTATCACTTGCCTGGCTTTCTTTTTTTTTTTTTACAGCCTTTCTTTTGTGATGTCTTAAATAAGACATTTCCCCAAGATGTTTAAAGCAACAATACTTAACTGTTGTACAACCCTTTCATCTCTAGAGTCTTTTGCAATGAGTACTGAATAAAGTCAGAAAACCTCTTGCAAAGGATCACTGGTGACTACAAGTGAGTATGGGGAGAGTTTTGAGTTCATGAACTATTAGATACAATTTTAAAAGTAGAAAAAAAAATTATCAAGAGTGGTTGACACAAGCTGTCATGCTTGGTGCTAATGAAAATAATTCTGCACCCTGAAGAATCTAATCTAGTAGGGTCTCACATGGATATATCTAAAATTATTCAGCATAGAAAGAGGCATCTCTATCATAACTACTCTTATTTGGGTTCTTTCCATTCACTCTTCCCTCCTTTCTCTACCTTTCCCCATTTCTTAACCCCATCTTTACAGATATTTCACCTTTAGCTTATTGAGATACCATCTCCCGTGGTCTTGGGTTGGATTTCCCTGGAAGTGGACTTTGAGACAAGGACTTGAGTGCAAGGAGTATATTTGAGAAGTGATCTGGTTAGAACTAGTAGGGGAATAGGGGGAGGGAGACAAGAAAGGAAAAACGAGCTGATTATGAGTGTGAGCAACTGGGGCTCAACCCCACTGGGGACCTCTGGGAGACAGTGAAGAACATGGCTCAGAGTTCTCCCACCTGAGGGAGAGGGTGCTGGATTATTTATTATAAATAAAGTTAAAGGGAAAAGAAGTATGTTTGAGGACAACTGATTTTTAAAAATAAGTCTCGTAGAATTATTTGACTTCCTGAATTATGTGCATGTATAATAAGAAACAATCTATAGGGATTACTAAGAATTTTATTGATTTGCGTATGTCAAATAGAAAAATATAACAATTTTAACATTAAAACAGGGGCTTTTCTCTACTCCACCTTTCTAGTATTTATTATTTTTAATTTGACTTTGGGGCTCAAGGGGTACTTTTGAGCACTCACTAAGTATGTGGCATTATGCTAGACCATCAGAGGTTGGAAGATAGGAGAACTTTAGTCCCAGCCTTCTAAAATTTATAACAGAACAAGGAGAAAAGTCATATGTTGGAAATTACAAAGATTAATTCTATAATTTATTAGAAGTGAATTCAAAATTAAATTTAAGGTTTATACAAGCCAGTGTAAGGCAGTGTCATTCAGGATATATGTAGTAACGCTAAAGGAAGGATAAATAAGGTAAATAGCACTGTAAAGTAAGTAAGTGCAGGAAAAAGTGAATTTAGTACCAGATCTGAAGGACCTGGCTCACAGAAAAGGAAGAGGGAGGGAAGAGCAGAGAGGTGGAATGGCATGAGCAATACCATAGTGATGATGGAGTAGGTGTTAAGTTGCAGAGGGAGACTGATGGAATTGATCAGGTGGGAGCAAGTGATGAAGGGCCACATAAGAATAGGTGATGGGGCGGGTGCAGTGGCTCACGCCTGTACTCCCAGCACTTTGGGAGGCCGAGGCGAGTGGATCACGAGATCAGGAGTTCGAGACCATCCTGGTTAACACAGTGAAACCCCGTCTCTACTAAAAATACAAAAAATTAGCCGGACATGGTGGCACGTGCCTGTAGTCCCAGCTACTCGGGAGGCTGAAGCAGGAGATAGGCTTGAACCTGGGAAGCAGAGGTTGCAGTGAGCTGAGATTGCACCACTGCACTCCAGCCTGGGTGACAAGGTGAGACTCCGTCTGAAAAAAAAAAGAACAGGTGATGGAGCACCCTGACAGCCAGGCAGAAGTCTGGAAACTGGATTGAATTCAGAAATAGGAAAAAGATAGGTTGAAATGATTAAAAAAAATTCTGGCTAATACTACATTGTTTATTTTTAGTTGAGGTATAATTACATAAAATAAGACGGACAATTCTAAGTGTACAGTTTGATGAATTTTAACAAATGTACACCTATGTAACCGTCACCCACATATGGAATATTTTCATCACCCAAGAAGGGCCCCTTATGAAGTTTCCCGGTCAATAATTGCCCTGTCCTTACCTCTTAACCACTGTTGAGGCATTATTGAACTGTTTTTGAACTTCATATAAATTGAATCACACAGCATGTATTCTTTTATGATTGGCTTCTTTCACTCAGCTTAATTTTTTTGAGAGAAGTAATTTGTTCCTTTTTATTGTTGAGTGATATTCTATTGAAGGAATGTACTACAATTTGTTTATCCAGTCTCCTATTAATGAAAATGTGGGTTGTTTCCAGTTGTGGACTATTATGAATAACAAGTCTGTGAGCATTTTTGCACACGTCTTTTGGTGAACATGTGCACTCGGTTCTCTTGGGCGTATACTTAGGATTGAGGTCATTGGTTCATAGGGTAGGCACAGGTTTAGATTTAGTAATTACTGCCAAATAGTTCTCCAAAATGGTTCCATCAATTTATACTCCCACCAACAACGGGGGAGAGTTGTGTTTGCTCCACAGCCTTGTCAATAGTTGGTATTGTCATTTTTTTTTCAATTTTTGCCATTCTGGTGGCTGGGGAGTGGAAATGACTTGTTAAAAAGAAAGATTAATTATATACTAAGTAAAGGATGGATTTGGTGGGAAGGGATACCAGACACAAATAAAGCAGTTGCAAGGCTGTTGTCCCAACGCCAATGAGAGGACTCAAGACCCTGGCCTGGGGAACTCTAGAAGCTGTGGGGAGAAAGCGTTTAAACTGAGTGACTTTATAGAGCTTGACAGAGGCTCAGAGCTCATTTCTCAGGATGTCTCTTCTGTCTACAAAAATCTTTGCATTTAAGTTACTTGCTGTTAACTGTAGCCAGAAGAGTGGGATCACCTTTATTAAATCTGCCTGAGAGATATCTTATTGTATTGTGGACACTGTAAATATTTGGAGAAAATTTACTAAGAGAGCCTGGAGAGGGTTTCAGAAGTGAGAGGGTTTGCCATGGGTTTAAGGAATTTCCACGTGAGGATTTATTTATTTATTTATTTTGAGATGGAGTTTCACTCTGTCACCCAGGCTGGAGTGCAATGGTGCAATCTCAGCTCACCGCAACCTCTGCCCCCCGGGTTCAAGCGATTCTCCTGCCTCAGCCTCCAGAGTAGCTGGGATTACGGGCGCCCACCACCACATCCAGCTAATTTTTTGTATTTTTAGTACAAATGATGTTTTCTCATGTTGGCCAGGCTGGTCTCAAGCACCTGATCTCAGGCGATCCACCCACTTCGGCCTCCCAAAGTGCTGGGATTATAGGTGTGAGCAACTGCGCCCAGCCCACACATGAGGATTTTTAATGTACTTTTCTGTTTGCTCCTTGCCTTGAGGACCTGGTGTTAGGATTCCTTCTTTTCTCCCTTATTCCACTGCCCTCTTTCTTTCTTTCCTTCCATTAATCCATCAGTGAATAAATATTTGCTGAGGGCCTGCCCTGTGCTAGGCCCTGGCTGGGTAACACAGTGGATCCAAAAATTAATTCGACATGTTCCAGTCTTCCAGAAGTTCAGTGCATTCAGTAAAGGATTTGAAAAATATACAAAAAGCTTACAATACCAGGCAATGCTGTATAAATCCCCATTGTCCTGTGTCTGTGAGTCTGTGACTAGCCCTCTTCCACACTACCGCTTAGGACTGTTCAATGGAAAGAGTGAGTAGCTAGGTTTGAAATGGAGGGTGAGTAGCGGGGAAGGTGTCTTGTTTGAGGTGGCAGCTAGGTTAAGCCAAAGATGGATAAGATTTCAATAGCAGAGATGAGGGAAAGGTATGATAATAAGAAACAGCCTGAGTAAAGGTATGGAGAGGCAAAATGTAGGGCACAGTGAGGGAATTACAAATAGAATTTGGCCAGACCACAGGGTGTATGGAAAGGAGTGTATCAGGTAGGAAGACAGGTCGGACTGTGGGCCAGAGTAGGAGCCAGGTTACAAATTTTGTCTATTTCATGGGCAATAGGGAACCACTAAAGGTTTTTGGTGAAAGCAATGTTATTAGAGCTGCCTTTCACAAAGATGACTCTGGCAGTGATGAGCTGCAAGACTGAAGACACAATGTCTGAGGAGGCTATTACAATAGTCCAGGGAAGAATTAATGAGGGCATGTATTAGGTTGGCTGGGATAGAAAGGAGGGGATAGGTAACATGAGCAAAAATTTAAAAAAAATAGGGAGTTCAGGGGGAAAGGGATGGCAGAACAGAAACAACTGTTTTCCCTTTTCTTTCACACTGCTGTATTTTGAACGTGAGCCAGACTTCGTGTGAAGTAGATGTGGGTGCTGATCAGGATTGCATTCCTGATAGCTGAGCTGTGGGTAAGAGGTCAAATGGACAGAACCCAGAGTGGAACATTCTGCTGTGCTCAACATGGAATTCCTTAGGAAACAAAATCCAACCAAAGTCAAAAGCCCTGCTCCTCAACTCCACACTTTTCCTGCTGCTGCTCCGTCTCTCTTGTGCCTGCTTTTCAACATCAAACTTCTAGAAAAAGTTGCACATTCTCAATGCCATTATCTTTTCATTTCTTATCTACTCAGCTGTCTCCAATCTGGCTCTTAACTCCTTCACTGCAAGAAAAATTGTGCTCGTTATGTTACCAGGGCCTTCCATGTTGCTAGAGTTAATGGCTATTCTTCTAGTCTCAGCTTACCTGCAGTATCAGGTGTGTCCAACCCTGTCAGCCACTCCCCCTCTTTAGAATGCTCTCCTTTCCTGGATTCTGTGACCCTGCTTCTTGCATTTTTCTCATTACTTCATTGACTACTCATGCTCAGTCTTCTTTTCAAGCACATCCTCCTCTACTAGGCTACTACCTATTGGAGATGTTAGACCTTCTTTTGTTTTTACTCTATGCTCTTTCCTTAAGTGACCCCGTAGATACTCATAACTTCTGTTTTTATCTACATGCTAATGGTGCGTACATTTCTAGCTCCAGTCTAGATGCCTCTCTGCTGAGCAGCAGACCTGTAAACCCAACTGTCTAACATGTTCACTTGACAGTCCCCAAAGTAGCTCAAACTCAGCATGTGCAAAACTGAATTCATGATCTCTTCCCTCCAACACTTCCTCTGTGGTAAGTGGCACCACCGGCCATCCATGTATGCATTCCAGAAGGTGGAAAAACAGTCTCAACCACCACCTCTCTCTTAATTCTTCATATCAAATCCATTAATTTCTTATTGATTTTACTTGTTAAAATATTTCCTAAACTCATTCATTTCTTCACCCAAGTCCTAGTTACCAACAACTCCCATTTTGACCTCTATCATGAACTTAACCTGAATCTGAGCCCAAGCTGCCCTCTACTTCAATGCATCTTCCACTCAGAGCCAGTGTGAACTTAAATAGGCTTAAATAGGATAATGTTATTGTCTTCTTAAGCAACTGGAATAGTTTTCCATTGCTCATAGAACAAAAGGCATAGTGTTCATCTGGCCTTGAAGGCCCTACAAGGGCTGGTCATTCCTGTCCTCTTTGGCGTAACCCCTCCCCACTTTTCTCCATTCCCTTCTTTATGCTGCAGCCACTCAGACCTTCTCTCTGTTCCTTCTTCCCCACAAAACCCACTCTTCCAACAGGACTTCTGCAGCTTCAGATTGCCCAGAAGTATCCCCTCTCACCACTCCTCTACCCAGTTAACTTCTACTCATGGTTTGAATCTCAGAATACGTACCACTTGCTCAGGGAAGTCTTCCTTGATGCCCTAATTTAGATCATACTAGACCTCCTACCCCCACTTGTTATATAATATGTTCTTAGCCCTGGATCCCTTTCCTTGACAGCACTTTGCACAGTTTATAATGACCCACCTATTACTTTGATCATTTGATTAAGGTTTGTCTAACCCACCAGACCATAAATGCTATGAGGGCAGGACAGTTTTTACTCACCTTTATCTGGCTGACATAGTTGGTAGTGTCTGGAGCACAGTAAGTGTTCAATAAATACATGTTGAATAAATAAATTAGCAAATGGGTTGAGTTAAGCTGTATTATGCTGTGTCTCATGGAGGGGTATTGGAGAAGCCTTCAGTGCACACAGTGGCTTTGCCATCAGCAATGTCAGCTAAGTATGTTAATCAATATTATAATCAGAGGTTGAAAATTGGTGATCCTGGGCCATATACAGCCTGGTAGAAATTTTTAGTTTGGTCTGCACAATGTTTTGGGAAAAATTCGAACTGTATGCAAAGATTTCAAAATGCGGAGATTTCATTGTAAAATCTGATTTTCTCTTTTTTCCTGAAAAATAAAACCCTTGCATCACTGGGCCCAGTGGATTTCCTTCATTTCCTTGTAGCAATCATCGAATAGAGTTGAAAAGAGGCTGCCCCATTGTTATGAGACTTTAGCTTTTCAACTCACTATTGTCACCAACTAGCCTCCCTCACTCATTTAATTACCAGCCTGGCCTGTAGGGGCATATCCCTCAAGTTTGCTATTTTTGGTCTAAGTCTCCTTTATTAGAAATGGTTGGAACCAGTTAATTGGGTAGCCTGAAAAACCCCCGAATTGTTGCCATGAAAAAACACAATTTCTTTTTCTTAATTCTTAGGAGGTTTTCTTAGAAATGTTGAACGAAAGTGAAAAGCTCAACAGATGTACCTTGACTCAGACCCTTATCTAACCCTTTCATTTTAGAGACGAAAGAGCTGAGGGCCAGAGTGGGTAATGACTTGCTCAGGCTCACAGAGCGACTTCTCTGTCTTTTGACTGGTGTGCTTAGAAATACCAAAGAAAATATTTAGGGAAATGTATTCCTTTATAAATCTTCCATTTTAATTTTTTATCTTCTTAAATCTATAAGAATTAATTTAAACACAGGAATTGATCTTTCAAGTCTCAAGTTAATCTCGCTAATTTTTTCCTTGAATTGTTTGGGAAACTTAGTGTTGGTTGCGTACAAGTGGTAGTGTGGCAACAGTAGTAGTGAAACTGCCTTTGCAAAAATTATAACTGAGACAGTGAAAGAGATCTGACCTAACTGGCTCCATCTTGCTTCTAACCTCCGAGCTGTACTTGTTCATTCCTGGGTGTAGGCGGAACTTTGGGAGGAACTTAGTTTATGGTTTAGCTTTGAAAAAGGAAGATAGCCGGGCGCGGTGGCTCAAGCCTGTAATCCCAGCACTTTGGGAGGCCGAGACGGGCGGATCACGAGGTCAGGAGATCGAGACCATCCTGGCTAACACGGTGAAACCCCGTCTCTACTAAAAAATACAAAAAACTAGCCGGGCGAGGTGGCGGGCGCCTGTAGTCCCAGCTACTCTGGAGGCTGAGGCAGGAGAATGGCGTAAACCCGGGAGGCGGAGCTTGCAGTGAGCTGAGATCCGGCCACCGCACTCCAGCCTGGGCGACAGAGCCAGACTCCGTCTCAAAAAAAAGAAAAAGGAAAATAACAGCCCCTCCCCCAAACAAACCCTCTTCCTGCCTGGGGATAGTCTGACTTTGTAGGACTAACAAATTTGCTACAAGATTAGAAATTACAGTTTAGGGGCCATGTAGCCTCTGGCTGCAAGTCTCTGAACCTCCCCAAATTGTTCCTGGGGATAACATCATTTTGTAAAAACTAAGATCAGTGCTTGAGATATTTTGCAGACTCTGCACTCGATGGATCAGCTGACGCCACCTGGACCTTTCATCTGGCTCAATGAGTTCTGCCATTCCACCCCGGAACAAAAAAACTCAAGAAAAACTCACTTTGACTCCCCTATGATTCCACCTCCAACCCGACCAATCAGCACTTCCAACTTCTTGAGCCCCTACCCACCAAATTATCCTTAAAAACTCTGATCCCGGAGTGCTCAGGAAGACTGTTTTGAGTAATAAGAAAACTCCAGTTTCCTGCACAGCTGGCTCTGCGTGAATTACTCTTTCTTCATTGCAATTCCCCTGTCTTGATAAATCAGCTCTGTTTAGGCAGCTGGCAAGGTGAACCCATCGGGCAGTTACAGTAGTAGTAGTAATAGTAGTAGTAGTAGTAACAAAACCCAGTATGTGAAAATGTGAATTGATAATCCTGGGCTAATAGTTTCCTTCTATAAAGGCTGCTGATTTTTTTTTTCTTGGTGGGTTTTTCTTTTTTGAGCCTGTGAATTTTGATTCCAGTTTTATATTTAGCTTTTTAAAAAACTGAGGTAAAATACATATACACAGTGATAATTTGTGACTGTAGCCATTTTAAAGTTTACAATTCAGAAAATGGAAACCCCACATTCATATCCCTGTTTCTGCCTACCCCCAGCTCCTGGCAACCACAAATACACTTTCTGTCTCCATGTATTTGCCTATTTTAGGCATTTCATATAGATAGAATAGAACAATATGTGACCCTTGGTGTCTGACTTATTTCACTTAGCATAATGTTTTCAAGGTTCACCCATGTTGTAGCATATATCAGTGCTTCATTACATTTTATAAGTGAATAATATTCTACTGTATGGATAAGCTACATTTTGTTTATCCATTCATCCATTGATGGACATTTAGGTTGTTTCCCCCTTTTTGCTATTGTAAATAAAGTTGCTATGAACACTCACGTACAAGTTTTTTTTTTTTTTTTTTTAATTCTAGTTTATGAAGTTTGTATTTCAGGAACTCATCTATCATTTCTGAAATACTGATATACTGCTTGTCTACTGTGAATAAAAGCAAAAAAAGGAGTCGGCAGGTCAACCAGGTGTCAATTTCTATTGATTTCTCTTCTGTATCTCTGTATCTGGCTTAAAATTGCAGACGTTTACAGGCAAGAAATAGCAGTTCATTTTCAGTAGGCATCTATCTGGAAAGTACAAGGTGCTTTAAACAAATTACAAAGAAGAAATCAAACTAACCAAGTGATGTGGCCATGATAAGCTATCAAATCTTACGGGGGAAAGTATGGATCTTATTCAGGAAGGTATCGACAAAAGAAGAGCTTAGCTCTGAGTCAAGGTACATCTGTTGAGCTTTTCACTTTGATTCAACAAACATGTATTGAGTGCCCACAAGGCTGATCTTATGCACAAAGGGAGATTAGAGTCTAGTGAGGAAATGTAGATATTAAGTAAATATACACATGTAATTACAAATAGTCCTTGAAGAAAGTGTGTAAGGAGTATGACAGTACATAATAGGGCTACCTGCTGTCTTCTGGGGGCTATGACAAAGCCTTGCTAAGAAAGTGACTTTTGAGCTATGTGAGAGTTAACAAGGTGGGCAAACAAGTTTTGAGGACCTAATGTGTGCTAGTTACTGCCATAAATGTTTTGACTTCAAGGATGAATAAGAAGTGGCCTCTGCTCAGAAGAAATTTGGTTTTCTAGAGAATGGTTAGGAAACCCCCTCCTGAATCATTTATTATCAACCTCTTCATCTTAATGAATGACAAAGAAAGGGCTCCTGGAACCCATTCATTTTCCTGGGAGTTTCCAGGGGAGCTCTCTCAGAGAAAGGCTCAGTATAGGCAGAGTAATTTTGATAGGAATGTTTTCAAATTATTCAATTTTAATTCAGATCTAAAGTTTGATAGCCTCATTGACAAGCAAAGGATCTAAGTCGAAGTAGTGAAATCAACTTCCTTCAGGAAGTAAATATTTGATTAGTTGATTTCAGCAGATTTTCTTGGACAATTGTCAGTCTGGTACTTTTCACAGTGAAGTGCATACCCTTATTCAGCAACATGCTCCTCAAAATCAAGCCAAGAATGATTATTCAAGCTTCAGGATACTGTGCAATATGTATAATGCACCAATAAGCTTTGGGCTGGACCTGCAAAAAAGTTCTGATGAATAAAGACACTTGCCTTTGTAAAGAAGTCTTATGCTTCCTAGTGTCACAGTTCTGATGAGCAGGATAATGAGAAATGATAACAATGAGAAACAACAGGTTGTTTGGTCAACAATGGGATGGTGTCAATTGGAATGTCAGATAATGCCAATCTGCATTGTTTAAAATAGATCTGGGTGGAAATATACCATTCTCATGGAATGATGCCCTTCTTTGCAGATCAATTTCTAAATAATTTTTACGTTTGTCAATGCCTGCTTTGAATTCCAAATCTTGCCCCTGCTACTTAAGTGTTAGGACCTCCTTTCATAGGAATGTTTTTATATGGCGCAGAGTATTGCTGTCTTGGGGCCAAATATTGTATTATTTTGGATATAGGGATGCATTTTAAATTTTAGAAGGGTATCTTCTGTAATGGTCACTCAAATACAGTGCCGAGATCACTTGATATGGGAAAAATATCTTCTAGATGAAGAAGTTTAAGTGATTAGTTGATTTATAAAAGTTTTCACAGTGAGATTCCTCTAACTGACAAGTCTTCAAATACATTTTAAATATCGTGAACCCTGGATATCTGAGAGAGATTTCAGTTAATTTAGAAAGTTTATTTTGTCAAGGTTGAGGACATGCACCCATGACACAGCCTCAGGAGGTCCTGATGACATGTACCAAAGGTGGTCAGAGCACAGTTTGGTTTTGTACATTTTAGGAAAACATGAGACATCAATCAACATATGAAAGATGAACATTGGTTGGGTCTGGAAAGGCAAAGGTGGGATGACTCGAAGCAGGTAGGGGGCTTGCAGGTCATAGGTAGATAAGAGAGAAATGGTTGCATTCTTTTGAGTTTCTGATTAGCCTCTCCAAAGGAGGCAATCGGATATGCATTTATCTCAGTGAGCAGAGGGGTGACTTTGAATAGAATGGAAGGCAGGTTGGCCCTAAGCAGTTCCCAGCTTGACTTTTCCCTTTAGATTTGAGGCCCCAATATTTATATTCCTTTCACATTTCCCCGCTTTTCTTATTTTTTCTTTTTTTAAATTATACTTTAAGTTCTAGGGTACATGTGCACAATATGCAGGTTTATTACATATGTATACACGTGCCACGTTGGTGTGCTGCACCCATTAACTCGTCATTTACATTAGGTATATCTCCTAATGTTATCCCTTCCCCACTCCCCCCACTCCACGACATGCCCTGGTGTGTGATGTTCCCTTTCCTGTGTCCAAGTGTTCTCATTGTTCAGTTCCCACCTATGATTGAGAACATGCAGTGTTTGGTTTTTTGTCCTTGCGGTGTTTGGTTTTTTGTCCTTGCGATAGTTTGCTGAGAATGATGGTTTCCAGCTTCATCCATGTCCCTACAAAGGACATGAATTCCAGCTTCAGTTGGCAGGACTTTATGAAAGCACAGCTTAGTTTTCAGTGACTCCAAATTAAGAAAAATGGGAAAAAAAGAAGGAAAAAAATGGAAAACATTATTTTGAAGACTTGTAGTCAAGAAAAATTAGAATTTGGTCCAAACCGTTGAAAATAATAAAAATAAAAAAACATTAGGCAAGACTGCAGTCTAACAACAGGTGTACTATACTTTTTGAAACATAATTTTTCTCTCTCCACTTTCCCATTTTCTTTTTGACGCCTACTGTTCTAGATTTAAAAATAAATTTTTCCATAGGTTATTGGGGTTCAGGTGGTGTTTGGTTACATGAGTAAGTTCTTTAGTGGTGACTAGTGAGATTTTGGTGCAACCATCATCATAATAGTACACACTGCACCCTATTTGTAGTCTTTTAACCCTCACTCCCTTCCCCTAAAGTCCCCAAAGTCCATTGTATCATTCTTATGGCTTTGCGTTCTCATAGCTTAGCTCCGACATATCAGTGAGAACATACGATGTTTGGTTTTCCATTTCTGAGTTACTTCACTTAGAATAATAGTCTCCAATCTCATTCAGGTTGCTGCGAATGCTGTTAATTCATTTCCATTTATGGCTGTGTAGTATTCCATTGTGTGTGTGTGTGTGTGTGTGTGTGTGTGTGTATCTCACAGTTTCTGTATCCACTCGTTGATTGATGGGCATTTGGGTTGGTTCCATGATTTTGCAATTGTGAATTCAAGTATATTTATCATATAAATGACTTCTTTTCTTCTGGGTAGATACCCAGTAGTGGGATTGTTGGATCAAATGGTAGTTCCACTTTTAGTTCTTTGAGGAATCGCCACAGTTTTCCGTAGTGGCTGTACTGGTTTACATTCCCACCAGCAGTGTAGAAGTACTCCCTGATCACTGCATCCATGCCAAAATCTACTGTTTTTTTATTTTTTTATTATGGCCATTCTTGCAGGAGTAAGGTTATTGCATTGTGGTTTTGAGTTGCATTTCCCTGATCATTAGTGATGTTGAGAATTTTTTCATGTTTGTTGGCCATTTGTGTATCTTTTTTTGAGGATTATCTATTCATGTCCTTATCCCACTTTTTGATGGGATTGTTTGTTTTTTTCTTGCTGATTTGCTTGAGTTCGTTGTAGATTCTGGATATTAGTCTTTTGTCAGATATATTGATTGTGAAGATTTTTCTCCCACTCTGTGTGTTGTCTGTTTACTCTGTTTCTTTGGTCATGCAAAAGCTCTTTAGTTTAATTAAGTCCCAACTATTTATCTTTGTTTTTATTGCTTTTGCTTTTGGGTTCTTGGTCATGAAATCTTTGCCTAAGCCAATGTCTAGAAGGGATTTTCCAATGTTATCTTCTAGAATTCTTATAGTTTCAGGTCTTAGATTTAAGTCTTTAATCTATCTTGAGTTGATTTTTGCATAAGGTGAGGGATTAGAGTCCAGTTACATTCTCCTACATGTGACTAGCCAATTATCCCAGCACCATTTGTTGAATAGGGTGTCCTTTCCCCACTTTATGTTTTTGTTTGCCTTGTCGAAGACCAGTTGGCTGTAAGTATTTGGGTTTATTTCTGGGTTCTCTATTCTGCTTCATTGGTCTATATGCCTATTTTTTATACTAGTATCATGCTGTTTTGGTGACTATAGCCATATAGTATAGTATGAAATCAGGTAGTGATGCCTCCAGATTTGTTCTTTTTGCTTAGTCTTGCTTTGGCTATGCAGGCTCTTTTTTGGTTCCACATGAATTGTAGAATTGTTTTTTCTCATTCTGTGAAGAATGATGCTGGTAGTTTGATGGGGATTGCACTGAATTTGTAGATTGCTTTTAGCAGTATGGTCATTTTTCCAATATTGATTCTACCCATTCATGAGCATGGGATGTGTTTCCATTTGTTTGTGTCATCTATGATTTCTTTTAGCAGTGTTTTGTAGTTTTCCTTGTAGATGTCTTTTGCCTCCTTGGTTAGATATATTCCTAAGTACTTTATTATTATTATTATTATTTTTTGCAGCTATTGTAAAAAGGGTTGAGTTCTTGATTTGATTCTCTGCTTGGTCACTGTTGGTGTATAGAAGAGCTACTGACTTGTGTACATTAATCTTATATCTGGAAACTTTGCTGAATTCTTTCATCAGTTCTAGGAGCTTTCTAGAGGAATCGTTAGGGTTTTCAAGGTAAACGATTATGTTGTCAGTGAACAGTGACAGTTTGACTTCCTCTTTTTACCAATTTGGATGCCCTTCATTTCCTTCTCTTGTCTGATTGCTCTGGCTAGGATTTCCAGTACTATGTTGAAGAGGAGTGGTAAGAGTGAGCATCCTTGCTTTGTTCCAGTTCTCAGAGGGAGTGTTTTCAACTTTTCCCACTCAGTATTATGTTGGCTGTGGGTTTGTCATAGATGGTTTTTGTTACATTGAAGTATGTCTCTTGTATTCTGATTTTGCTGAGAGTTTTAATCATAAAGCGATGCTTGATCTTGTCAAATGCCTTTTCTACATCTACTGAGATGATCATGTGATTTTTGTTTTTAATTCTGTTTATGTGGTGTATCACATTTATTGACTTGCATATGTTAAAGCATCCCTGCATTCCTGGTATGAAATGCAGTTGATCATGGTGGATTATCTTTTTGATATGTTGTTGGATTCTGTTAGCTAATATTTTATTAAGGATTTTAGCATCTATGTTCATCAGGGATATCAATCTGTAGTTTTCTTTTTTGGTTATGTCCTTTCCTGGTTTTGATATTAGGGTGATGTTGGCTTCATAGAATGAATCAGGGAGGGTATTGTGTTTCTCTATCTTGGGGAATAGTGTCAAAAGGATTGGTGGCAATTATTATTTGAATATCTGGTAGAATTCTGCTGTGAATCTGTCTGGCTCTGTACTTTTTTTGTTGGTAATTTTAAAATTACCATTTCAGCCTCGCTGCTTGTTATTGTTCTGTTCAGTGTATGTAATACTTCCTGATTTAAGCTAGGAGGGTTGTATTTTTCCAGGAATTCATCCATCTCTTCTTAGGTTTTCTAGTTTATGTGCATAAAGGTGTTCATAGCTGCCTTGAATATCTTTTGTATTTCTGTGGTGTCAGTTGTAATATCTTTTGTTTTGTTTCTTATTGAGGTTATCTGGATTTTCTCTCCTCTTTTCTTGGTTAATCCTGCTAATGGTCTATCAATTTATTTATCTTTACAAAGAACCAGCTTTTTGTTTCATTTATTTTTTGTGTTTTTTGTTGTTTCAATTCCATTTGTTTCTGCTCTGATCTTGGTTATTTCCTTTCTTCTGCTGGGCTTGGGTTTGGTTTGTTCTTGTTTCTCTAATTCCTTGAGGTGTAACCTTAGAATGTCAGTTTGTGCTTTTTCAGTCTTTTTGATGTAGGCATTTAGGGCTATGAACTTTCCTGTTAACACCACCTTTGCTGTATCCTAGAGGTTTTGATAGGTTGTGTCATTATTGTCATTCAGTTCTAAGAAGTTTTAAATTTCCATCTTCATTTTGTTTTTGACCCAATGCTCATTCAGGAGCAGGTTATTTAATTTCCATGTATTTGCGTGGTTTTGAAGGTTCCTTTTGGAGTTGATTTCCAGTTTTATTCCACTGTGGTCTGAGAGAGTGCTTGATATAGTTTCAATTTTCTTAGCTTTATTGAGGTTCATTTTATGGCCTATCATATGGCCTGTCTTGGAGAAAGCTTCATGCACTGTTGAATAGAATGTGTATTCTGCAGTTGTTGGATGAAATGTTCTGTATATATCTGTTAAGTCCATTAGTTCCAAAGTGTAGTTTAAATCCATTGTTTCTTTGTTGACTTTCTGTCTTGATGACATGTCTAGTGCTGTCAGTGGAGTACTGAAGTCTCACACTATTATTGTGTTGCTGTCTATCTCATTTCTTAGGTCTATTAGTAATTGTTTTATAAATTTGGGAGCTCCAGTGTTAGATGCATATATGTTTAGGATTGTGATATTTTCCTGTTGGACAAGGCCTTTTACCATTATATAATGTTCCTCTTTGTCTCTTTAACTGCTGTTGCTTTAAAGTTTGTTTTGTCTGATATAAGAATAGCTACCCTTACTTGCTTTTGGTGTTCATTTGCATGAAATGTCCTTTTCCACCTCTTTATTTTAAGTTTATATGAATCCTTAAGTGTTAGGTGAGTCTCCTGAAGGCAGCAGATAGTTGGTTGGTGAGTTCTTATCCATTCTGAGGTTCTGTATCTTTTAAGTGGAGCATTTAGGCCATTTACATTCAATGTTAGTATTGAAATGCGAGGTACTGTGACATTCATCATGCTCTTTGTTGCCTCTGTACTTGGGTTTTTTGTTATTTGTTTTGGTTTTTAACTTGCATTTTTATTTTATAGGTCCTGTGTGATTTATGCTTTACAGAGGTCCTATTTTGATGTGTTTCCAGAATTTGTTTCAAGATTTAGAGCTCCTTTTAGCAGTTCTTGTAGTAGTGGCTTGGTAATGGAGAATTCTCTCAGCATTTGTTTGTCTGAAAACAACTGTATGTGTCCTTCATGTATGATGCTTAGTTTCACTGGGCACAAAATTCTTGGCTGATAATTGTTTTGCTTGAGGAGGCTGAAGATAGGGCCCCAATTCCTTCTAGCTTGTAGAGTTTCTGCTGATAAATCTGTAGCTAATCTGATAGATTTTCCTTTATTGGTTACCTGATGCTTTTGTCTCACAGCTTTTAAGATTCTTTCCTTCATCTTAACTTTAGATTATCTCATGACGATGTGCCTAGGTGATCATCTTTTTGCAATGAATTTTCCAGGTGTTCTTTGTGTTTCTTGTATTTGGATGTCTAGGTCTCTAGTAAGGCCGGGAAGTTTTCCTCAATTATTCCCCCAAATATGTTTTCCAAAATTTTAGGTTTCTCTTCTTCCTCAGGAACACTGATTATTCTTAGGTTTGGTCATCTGACATAATCCCAGACTTCTTGGAGGCTTTGCTCATATTTTCTTATTCTTTTTCCTTTGTCTTTGTTTGATTGGGTTAATTTGAAGACCTTGTCTTTGACCTCTGAATTTCTTTCTTCTACTTGATCGATTCTATTGCTGAGACTTTCCAGAGCATTTTGCATTTCTATAAGTATGTTCAATGCTTCCTAAAGTTTTGATTGATTTTACTTTATGCTATCTATTTCTTTGAGTATTTCTCCCTTTGCTTCTTGTATCGTTTTTCTGATTTCCTTGTGTTGGTCTTGGCCTTTCTCTGGTGCCTCCCATATTAGTTTAATAACTAGCCTCCTGAATTCTTTTTCAGGTACATCAGGGATTTCTTCTTGGTTTGGATCAATTGCTGGTGAGCTAATGTAATTTTTGGGGGGTGTTAAAGAGCCTTGTTTTGTCATATTACCAGAGTTGGTTTTCTGGTTCCTTCTCATTTGGGTAGGCTCTGTTAGAGGGAAGGTATAGGACTGAAGGCTGCTGTTCAAATTATTTTGTCCCAGGGGGTGTTCCCTTGATGTAGTATTCTTTCCCTTTTCCTATGGATGGGGCCTCCTGAGAACCTAGCTGTAGTGATTGTTATTTCTTTTGAGTCTAGCCACCCAACAAGTCTATCAGGCTCCAGGCTGGTACTGGGGATTGTCTGCACAGAGTCTGGTGATATGAATTGTCTATGGGTCTCTTAGCCATGGATACCAGCATCTGTTCTGGTGGAGGTGGCAGGGATGTAAAATGGACTTTGTAAGTATTTTTAGTTTTCATGGTTTAATGCTCTATTTTTGTGCTGGTTGGCCTTCTGCCAGAAGGTGGCACTTTCCAGAGGGCATCAACTGTGGTAGTATAGAGAGGAACTTGTGGTAGGTGGGGCCTTAGAACTCCCAAGAGTATATGCCCTTTGTCTTCAGCTACTGGGGTGGATAGGGAAGGATCATCAGGTGGGGGTGGGGCTAGGTGTGTCTGAGCTCAGACTCTCCTTGGGTGGGTCTTGCTGCAGCTGCTGTTGGGGATGGGGGTGAGGTTCCCAGGTCAATGGAGTTGTGAACCTAGGAGGATTATGGCTGCCTCTATTGAGTCATGGCAGGTTGTCAGGGAAGTGGGGCAAAGCCTGTAGTCACAGGCCTCACCCAGCTGCCACGCAATCTGAAGGGCCAGTCTCACTCCCACTGTGCCCCTGCTAACAGCAGCAAGTCTGTTTCTAGGCAGTGGGTAAGCAGGGCTGAGAACTTGCCCCAGGCTGTCTGCCTCCCAACTGTGAAAGAAAAGGGTTTTAGATCTTCCCACACCTGTGGAGTCTTCATGCCGGACTTAAGCCCTCCTCCAAGTTCTGGCCAGGAGGCTTCATGACCAGTTCAAATTGTTACAAAGTTCAGCTGTAGACTTCCTTCTTCCTGTGGCATTTTCCCCATGCCTCTGGCTGTCCTCTCAAGGGATCCCTGTGATGCCAGGCAGGAATGGCCTGCTTGGGGACCCAGCGAGCTCCAAGGGCCTTTCCCACTGCTTTATCTACCCCTGTATTTTGCTCGGCTCTCTAAATTGACTCAGGTCCAGGTAAGGTCAGAAACTTCTCTCACAAACTAGACCTTCAGTTTCCCCAGTTGGAGTGTGTGTATAGGGGTGGAGGATCTCCCTTTCCAACTTCCACAGTTTGGGCACTCACAGTATTTGGGCTGTCTCCCTGGTCCTGCAGGAGCAGTCTGCTTCCTTCAGAGGGTCTGTGGGTCCTCTCGGGATTCCTGATTTATTTCTGTAGTTGTTCTGGTTCTAGAATTCATGATGCGAACCTTCACACGATGCTCTGTCCATCTGAGTTGGAGCTACACTCTAGTCCTGCCTCCCATCCACCATAATGATCCCAGTTTCCCATTTTTACTAAAGACAAATCATGGTAGGACTGATTTGCTTTATTATACTTGGCCTGATCATTTGTATACTGTGTAGGAAGAATAATTATTTTTTACATAGACTTTTAAGTTGGCTTCGATGGAACTTTATTCCACAGAAGGAATCTCAGATAAGACATTTTTAAAGCTGAGTCTGGCCATGGATTTGTACCATGAAATACCTATGAGTTGGGAGATCCTCTCCTCTTAAGGTACCAAGATAAACTTTGGGCTCCTGGGCCTTTCATAAAGTAACATTCTTTACTTACCACAGGTCAGGAATCCTGTACAGGGATTGTGTAGACAAGGTATGAAGCTAATTTTCCCAAGGGACTTTTATTGGCTCCATAAGTCAAGTTTAATTCCTTAAAGGAAAGCACACCATTCCAGTCAAAGCCTTGGTAAAATAATCAGTTTCTCCAATTGTGTCCTGTTACAAATGAGAACAGATTCTTACACACTTATGCAAATAACTGTATTGCTATAAGTTAAGAATACTCACAAATAGTTTCAAAATTCTGGAGAAATCAGGTAGAGAGAAATAAATAATTTCCAAATTTTGTTCATAGGAGTATACTAAATTATTAAAAGCTGTCAATAGCTCAAAAGAAAAGTTTCCTTGACTCTGAAAAATACAAAACAAAGGATCAGAAATGTTTTAAGCAAAAAGTCAAAAAGATTACTGCAGTCTTCTAGTAGTTAAGTCCACTTAGTTAATTCCTGTTCTGCTTGATATTCATTAACATTTCAGTTGTCCATGAATCCTGGAGGTTTTCCCTCTATTCTGATGTCACAATCTCCAAAGTTATCAGAAACATGCATTCGAGAGCACCTGTTAGAGTTTTATAACTGATTATAAAGCTACCTTCTAAAGAGGACCGAAACAACACAACAACTGTTTATGGATGACAAAAAGTCTTAGGGTAGCCATAGTCAAAGACACATTTGACAAGGAAATTTGTTACCTCTGTTGCACACAGTAATTTAACATAACAATTATGATTATTACTGATAATGTACATTAAGTCATATCAGAATTATAGGAGTTTCCCATGATTTTGGAACATATACCAATAACAGATTTTTACAAATACAGCCCCCAAAAAACCAAATGCCATTTTACATTTGACTATGCTTCCTGTATAACTTTTATACCAAATAAGCCAAATTATGTCATTTTGGACTTTAAGCAATGTAATACCTTAAAAAGTTAATTAGCTTAGAAAAAGACATAATTCATCATTTGATTTTGGAATAATACCAAATATCAAAGGTTTAAAACACTTGATATCACAGGTCATTGTAAAATAGTCATTCATTTGACCAAAGTGATAATTCAAAGATTTCAAGAAAAGGAGAGAACTTTCATTCTTTGAGAGGAGACTTAATTTTCCAAACAATAAGCTGTAATAAAAACAGCATGAAGCCAGTTAAATTTGTTTTTCAACATTTTATAAACAATCTATAAAATTTTCATCTTGGCCAGGCATGGTGGTTCGTGCCTGTAATCCAGCTCTTTGGGAGGCTGAGGTGGGTGGATCATGAGGTCAGGCATTCAAGATCAGCCTGGCCAACATAGTGAAACCCCATCTCCCTAAAAATATAAAAATTAGCCAGGCATGGTGGTGCACACCTGTAGTCCCAGCTACTTGGGAGGCTGAGGCAGGAGAACTGCTTGAACCTGGGAGGTGGAGGTTGTGGTGAGCTGACATCACACCACTGCACTCCAGCCTGGGCAACAGAGTGAGACTCCATCTTGAAAAACAAATTTCATCTTGACCATAAGATATAACTTCCATAAGCCTTTCATAAACTTTATAAGCTTTATTAAGGAGTTGGTTAATCCTTCAAGAAAATCTTGTTGATCTGACACAGAGGCCCATTTGCTGGTCTTGCATCAGTGTGCTTTTGACATTAATGATTAATTTATAGAGAAACGAACTTATTTTATGTCTCAAAATCAGCCCTTACAATCTCATATCCACCTCTTCTGCAATAGTCCCTGGGTCTTGAGGAGTTGAATAGCTTTAATTTCTGGCCCTGTGTCTCAGGAATGCAGTTTATTTTTATTGGTATCTTCTGCCAGGCCTGAAGATGAGGCTTTGATTGCTATCGGTGTTTAAGATTTAGCAGGACTTGGTGTCCTTTTTAGACCCAGGAATCAAAACCTTGTAACTCAATGTCACAAATACCTTAAAAGCACATACAGAAAGGTACATTGATGTAATAACCTTAATAGCAAACCAAAACTTAATAATAACAGCATAGGAATTGTTTCAATAAACTGTAAAATCTGTTAGGCCAGTTACCAAAAGGCAAAAGAAAAGACCTTCTGTACTGCACAGAATATTATGTTGGTAGAAAACATTTTCTTTACACCTTTAATAAAACTTCTTTAGCAGCAGGCCACAAAAACAGAACTTGAGGAAAAAACTTATATGAGTTGAAAATGAGTTGAAGGAGAGAATTGCTATTTCATGCCCTTTAAAAGGGGGAAAAAAAATTGAAAATGGTGAGAGGCAATAACAGTTGAACTTCGGGTTAAAAAAAATTAAAATCTCTTATAATTTATTAAGAGTAAATCAATCCCTTATGAAAATTTCATTGTTCTAACCAATTATTTAGTGTATTAGCATTTTTTAAAATCAAGCCCAATTTCTAGAAACACTTTTATAATTTCCCTTTAATTACAGACAAGTTGCTCATATAAAAGTTTTTTTAAATAAATCCTCCTATTGTGATTTAAACAGACTATTCATGACATGCTTTAACTTTCTGGTTTGTCCTGAGCATCCCTCTTTCTTAAACATCAGTGATTTTATTCTAGAACTAAATTTACCATACAAGATTCTTTCTCATATAAAATTTCTCTTTAAGCTTTCTTACCAAAAAACCTATTTGTTTTTATAATTTTCTTTACATCTTTCTTATTTCCTCATTCCCTTTACCTTGTTTTATATATAACCTTTAAATAAGCTTTGAATTAGACAAAAATTGCTCACCTTTTTAAAAAACATTTTTTTTGAAAGAATGTTTTCCTACAATAGATTTTTACTGGAAAATACCCAAATAATGAAATATCTATTATTTAATTTAATATAACTTTAGATTGTAAATTATGATGAATTTGTCTACCAGTACTTATTCTGCTACATTTACCTATTTTATTTTAATTGTTTACCTAGATTATGAAAACTGCGATAGTCATTATTTAAAGCTATAGAACCACTGTTGCAAAATTATAACTGAGACAGTGAAAAAGCTCTGATCTAACTCACTCCATCTTGCTTCTAACTTACAAGCTGTCCTTGTTCATTCTTGGGCATAGGCCGAACTAACTTTGGGAGGAACTCAGTTTATAGTTTAGCTTTGAAACAAAGACAACAATAGTCCTTTGCCAAAACAAACCTTACTGCCTATGGACTAGACCACTTAAAGCCACAAGATTAGAAGTTATGGTAATCTTACTAAATTCAAGATATAGCTATTTTCATTAAACCTATATTAATGTCTTATTTATTAAAAATTACTTAAGCAAAGATCATTCCGTCTTGGTTGGGTTTATAGTTTTATAACCCCTATGCCAAATTTTGACACCTTATAGTATTTGTCAGAAATGACATACGTGTCCATGTGAAGAGACCACCAAACAGGCTTTGTGTGAGCAATAAAGCTTTTTAATCACCTGGGTGCAGGCAGGCTTAGTCCGAAAAGAGAGTCAGCGAAGGGAGATAAGGGTGGGGCCGTTTTATAGGATTTGGGTAGGTAAAGGAAAATTACAGTCAAAGGGGGATTGTTCTCCGGCAGGCAGAACTGGGGGTCACAACGTGCTCAGTAGGGGAGATTTTTGAGCCAGGATGAGCCAGGAAAAGGACTTTCACAAGGTAATGTCATCACTTACGGCAAGGACCGGCCATTTTCACTTCTTCTGTGGTGGAATGTCATCGGTTAAGGCGGGGCATTTTCACTTCTTTTGTGATTCTTCAGTTACTTCAGGCCATCTGGGCGTATACGTGCAAGTCACAGGGGATGCGATAGCTTGGCTTGGGCTCAGAGGCCTGACAAGGAATAAGTGTGAAATTGTTGGATTAATAAATGCAAACAAAAATGTATACTGGCAATTCTTAAGACATTTCTAATATTACTTTACCAATAATTTTAAAGCTAGCTTATTTATTAAAGATTTTGCTTGTTATATAAACATGATAAAGCATTTGATTAGTCTTTTCTTTTTTTCCCGATAAAGTATTTGATTCAAGCACTTTTATTTTCTTAAGCGAATTAATTAGAGCTCTTTTATATATTTTCAGTAGTGAAACACTGTGTATACAACACATAAATACATAGATGTATTAGGCATGTCAATAGAAGTACATCTTATAGATTCATAAAGACCCTTTCTCCCCTATCTTAGACTTTCAAATTGTTGATAACCTGTTTCACAAGCCTAGGCGGTTGTCAGCTAAATAGCCTTAAATTTGCATATTAAAGGAAACAACTCAGGTGAAAATCAAACAGCAAAATTTACATCATAAGGTATGGAGAGTAAAAGTATGATGTGCTAGAGGGAAATTAAAGCTGATTTAATTGCCAACTAAAATTATACAAATTATAGAAATTATAAAGGCTTTTAAAATATATGTACACACATATACACAACATACAAAGATCCTACAGCTTTTACTTCAGAACTTTAGCCATGAGATAAATAAAAATTCACCACTTTGCAAAAAAACCTGTTGGATCCAAACAGTGGTTTTTATCTTAATAGAAAAATAACAGCACATTTAAAGCATGCAGAAAAGAAAATAGAAAGAAAGAGAACTTGGGAACGCTATAGCTTTAAGGTCAACCTTAGGGGTCTTTTTCCTTAATGTAAATGTGTGCATAGACCATATTATTTCCATTTTACATCTATAAAACCTATGGAATTCTCAAAAGGGGGGGGTCATTCTCCTTGTTTTCTCCTCATTTTTAGATTATTTGTTTTCTACTTTGTCTTGAAAGGAGAAACTGAGATATGGCCTAGGGTTTTTGTGTGGTGGATCTGTGTCTGTTGCTTGGGGGCAGGACGACACAGTGTATCGCCACTGAGTCGTCCACCCTTTTACGTGTCTCAGTTTCTGTCTCCAGGGGTCTGTGACCTCTGAGAGGGTTCACAGTGCCAGGTGATTAGCCCTTATATGCGTTTCCTGGATGAGCTATTTTTTTAAAAAGTAATTTTTGTTGGGAATTTCCCTGTAGGGCTGCTGCATGTCGCAGGCGGGTCAGACCCCCAGACACTCCCATGAGGCCCCTGGTCACCCAGGGGTGCCTTTTGGCTGGGAGGAGCAAAATGCCCTTTGTCTTCAGAGCTGAGAAAACTCAGTCTCTCATTTACCTATGAAAACAACAGTTCAGTTCCTCATGCAGATGCACACAGACAAGCCAAATTGAGATGAATTTGGGGAGAAAAAGCAATAGGGAAGACCCCTTATAATGTATCTCCGAACTAGAATTAAGATCCTTAAACAACTTCCTACGAGAAAAGAAAAAAACAACAGCCAAGACCACTTCCTGTAAAGAAAAAAACAACAGCCAAGACCACTTCCTGTAAACTGTGCTCAGCCACCCCTAAGTTTGTAGCTCTCATCTGCCATTACACACACCAAACTCAAATCCTCTCACAGTACAAGGTAATCTCTGATATCCCTAAAGAGGTCAGGTTATGCAATACAGGAAAACAGAGCTTTAGACCTAAGAAGAATCTGCCCATGACTCTTGAAACTCCAAAGAAAACAGAACTCCCCAAAAGGGGTGAGTGGCACCTTTGTTCTGATTTATTTAAAGGGGTTCAAATCATTAGAAGCCTTCTCTAGATTTTTTGGTACTGAAGATGGCAAAGGGGGAAGGCGGTATAGGGTGGAAGAAAAGTAAACGAAAGAACATTTGTTGGTTTTTAAGACAGGAAGCAAATACAGAAACTAAGTGCATTTTTTTTCCTTCTTTTGCAGCTGCAAGGAGTTTTAGCCAAATTAGAGAGGATTTGTTACTCATAATTTGGAATTCTCACTCGGATTTGACCAAGTCAGGTAGAGTTAGTCAAATCTGATGGAAGAAAGACCGGAACAAACAACAAAAAAACCCCAACAGTATGATCACTGAGCGCTCTAATGGTAAGGGGAAATTAAGACCAGCTGGTTGTTAAACTTTAGCCAAGACAAAACCCCAATTCTGCTACTTACCTAGGGATGGGTCTCCGTCTAAAGGCTGCTTTCTACCATCCTAGAAGCAGGAAAAAAAACCTCAAACTCGTCCTTTCTGCCAGGAGCAAGCTCAAACTCCATAAAGGAGTTACCTGCCTTCTATCATTATGGAAGTTGAAAAACTTGCCTTTCTTGTTGGAAGCAAGTAAAAGTCCAAAAAAAAGGGAGTTGCACAGCAAAATAAAATTTTGATTTCAACCAAATTTTGGGAGATCAGGGATTTTCTGGAGTAAGTGCTCCCAGACTTCAGCAAATTGTCCTATTGGTTTGAGCCATAAAGTTAGCTCATGCTGGTACTCAGCACTGATAGCAGATTTGTCAAAGGTCAGGGGCACCTCCACTCAGAATCCCCCCATGGTTACCCAAATGTGAAACCCGAATATCTGAGACAGGTCTCAGTTAATTTAGAAAGTGTATTTTGTCAAGGTTGAGGACGTGCACCTGTGACACAGCCGCAGAAGGTCCTGACGACATGCCCAAGGTGGTCAGAGCACACTTTTGTTTCATACATTTTAGGGAGACATGAGACATCAGTCAACATATGTAAGATGAACATCAGTTCGGTCTCGAAGGGCGGGACAACTCTAAGCAAACGGGGAAACAACTCAAAGTGGGGAGGGAGCTTCCTGGCCATAGGTAGACAAGAGACAAATGGTTGCATTCTTTTGAGCTTCTGATTAGCCCCTCCAAAGGAGGCAATTAGATATGCATTTATAATAAAATGGGAGACAGGTTTTTCCCAGGTCCCAGCTTAACTTTTTCCTTTAGCATAGTGATTTTGGGGCCCCAAGATTTATTTTCCTTTCGCAATATGGTTAGGTTAATAGTGATTTGTCTTATAACCTTTCAGGAATTCCTTTACTGAAAATGAGGATACTGTGAATAAATTATCATTTACATACCCCCATTGTGGAATGTGATCATAATTTTAGCAAAAGGCTTGCTGATTACTGGACTGAGAATCACCAAAGAAGTGAGATAGCATGTGTGGAAGGGTTTGGAAGGCCTCTGCAAAGAGCAGGGAGAAGGGAGTGGGGAAAGATAAGGCAAAAGCACACAGAAATGAAAAATATTATACAGTAGGTCCTCTGTACCTGAAGGTTCCATGTCAGCAGATTCAACCCACTGCAGATCAAAAGTATTTGAAAAAATAATGAGAAATAAAAATAAAATCCTAAGACCCCCAGCTGACTGAACAGACCTCCTCTTGGCTAAGGAGAACCCCAGAGAAACCTGAAAAGTGGAGTTCCTGGCCATGAAAGGAGAAGAAGTAAGACATGCCTCAATAGGCCTTTTTCTTATTAATTTTTTTTTTTTCAGAAATATGGAACGCTTCACGAATTTGTGTGTCATCCTTGCACAGGGGCCATGCTAATCTTCTCTGTATCGTTCCAATTTTAGTATATGTGCTGCCGAAGCAAGCACTTCTTATTAATTTTTAACCCGAATTCTTTCCTAAGAAGTAAGCAGAAATCAGTAGTGGAAAATCAGAAATGGACGACTCATTCCTTTATCATCCTTAGCCAAGTATCTGGGGCGGTGACCAGATTCTCCTTCCCGTTTGTGGTTTCAACACAGCAACTGACCAGCATTCCTTCCTGATAAGAGGCCACCAGTCATGGAGTGGTTCTGGCCCGTCTACATAGGATGTACAGTAAGGGTTTTCACGTCCTCTGCTTCACCTTTTGACATCAGAAGGCTAAGAACTCCACCCTCTGATCATGCTAACACACCATTTTTTGTACATGTGACCCATGAAGAGGCATGAAACTCAACTGGATATATGCATGCTTCTTTCATAAATATTCATAAATCCTCCTATAGCTTATTAAATGTGTATACTTACACAATCCATCCAGCACAAATTCCTGTCTTATCCTTCCCTCCCTCAAAGTGCTTGCTCTCAGCTTTCGCTGGAAGCTATGCATCCCAGCCTGTGGGATGGCCAGCCTGTAGGCTGCAGCCCTTTATGAGAAATACAGTTCTCCTTTCCAAATGTATAAACCTTGTACTTCTTCAGTTGACAATAACAATACAACAATAAAAAATAATCCAAATAAAAATATAGTATAACAATTATTTACATAGCATTTATATTGTATTAAGTGTTATAAGTAATCTAGAGATAATTCAAACTATATGGGAGGATGTGTGTAAGTCATATGTAAATATTGCACCATTTTATATAGAAGACTTGAGCATCCACAGATTTTGGTATTCTCTTGGAGTGCTGGAACCAATCCCCTGTGGAAATGGAGGGATGGGCATCTATATTATGAAGTGTGGGTATGACTGAGAACCAAATGACATTGCCTTAGTATCACTGGTCAGTTGCCTGAAGAGTTTTGGGCCCCTCAAGCTGAGCCAGTGGGAAGACCCATTTTCTGGGGCCTATGCCTGTTAAAACTGCTCTTTCCAACTAGATGGTTCTAGCAGAATGTTAGTGGCCCCAGCCTGTTTGGAAATGCCTGGAACTTTTTCAACAAAAGCAGAGACTCTTCCTTGATGGTAGAGAAGCACAAAGGGGAACCAGGAAAAAGCACACATCTTGCTCAAGAAGACTTTAGAGAAACAAAAACTGTAGAGAGAAAGTAAATGAACACTATAGAATCAAAACAAAAACAAAATCACTATGAAGAAAAATTGGAAGGAAATAACAGTTGATATGGTGATGGGATTTGAGCTATCCTTTCTTTATTCCAAATTTTCTGTGATGTGATTATGTTGTAAGTTTTTCATTCTAAGAGAAAGCAATTCTGGCAGTTAGCTGTGTGTGTGTGTGTGTGTGTGTGTGTGTGTGCGCGTAATGGGGTAGGGAGTGGTGACTACAAGTCCTGGACTTGTAGTCAGGGGCTATAGGTTAAACTTTAGCTCTGTTACCAGCTGGTCACTTCTGAGCTAGTTGTTTAACCCCTCTCTGCCTTGGTTTCCTTATGTTGAAAGCTGAAATAACATAAATTCCTGTTCCTGTGTTTAACAATGCTGAGACCAGGCATATGTTCCTGTTCCCATGTTAAAAAATACTGAGAGCAAACAAAAATAACTTAAGCTACTTGCTCTAGGAAATAATAGTTCCTAGAAGATAAGACTGTTAACTAACTAGAATAACTCATCTACAAAGACTAACAGCTTACTCATAAAGACTCGTTCAAGTCTTTTGCTGTGCCCACTGATCCAAAGCTAGTATGTCATAAACTCGGCCCAATCCTAGTTTTGCACCTTGTAAAACCCACCTTAAAATCACCCAGTTCAGGTCCTAAAACTGTATAAAGATACTTCCAACTTACCCCTTCTGAGACACTACTAAGACTGTCAAGATGGTGTTCTTCCTTACCGCAGTGAGTCTGATCAGGACACCCCTCAACTGCTTTGCATGGTACTGTAACAGGTTCTCCTGGCAGGTTTTTTGAGGACTTGACAATATGTAAAAGAGGATGGTTGGACTCTACACTCTCAGAAGTCCCTTGTGTTTCTCACTTTCTCAGATTCATGTTGGTGACATTTTCTTCTTCTTGGCTGTCTTTCTGACATGCATTCAGTCACTTTTACAAACTTTTTTTTCAGGCTTTATTGTTTTTCTTTTTCCTTCCTTAATTTGAAAGTGCAATCTAAGCTGGGCATTTCAGAGGAACAGCCACTGGTAGGTTCTAGCTGCAATTAAGAAGCTGAAAGATGGATAGTGGTGATGGTTGTGCAACAATGTGAATGTATTTAATGCTACAGAACTGTACAATTAAAATGGCAAAAATGAAAATTTTTATGTATATTTTACCAATTTTTTTTTTCTTATTAACATAGTACTTATTTGTCTTTTCTCTCTCAATCTGTGGATGCTCAAGTCAAACCCTGAGCCAACCATGTTCCCCAGGCTGCCTGAGGAGGTTTAGGAAAAGGAACACACAGGGCCGACCAGACATGGGAGAAAGAACTATGGGAGGTGGAGATGGCTCCTTCACATGGCAAAGAGGATGAGAAAGGTCACCATCAAGCAAAAGCGCCCCATGGCCTCCCAGAGGGCAAAGCCCAGAATGGCGTAGGAGAAGAGCTGTTGCTTCAGAGAAGAGTTCCTGGCATAACCAATGATGAGGCTCCCAAACACAGTCCCAATCTCAGCCCCAGAGCCAGGCACCCCAACTGTGCCAGCCCTAGCTCCAATGAACTTGGCTGTTGTCTTGATGTCCCTTGAAATGGTGCTGGTTTGGAAGCTGTGGCTAGAGACAAGTGGGGTAAGGGAACGTGAGACTGCCAAGCTGCTGAGGCTCTCATCTGTCAGTATCTCTGGTTGTTACTGCAGCTAGAGGACGGCTCAGCAGCTGTGAGGTGCTCTTGACCAGCGAGGGAGAGGAGATGAACTTGGAGCAGGCGAACATTTTCAGGGGATGAGGGGCTGTGGCAGGAGAGCTGCTCCCACTGCGGAGGAGACAGTACCAGAATTTTTTTTAAAAGAAGAAGCTAAAGGTAATTTCCTCTTTCCAATATTTATACTGGCACCATAGGATGCCAGCAAAGGGCTGCTGGAAACTGTTCCTCTTCTAGGTTAAAAGACATATACACGAAATGTACAGGTCTAGAGCTTGTTAGAGTAAGGAGGTGCTCAGTGTCCAGCCTTCTCCTCCTCCTTCTCCTCTTCCTCCTCCTTCTCCTCCTCTTCCTTTCTCCTTCTTCTTCTCTAGGGAAGAGTAGAAGAGGCAACACTTTCCTTCTTATTCCTATTTAGCTGGATTTCAAACCTAACAGTATAAAGACAGAGTGGGTAAATACCCGGAACCCGGTTCAGGAACATCTTGGTTCAGTATACCCTTCTATTCTGACCCAATTTTTGCACTGGTGGATTGGGGTACAATGACAGGAAAGGTAACATTATGGTTAGACCAATGTTAAGTTTAGGGAGAAGGTGGATGTAACTTGAGGAGAGGCAAATGTGGTCAGAAATGGCAGACACAAGCAGTATATTTGAGTATCATTTTTTCTTTGGCAGTGAAAGCATAAGGAATACACAGGTTATTTTATGTACATATAAGCTCGATAAATCTGGCATTTCTAGCTCTCACCAAAAGGTCCATCCAGTGTCAGCTATATAATTTGTGGAGCCCAGTGCAAAATGAAAATGCAAGGTCCTTTGTTCAAAAAGCAGTGAAAAAATGCTGTTAAAGATACTTAAAATATAAAGCTTTTCCGTTTCGTCCATGGTCTCGCTCTTTGGACTTCCATGGTGTTTTCTATCTGCTATTTAATGTAGTTCCAAGTGAAGAAAAAGTAAAAATTTAAATTACTAGCATGCATTTTACCATTCATTTTTGTACTGTGCAATGACAGCTTTAAATGCAAATATAAGAGTACTTAAGTCATACGTGGAATAATCAAATACGTGATTTGTCTTCTGTAGTTTGTATGTGTGTATGTGTTTCATTCTTATCAGAACAGTGGGAATGCTGCAGAAAAGGAACCATTTTTATTCTACTTCTTGATGCACACACATTCTACCAACACTCTCTACCTTCAGCTTACTGATGAATAAGGAAGAGTTGAAAGGAAAGGAAAAGGTTTGCAAAGATAGGGCAACCCTTTTCCTTTCCTCCTATGTTATCATTTTCTGTGGAAGTGGTTGGTTAACATGGAGGAGTAATATGAGTAAGAAAGTATATGATAGAGTTCCTTGGTCATTCGTGTTTCTGAGAATGTCCCTGCTTTCTTTCTGTGTTCAGAGCAAATTCTAGTTTGTATGGAAAACATGATCTCTCAGGACTGTCAGCAATCACACTTATTTACTCATGGATGTAACACACTTACCTTGTACTTGCTGTGGGTCTCAGTGAACTCTCATGCATTGCGGGCCCATTGGAATTCTGTGCTTATGGAGCATGACAAAAGCTATATCTGAATGGGGTGGCAAGAAATGGTGGACGCACATACAGTGTGTATCTCTTCTGCTCATGCTCCACTGAAATCCCATTGGACATCTACAAAACATAACCTCAAAGATAAAATGATTAAGAATTTCAAGATGGTGATAGCTGAGTATTAAACCAAGCCTGTGGTCTTTCTGACTGTGGGGCTTGGTGGGACTGCACAGGTTTTGTGTTCACGAAGTGGGCCCTGGACCCATCAGAGTATGATATTACATCTGAAAAAAATACTAATCTGACTCCAAAAATATCCATGAAAATCAACCTTGTTTTCACTGAAATTTTCTTGAGATTACTGAGGAGAGGGTGTCAAAGTACACCACCAGGTAAAATTTCCCACAAATCCTTTTAAGTTTCTCTCTCACCAAAGAGAGCTCTTTGAGGCAGCTGTTATGTTGGCAGTCTCTGGCCCCTGTAGTTCCAGGCATTGGGATGAATGTGGGGGAAGATGGCCTGGATTGGTTTATAGCTGGCCCCCCTTATTGACCATAAGCACTTGCTTCCCTAAAGAAGCCAGCTGTCTAAGGAGAACCAGTTGGGATGGATTGAAGGATTTATTTCTCTTTACTTTATCAGAATGGCTAGTCCATGGACATATAAGGCAACTGAATTAATTTTTGTAAGTTTTGAGATAAAAGGGTGGGGTGAGAAGGAAAACAAATTAATAACTCTTTAGTGCATGATGGACATGGCAGTTCATTAGTGGCTCAAAGTGAGTGCCTCCACTGGGATTTGAAACCGGCTCTCTCTGCCTCTAAAGCTGGGCTCTTTCCACTTCATTGTGCTGGGTCCCACAAAAGGGAAGGCAACTCTTGAGCACCCACTGTGTGCCAGCCATGTGGAAGATGTTTTATGTGACAACTATGTGATGGAGGTATTGTGAGTTCCCATTTTCCTGATGAGGAGACTGAGGCTTGGTGAGACTAAGCACCTTGTCCAAGGTCACAGAGCAAGTAAGTGACAATGCCAACACCCTTGTCATTTCTGAGCCCAAAACTCAGGTTTCCTCAGTTTGCACGAGGCTAGGGAAGAACCTAGCTCTCCTAGCATCCCCTTCATTAGTCTGTTCAGAATATCAGGCTGCTTCCATCATTAAATCATTTTTGTGATTGATTGATAGACTCTAAAGGGCTGTACTTTGTCCAGGGATATAGGACTTGATGTGGAGAAAGGAAGAGGGATTCCACCAATCACCTCTTTGATTTGATTTTTCAATGGTCAAGCCCCTTCTCCAGTGCCTGTTAATTTTCTCCACTTTGGTCCTTCCCAGAACAGTTTCTAGGTTAGTGGGGCATGGGGGAGGGGTGGGGTAAGGGTGGTCAGGAATGAAGAAAGCAGAGGACCGTATGCATTTATAATTCCTTTCCTTTTTGTCCTGCCCCAAGCCCTGTTGGGATATTTCTTCAAACATGTTCAGTGACCCACCACAGGGATTTGCTGAGTTAGTTCAGTGGAAAGAGTTTGAACTTACATGAGATTTTAATTTTGGCTTCTGACACTTTAACCCAGGTAGGTTAGAATTGCAGTGCTTATAGCCAAAGGCTATCAAAAAACTTCTGGAACAAAAATCAGTTACTTTTTTTCAGAATAAATTGTGAGATAAAAACAATGTATCACTTCTGGTTTTCAAATATAATTTGTAGCTAATGTACAATGATCTGTAAATGTTTTGTGGGACGTCTACCTTTCTTTCTTCATGTCTGGAGGAATGAATGAAATGAGGGTGAGGAGATCTGTGAGGTGGCAGCATTCCTGGGCCTCAGCCTCTGAGATTTGTCTGAGCATTTTGTGTTTTGTATTGATGGGTGGCTCTCAACTGACTAGATTGGGAAGTTTCTCCCAAATAACATCCCACTGAAAGAAAAGGTAGTCATGGTGGTAGGGGCAATGGAGAGAGGGAAAATCAACCCTGAATGTTCTCTTCTAGACTCTTGGGCCTCTGAGGCATAAGGGTAGGAAAGAGCTTCTGTGCAATGTAAGAAGGCTTGGTCTCTCAGGTTCTTTGGGTTTATGGATCCCCAGTGACCATTCTGTGCTGTTTGAATATCTGGGCATAGCCAGTGGCCTGCTGACTTTTAAATATGAGCACCTGTGAAATCTGCCTACAGGCTTTCTCTGGCTGCTGGTGCAAGCCAAAAATGCCAGAGAGTTAATTCCCCACGCTCTCCTCCTCAGTAGCCCTCCACAATGACTGAAGTGAGTTGGTGGAGAAACTCCCCAGCTTCCTAGTCCCTTGGCAGGAGAAACTTCGAGATGTGTCCTATCCAGTCTCATGGAGTTCTCTAACAGGATTGGGCTCTATTTATTGGCTGCCTTTCCTTCCCTGACTCATCCCCCCCCTCCTTTACTGGTGTTTTCTGGGATCACCTCCCAAATAAACTTGAAGTCTTGTCCTGTTTCTGTGGCAGCCTAGCATAAAACAGACCCTGTGTAGCCAAAATGGCTTTCCTCTAAAGTGAGAAGAAAGCTGCAGACACTACCCCATCTGCTGGGGGCAGTATGGGAATGCTTCTTTATTGTTGAGCAGCTTAGAAAAAGCCAGTTGAATGGTATTGCCTACGTTTCCTTCTAGGGTTTTTATAGTTTTGGGTTCTACATTTAAGTATTTAATCCATCTTGAGTTAATTTTTGTATAAGGTGTGAGGAAGGGGTCCAGTTTCAATTTTCTGCCTATGGATAGCCATTTCTGCACATGAATAGCCCAAAAGCAATTGCAACAAAATAAAAAATTGACAAATGGGATCTAATTAAACTAAACAGCTTCTGCACAGCAAAAGCGACTATCATCAGAATGAATAAGCAACCTATGAAGTGGAAGAAAATTTTTGTAACCTGTCCATCTAACAAAGGTCTAATATCCAGAATCTACAAGGAACTCAGACAAATTTACAAGAAAGAAACCAAACAACCCCATTAAAAAGTGGGCAAAGGACATGAACAGACACTTCTCAAAAGAAAACATTCATGTAGCCAACAAACATGAAAATAAGCTCAACATCACTGATCACTAGAGAAATGCAAATCAAAACCACAATGAGATACCATCTCATGCCAGTCAGATGGTGATTATTAAAAAGTCAAGAAACAACAGATGCTGGCCAGGTTGTGGAGAAATAAATGCTTTTACACTGTTTGTGGGAATGTAAATTACTTCAACTATTGTGGAAGACAGTGTAGCAATTCCTCAAATACATAGAACCAGAAATACCATTTGACCCAGCAATCCCATCACTGGGTATATACCCAAAGGAATATAAATCATTCTATTACAAAGATACATGCACATGTATGTTCACAGAAGCACTCTTCACAATAGCAAAGACATGGAATCAACCCAAATGCCCATTAGTAATAGACTGGATAAAGAGAATGTGGTAAATGTACACCATGGAATACTATGCAGCCATAAAAAGGAATGGTATCATGTCCTTTGCAGGGACATGGATAGAGCTGGAAGTCGTTATCCTCAGCAAACTAATACAGGAACAGAAAATCAAACACTGCATGTTCTCACGTATAACTGGGAGCTGAACAATGAGAACACAGGGACACAGGGAGGGGAACACACCCCACCTGTCGGGGGGTGAGGTGAGGGGAGGGAGAGCATTAGGAAAAATAGCTAATGCATGCTGGGCTTAATACCTAGGTGATGGGTTGAAAGGCACAGCAAACCACCATGGCACACGTTTACCCTATCTAACAAACCTGCACATCCTACACGTGTACCCCAGAACTGAAAATTAAAAAAAAAGAAAAAGCCAGTTGAATGAATGACTCACAGTTGGAGGGTATCTTGGTGCTCCAGGTGTGATGGAGCACTTGGGGTCTCAGCGCAGCCACAAGGAAATCAGCTCTCCTCAGCAGGGAGCTCTGGCAGGGCTATTTTCTGTCTGGGTCGGCCAAGTAAAAGGCAGAGCTGTTTGGAGTCTAGGGGAGTCCCGGGGTGCCTGAAGTTCTGTAAGCTTTCAGTGGTGCTTTCAATTTTAGCCTGAGGTCTTATGAGAGATACAAAGACAGCAGGTCTCAGCTATACCTTCTAGTAGTTTATAATCCCAAGGGGTAGGATGAGGCAGGTGTTCAAACATTTCCTATCCACGGTGGAAGGGAACAGGAGAAACAAGACTTTTCTGTAATGAATGTTGACAATCATGGATTTCGTTAAGCATCTGAGCTGTTAACTTGAGGCAATTGGAAATAAACGGGGACACAAATTGCTTTCACTATATGGCACTGTTATAGGAAAAGCAACTTATCAATCATAGAAAATAATGAAGCCACAAAGGTTCATATCTAGAAGACCCACATAAAATTGCTGATAATGACTGAGTGGCAGAAAATGTAGATTGAGAAATACATCTTTGAATATAATATTCAAAAGTAGCTAATTTATTTTAGATGAGTAGGTCAAAGAAAGCTGTATTATTTTTAATTATTGTATTATTCATAGCAATATTTTGAATTTGTCTAGCACCTTTCTTTTGAGGAGCTTGAGGCATTTCACATATATTATCTCATTTATCTTTTATAACATCCCAGTGGAAATATGTATTATTAACTCTCTATTGCCATTGGACTACATTTTTGCAAATTCTCTTTCCTGGGAATGAATGAAGCTGCATCATTACAGAAGCAGATGCTGGCTGGAAGTCACCTACAACTTGCTACTGAATGCAAGTTAATTATTATAGCTAAATATTCTGATTTTTCTTTGGGAAGCCATTTTGCCTCTCTCCACCTCAGTTTATAGGAAAACGAAGGAGCCTAGTTAATGAGAATAGTTATGAAATCAGCCCATAACCTTTGAAAAGAAAAAACCCTCATGCATAGTAGAAAAACGTCATGAAGAGTTAATTATTACATATGTAATTTGCTAGTTACAGCTAAATATTGATATAACATTTCAATAGAAAAAAGGTTATATAATGAACTTTTTCTGCCACCCACTTTTAAGTGGGGAAAACTCTACTTAAGAGAAAGTGCCTGGTTTTGGTCCTAACTGAAAGGTAAATTTCTTTGTCAAGTTAGGGAACACTTTGTCCAATCATTACTGAATAATAGTGTTTAAATCCCACTTCTGCTGTGCCTAAGAGGAAAATTTAGATACGGTTTTTCTCATTAACTTGAAACACTACAAAGTTCATCCATGACTTCTTCCCTATAAATTACTCTCTAGTAAGGTTTGCCAGAAAAATTTAAAAAAAGAATTCTTTTTCCAAGTCATAACTAAGGAGTAGCAGAAGGTCTGTGAGCTGCTTTGTAGAACTCTGGGAGTCATTGTCATCTCTGGGCTTGAGCATATGGATGGTAAAAATGGGCCACCTATGTTGTCTGGGGAGGAGGATTGTCCCTTCCTTTCCCCATGGTCTGCATGGCTTTCTGGCTTCAATCTGTGTTGAGGCCTTCAAGATATGGGTAAACGCCTCATTAAACATACAAAAAAGAGGCTCTCATTCAAACGTTGTCAAAAATCTGGGTCAAGAGAAGTCTTTTAACCCTGAAATATTGTCAAGTTTTACAGTCTGAATTTAGGGTAATCCTTTTAAGAATTTAATTTTTGTATTTCTACTCTGCAGAAAGTTCCATAGGATTTACAAATCCCCCTTCTGTTGGAAAGGCATGCCAAGAGAACAGAAATGGTCACCCTGTGAAATACAGCAGAGGAAGCTCTGCTCCCCCAGGGAAGCTCACAATTGCTCCATAGCCTGTTTGAACTGAATGAGGTCCTTTTGCTGATTTCAGCTCAGTTTCTTCCATGTCTGATTAATAGAGGTGCCCCACTTCCAATCTCCTGCCAGGGTTCATCCTATACGTGGTTAGAAAATTCTCCAGTGGTCATACTAGACCTCTTGGTAGGCTTTAAATAGATAACTTTATAAGCATTATATTTTCTTTTCAGTAACTTCATAGTCATCTATAAGAATGATTAAGCAAATCTGGCTTCTTTTAGTTCTTTTGATTCAACAGAGCTGTCTCCTGTTTATAAATCCCTTTCTGTAATCAAATCCTTCTGGCCATTCCTTGTAGTCTCTAGACTCCAAACAGCTACCAAAACTATAAATAAAGGGCCGCTGGATACTTAAACAATCCCTTTCTGCTGTCAAGAAACATGTGCTTTATACAAACCATGAAAATGGAGAGTAAGAAGTAGATGAAGTAGAAAGTAAGAGGGATTGATATGTCAGTGCTTGGAACATAGTAGGAATGCTCCAAATATGTAGTGATTGCAACCAAAATTAAAAATAGAGTCTTCCACATTGGTCAGGCATTTTTTTAGTCCCCTGCTGTCAGAAGTAGGGGTTATAATATACTTAGAATGGTGGCAAATGGATCAGAAGTTCTAGTGACAATTTGTCGGCTGGTATGTTTTGGCAGCTTAAGTTTTCACGTGCGGTAAGAATTTTATTTATTTATTTATTATTTCTTTAGTTTTATTTCTTTAGTTTTCACAACATCCCTGACAGCCCCAAGAGCTGCTTGGGTGCACATTGTGTACAGTGTGTGGCACACATTGCAGTGGGATCATGGGCAAGATATAGGACACAGGTATTATCCACCTGAAAGAGACACAGTATCATTTAATGGGATGGGTTCACATTGTGAATCCTCATACCATTTCATTAGTATAATTATTTTTGAATAATGGAAAAAAGTAGGGGAGGCAGCAAGTCATTTGGAAATTATAAGCATTATCACTTGTTTACAGGTCTAAGAATTGTGACAGAAGTAAGCACACAGTGCTATGCAAACGCAGAAAAGGGGAACTTGGTCCAGCCTAAAGATTTAGAGAAGGCTTCCTGGAGGATAAGATAGTCTAAGCTAGGTCTTGAAGGATGCACTGGAGTTAGCCACACTCAGAAAGAGGGTGAGAGCAATATGGACAGGAAATTGAACATGAATAAACACACAAAGGTCTTCGCACGAGGAAATCTTGGTCTTTCAGTTTTACTGAAGAGTGGGAGGTGAGGTTGGAGAGCAGTCATAGAAGGCCTTAATTTATTCATTTACTTACTCATTCATTATTCAACAAATATTTGCTGAGTTTCTGCAAGGTGGCAGGCAGTGTTCTAGGAATTTTGGCTACAGAAATGAACAAGATAGACAAGGCCTGGTTCACAAGGAACTTACATTCTGGTGTCGGGAGGGGCTTGTAGATTTCATGAAGTAACTAGGTCTTTATGCAACAGAATAGGCATCAGAGAACCACTGAAGAGTTTTAAGCAGCGAAATGACATGGTCAGATCTGTGTTTTAGACAGATTGCTTTAGTCTAGATAGATGTAAGTGTGACTCTAGTACTTGGTGACTGTAATCGGATAGTTAAACCAATGCTGCCAGGAAAACTTTTGATGATTTGCCTATTTCAGAACAAAGGACATTTGGGTTTACATAAGAAAGAATTTATTGATGCTAAAACATTGAAATATGGAAGGGCTTATCATTCAAACTCAAGAATTATTCACGAAGAGAATGTCTGTACTTTCTCTATGAAGAAACAATGAACAAAATGTCTTGAATGAGTCAATTGTTCTCTTAAGTTAAGCAAGAAGGTTGAAAGGTTTAACAGATGCCCTTTTGGAGTTTCTTACGGCTTTATTACTTTATGATTTATGAAGTGAAAATAACTACAGTATAAACTGTGTACTTAAAACTGGGAGTAAGGATGTGATCAAAGTTCTGGGGGCCTGGTCAGGGTAGGAAGTTTAATTTTTTTTTCCCCAATTTTACAGAGAAGTCATTTATAGAGAACTTCTCACAGAGTAGCTGGAACATGGAAGCCCTTGATATATTATATGATTTTTAGTTATCTCCTCTTCCTCACTATCCTTTTCCTCCTTCTTCAATCCCACTGTTTTCATTTGTCCTAGAGAGTTGAGATTCCTTTTACCATATTATTGTGTATGTTTTAGTTGAGTGAGTTTATTAGAAATGCCTGCTAAATGGACTTCATTTTTATTTACTGTGGATGACTATAACATTGTTCCCAATAATGCAAGCTTGCCTTCCCTATAAGAAAATTATGTGTCCTCACCTGTTTCCACGGAAACTTGCCATGGCTCCTTGAGGAGGACTGTATTTCCCTATCCTATTGTCAGTCTTGACTGTGTGACTTGCTTTGGCTAATGAAATATGAGCATAAGCTTTATGTGCATTTGCCGACTCTCTTATTCATTGTAAGGTCCCAGATAGGACCCAGGATAAAGGAGCAGACCCTAAAATGAAAACAGAGAGCTGGTGTCAACCCATGGCAGACAAAAATTTCTAAGTAAGAAATACCCTTTGTTGTTGTAAGCTACTAAGATTTTGAGATTATTTCTTACTGCAACACAATGTAGCAAAAACTGCCTGATACATATAATCAATAGATGTTAAATTCTATTACAATGAAAGACAGTGGCAATGAAAATACCTTTACTTTTAGATTTCCAAAGCTTGCACTAAACAATGTTTATGCAATGAAAGTTCAGTTTCTTACAACGTCAAAATCAGACCATTCCTTGGTATTCACTTGTTGAACCTTAAACTACGGTCCTTATTGGCATAAAAAAGCCTGCCCTACTAAAGGATTTGAGGTTATTAACTGGTACTGTGTTTTAATAAAAAAAAGAACACTGAATTCTGTTGGAATGTGAGCCAGTGGTCCATAGTACTAATCTGAATTTCCCGTCACGTTTAGAAATGAAGTAGGAGTTGCAAAATGTTGTTTCAGCTCCTTATGTAACCCAAGACCAAGACATTCACTTGATTTAATAGTCTTCTGGCTTCTAAATTTTTTGACTTGTGAATGTGTCTATTTGTTGAAGCTGAAGATGTTTGACTAAGTTTTATTTTGTTTCTTTGTTTTAGCTAACTGAACTCCCTACTTTCATAGTGTGGCACTATTAGGACACTCTGGTGGGACTTTCTGTCTGCTTCTTCCTGTGCTGGCTTTCTGAAAGGGCCACTTTTTCACTTTGATCAGCTTCTCCTCCTGTTTTCTCTTCTACCTGATGGTGCTTTAAACCCACTTGGTTTCTTTTTATTATCTTATGAGCTATCTATGCTGAACAAGCATTAGAGATTCTTTGATGAGAGCAAATATATACAAAGGTAAAACCTTCTCTTTTTATCCTATTACAAATTGTGAATGAATATTGAACTGTCTCAATGAATGAGTGATATGATTGTCCTCAGGGATTTGAGTGGTGTAACAGAATTGGCTGCCAGAATAAAGAATACATTTGTGAGGATAGGAACCCTATCCTTACCTTCATCCTAATTCAGTGTATCCAAGCGGACCCTATCATAGGTCACAAACCTTGCAGTCTACTCACTACTATTAGTTATAAGAGACAGAAGTTGACTTCAAGCTATACATATATATGTGTGTGTGTATATGTATATATGTTTATATGTACACATACACACATATATATCACATATATGTACACATACATTATATAATATATAAAATGACCGCTTGCTATCTATATATTGTGGGAGAAAAACTTTTCCTTTACCAACTTATGTTCAAGTGGTGGGGGTCTGTGAATTATTTGACAACAAATACAATATGAGAAAAGTTTATTCCACATGCATGTGGGGACACTCAATAAAAGATGGCATGCTGAACAGCCAGTGCTAAGGATTCACATACCGGCTTAACAAAAAAGGGGTTGTAGGGCTTCAATGGGAAGTTATGGAAGGCTCTATTGGGCTCATTCATCCCAAAGCTAACTGACAGTCTCCTTCCAGGTGGAACTCCCATCCCCCATTCCCCTGGGACAGGGGAAAGGAATTTGTGGCCGCTGAATTCATACCTCCTGGTGCTAAGGGTAAGTAATCTCCAGAACAGGAAACTCCCTTAGGGTTAATGGCTGCTGTATTTTCAGGAGGCTCTGCCTAAATTTAGATAAGGCTTCCTTCTGTGGCTGCTGTTTGTTCAGAGGTTTTCAGTTTAAAGTAACCTTCATGCCACTCTGTTGATCCCTTCTCTCTCTCTCTCTATCACACACACACACACACACACACACACACACACACACACACACACCCCTATTTAAAATCTATTTAAAACATCTCTTTAAAATCAGAGGTACAATAACCTGAGGGCACAGGGACTGAAAAGAGGTCATCAGGGTTTAACCTATCTTCCTTTCCATCTTTCTGTCAGGCTCCCTTCATGTGGGAGGTTTAGCGGCTGACCACGACCAGCCCCAAGCTCATATACTACCAGCTAGGCAGCTCCAGCAAAGAGAGCACCTTCCCATCATTGCTCTGGCAGCAAGGCTCCAGAGAGGATGCCACTGTACCTGATTGATTTCGTGTGACCATTTTTGACTCAACTGTGGTCAAATGGAAGGGGTCCTCTGGGGTACATGCTGTCTTATAGGCATGAGACCACATGGAATGGGTATTCCGCAGAGTTCTGTTTCGAGAAGAGAGGAGACTCCAGGCAGGAAAAAACACACGTTCTCCCTCTACTATTCTGCCTGTCTCCTTTGCCCTTGAATCTCTACCTCTATTTTAAAGAACTCTAGTAAAATAACTAAATGTTTCTAAGGGAAATGGCATAAAATCAGTGAGATGGAATAACATCTGCAATCATGTTTAATGATTTGTTTTCCCCAAACCTAGTGATTCTTGTGTAAGTCTAAATCTTCTCTCTTGAGTTTTGTGCTGAGCTTTTGATTTTGATTTGATGCGGAGACATACAATAAGCCACTTCACCTTTCTACCTGCTAATTACACACTCTTAAATTAAGACAGTGATAACTTCACAGAGGTGTATGAGGTCTAATTAACGAAGGCCTGTAAAGTTCTTAAAGATCCTTGAATCGAAAGCACTTTACGAAAATACAAAATGGTAATATTATGGGTGAAGCTCATGACAATAAGCTTCAGAGTTTTTGGTTGTATTGAAATAGGTATCAAGTATCATTTGAAATATACAAGCTGGAACTAGGAAACCCATTTAGTATACAGAGAATATGTTGTATCATGATATATGAGTCTGTTCTCACACTGCTCTAAAGAATACCACCTGAGACTGGGTAATTTATGAAGAAAAGAGGTTTAATTGACTCACAGTTCTGCATGGTGGGGAGGCCTCAGGAAACTTACATTCATGGTAGAAGGTGAAGGGGAGGCAAGGCACGTCTTTTTTTTTTTTTTTTTTAACTGAGAAAAATCATGGTTTAACTAAAGTACTGAAAAAAGCCCATAGGAGACTCAACAAATTGCTGTTGGTTAGTGTGACTAAATTCGTAGATAGAAAAATTCTGTAGGCACAGTGTGTTTGGATTTTAGCA
The DNA here is from genome assembly GCF_002776525.5 of Piliocolobus tephrosceles. Lineage (NCBI taxonomy): Eukaryota > Metazoa > Chordata > Mammalia > Primates > Cercopithecidae > Piliocolobus > Piliocolobus tephrosceles. Next base: position 106,119,651 of record NC_045445.1, on the reverse strand, counting down.
AGTCACCGGTCAAAGCATGTGAGAAAGAATGAAGGATAACAATGAAACAGTAGTAGAGAATGGATGGGTTCAAAAGTGGTAGGTGGACCATATCCATACTGTTGACTAGTGGGTTGACACAAATCCGAACCACTATCATTGCTTTGTGGTCACATCCCATACATACTTCTGCATTGTTCCAATTAGCAGAGTACTAATCTTAGATGTATAAGTTGGATTTGCATTATGAATCTTATAAGATTACAAGATTCATAATGCATCCATAAGATTACAAGATTAATAATGCAAATCCAACTTATAGGTAGAGATTATTCTGTTCTTTTTTTTTTTAATACTTCAAGTTCTGGGATACATGTGCAGAACGTGCAGGTTTGTTACATAGGTATACATGTTCCATAGTGGTTTGCTGCACCCATCAACTTGTTATCTACATTAGGTATTTGTCCTAATGCTATCCCTCCACTAGACCCCCCACCCTCCGACAGGCCCCAGTGTGTGATGTTCCCCTCCCTGTGTCCATGTGTTCTCATTGTTCAACTCCCACTTATGAGTGAGAATATGCAGTGTTTAGTTTTCTGTTCCTGTGTTAGTTTGCAGAGTATGATGGTTTCCAGCTTCATCTATGTCCCTGCAAAGGACATGAACTCATTGGCAAGGCATGTCTTACATGGTGACAGCAGTGAGAGAGCAAGAGAGCATGAGGAAGTACCACACTTTTAAACCATCAAGATCTCGTGAGAACTACCTCACTATCACAAGAACAGCACGGGGGAAACCGCCTCCATGATCCAATCACCTCCTACCAGTTCTCTCCCTTGACACGTGGGGATTACAATTCAAGATGAGATTTGGGTGGGGACACAGCCAAACCATATCATTCCGGCCCCAGTCCCTCCCAAATCTCATGTCCTCACATTTCAAAACACAGTCATGCCTTCCTAACAGTCCCCCAAAAACTTAACTAATTCCAGCATTCACCCAAAAGTCCAAGTCTAAAGTCTCAGCTGAGACAATGCAAGTCCCTCCACCTGTGAACCTGTAAAATAAAAAATAATTTAGTTACTTTCAAGACATAATGAGGGTATAGGCATTGGGTAGATGTTCCCATTTCAAATGGGAGAAATTGGCCAAAACAAAGGGTTTACACTGTCCCATGCAAGTCCAAAACCCAGCGGGGCAGCCATTAAATCTTAAAACTCCAAAATGATCTCCTTTGACTCCATGTCTCACATCCAGGGCATGCTGATGCAAGGGGTGGACTCCCGTGGTTTGGCAGCTCCAGCCCTGTGCCTTTGTGGGTACAGCTCCCGCAGCTGCTTTCACAGGCTGGTGTTGAGTGCCTGTGGCTTTTCCAGGTGCTCAATGCAAGCTGTCAGTGGATCTACAGTTCTGGGGTCTGGAGGACAGTGGCCCTCTCTCAGAACTCCACTAGGCAGTACCCCAGTGGGGACTCTGTGTGGGGGCTCCAACCCCACATTTACCCTCTGCATTGCCATAGTAGAGGTTCTCCATGTGGGTGTGCCCCTGCAGCAGACTTTTGCCTGAACATCCAGATGTTTCCATATATCCTCTGAAATCTAGGCAGAAGTTACTAAAGCTTAACTCTTGTCTTCTGTGCACCTGAAGACTCAACACCACATGGAAGCTGCCAAGGCTTAGAGATTGCACCCTCTGAAGCAACAGCCCAAGCTGTCTGTACCTTGGCACCTTTTAGCCAAGGCTGGAGCTGGAGTGTCTGGGACACAGGACACCAAGTCCTGAGGTTGCACAGAGCATCAGGGCCCTGGACCTGGCCCATGAAACCATTTTTCCTTCCTGGGGCCTCTGGGACTTGTGATGGGAGGGGCTGCCTTGAAGATCTCTGACATGCCCCTGGAGACATTTTCCCCATTGTCTTGGCTATTAACATTTGGCTCCTCGTTAGTTATGAAAATTTCTGCAGCCAGCTTGTATTTCTCCCCAGAAAATATGTTTTTCTTTCATACCTCATGGTCAGGCTGCAAATGTTCCAAACTTTTATGCTCTACTTCCCTTTAAAATATAAGTTCCAATTTCCAATCATCTGTCAATGCATGTAACTGTATGCTTTCAGGAAAAGCCAGGTCACCTCTTGAATGCTTTGCTGCTTAGAAATTTCTTCTGCCAGATTCCCTAAATCATCTCTCCCAAGTTCAGAGTTCCACACATCTCTAGGGCAGTGGCAAAATGCTGCCAGTCTCTTTGCTAAAGCATGAATAGCATGAATGACCTTTGCTCCAGTTCCCAATAAGTTCCTTATCTTCATCTGAGAACACCTCAGCCTGGACTTCATTGTCCATATTACTATCAGCATTTTGGTCAAAAACCATTCAACAAGTCTCTAGGGAGTTCCAAACCTTCCCACATCTTCTTGTCTTCTTTTGAGTCCTCCATGCTCTTCCAACCTCTGTCTGTTACCCAGTTCCAAAATCACTTTCACATTTTTGGGTTATCTTTATAGCAGTGACCCAAACTCCCAGTACCAATTCTCTATATTAGTCCATTTTTACACTGCTATAAAGATACTACCTGACACTGGATAGTTTTTAAACAAAAGAGGTTTAATTGACTCACAGTTCTGGCTGTCTGGGGAGGCCTCAGGAAACTTATAATCATAGTGGAAGTCAAAGGGGAAGCAGGCACCTTCTTCACAAGGTGGCAGGAGAGAGAGAAGAGAGATCAGATGAGGAAGTGCCACACTTTAAAACCACCAGCTCTTGTGAGAACTCACTCACTATCACGAGAACAGCATGGGGGAACCACTCCCCATGATCCAATCATCTCCCACCAGGTCCCTCCTTGGACACCTGGGGGTTATAGTTCAAAATAATATTTAGGTGGGGATACAGGGCAAAACCACATCATATGGTTTGATTTGTATCAGTCTCCAAATAGTTGTGAAGTTCTCTTTGACAGGTGAACAACTGAGGTGGGCTACCTAATTTAACTGAAAATTAACGTTGGCAGGCTGTTCCTGCTAAAAAGATAATCTGTCTTTCAAATTAAGTAGAGCAGTGCTGACCCCTTTCCAGCTTCTTTCCCATAATTGTGGACAAATGACAGTTTCCCTCCTGCAAACTCTAAACTCAGAGACATGCCGGGCCCTTTGTTCTAGGTCATGTCAAATGGGATCCACAGCTGCCCTCTATAGTAACAGCCACTGATAGCAGTCAGTCCTTGCCTCTGTTTAACGCTGTTTTCACCATGGTACTCACTGAATGAGATAGATCAACACTGGCCTCTTATTTAGTCTTAATACCATCAAAAATCCTTCTGAAAATCTTTACTCCCAATGTAAAAAATTCTATTCACTCATATTTGGAGTGCATGAATTCAGTTATATTTTTGGATTTTGGGAATTTTGGAAAATACCTTGAATAGTTTCCCTGAAAGCAGACACTGAGATGGAGACTTGCACGCAGGAGGTTTATTGAGGGGGGTGAGTGATGAGGGAATCAGCATTAGATAGAGGGAGATGCTGGGCTACAACGTAGTTGTAACAGTGGCCTCAGTGATGCCATTGGGAGCTCTGGAGTTAGGCTGGCCCCTCAGAGATGTCTCACATTAAGGAAAATGGGACAAACTAAAGGAAGTTGGATCCCTATATTGACTAGTGATTGCTTGAGGGTTGTCCCCAGGGAAGGGGAGTAACTTTGGATGGGACTGTTCTTTTCAGCAGAGAGCAAGACCTAAAGAGGCACTCAGCTGTGAGCCATCAGCAGCCAATGCTCCCAGCAGTTAGGATAACATGTGCCTTGTCCTATAGAGAGATACGGGTGGTGCACTGAAGGTCATTACAATCCCAGAAAATACAGTGATGCCAAGAACTATTTCCCCTACACCGTTTTACCCAGAATAAACTCTGGTGACATTTTGACACATTTGAGTCCTGTCTTTCATCTATGTATATATTTAAAGATTACTCGAGTAGTGTATGAGTGTAATCTCCTAAGAATGAGAACATTACAAATAAAGTTCCTTGGACTACCTCCTCTATCCTTGTTCCATCCCTGTAGCTCTGGTAGAACCAAAACTAGCATAAGGCAAGTGAGGCACTCGTCTCAGGTGCAAAATTTAAGAAAGCACCAAAACATTCAAGAATCAAGATACATGGTATCTGGGGAGGTCATTATGTTAGTTGAGATAAGCCAGACACAGAAAGACAAATATCGCATGTTCTAACTCATATGTGGGAACTAAAAAATGTGGATCTCATGCAGATGGAGAGTAGATTGGTGGTTACCAGAGGCAGGGGTTGGGGGATGAAAAGAATTGATTAATGAATACAAATACACAGTTTTACAGAAGGAATAAGACCTAGTGTTCAAAAGATCAGTAGTGTGTCTATAGTTTACAATAATTTATTGTTCATTTCAAAATAGCTAGAAGAGAATGATTTGAATGTTTCTAGCATCAGCAAAGGATGAATTTTTAAGGTGATGACTATCCCAAGTACACTGATTTGATCTTTACAATTTATTTGAATGTATTCAGTTATTACATGTACCCTGAAGGTATGTACATCTACTATGCATCAATAAAAAATAAAAAAGTTATATAGTATTTAATATAATATTTAAAAAAATCAAAATTGGTACAAAAATTCCTCAATGAACAAAATATCAAAATGTTAAATACAGGGTCAGCAACTGTGAGCCTGAGGCAAAATGAAAAATCAGCCATAGTGATATTGTCTTTATTTAATGTTTTGATATTTTGTCATATACTTTTTCATTAATTTTGATTTTAGAAATAATAATGCATTAACATATTATTTGTCTTGATAACTGAATATTTTGGCACCCTGTTAACTTCTGTGCCTGAGTTGAGTGCCTCACTTGCCTCACTCTGGCCCCAACCCAGAGATGTCGCTGCTCAGGGCATATACTTCTGACCATTCCATGCTTCTTTGCATAGATGTACACATAGTCATCAGAATCCTGTTGACTTTATTTCTAAGACACATTTCCCGGTCCTTCTACATCTCTGCATCCCACCACTACCATCTCAGACCAAGTCACAATATTCTCTCACTGGAGATATTTACATTAGCCTCCTAACATTTAAATTTTAATGAAATTCAAATTAATAAGTTTCTGTTATCTAAGTCATTGCAATACCCACACACCCAACATCGTCTAGAACTTCCCCTGTTATCTTCTAATAGTTTTATAGTTTTGCATTTGGTATCTAGGTCTATGGTCTATTTTCAGTTAACTTTTGTGAATCTTTTTAAAAAGCACTGTTCTCCTAACTTTTTTACTCAACCACGAATTTTTGAGATCTTACTCTCTCCCCCGACCCCCTGTGGATATATATGTACAGTTTCACATATGTCACCACTCTGTTGTTTTCTATCACATGTATATGTCACTTTCTACTGACATGGTATATTAAGTGATAGGCATTTGGAGTTTTTGCTTTTTTTTTTTTGAGACAGAGTCTCACTCTCTCATCCAGGCTGGAGTGCAGTGGTGCCATCTCGGCTCACTGCAAGCTCCGCTTCCTGGGTTCATGCCATTCTCCTGCCTCAGCCTCCCGAGTAGCTGGGATTACAGGCGACTGCCACCACGCTCGGCTAATTTTTTGTATTTTTTTTAGTAGAGACGGGATTTCACCGTGTTGGCCAGGATGGTCTCGATCTCCTGACCTCGTGATCTGCCCGCCTTGGTCTCCCAAAGTGCTGGGATTACAGGCGTGAGCCACTGCGCCCAGCCAATTTTTTCCTGTTTTTGACAGTACAAGCAATGCTGCATCCTTGTCTACATCTTCTTGTGCATGCGTACAGGTGTTTCTCTAAGAGAGATGCGTGGAAGTGAAATTGCTGCTTCAGAGTAGATGTGCATTTTCAGTTTGAATCGATCCTGGCAGAGTACTGTCCAAAATGACTGAGCCAACTTGCTACCACAAGCAGAGGATGAGAGTATGTATCTGTTTCCCCACAACCCAGTCAACATTTGATGTTGTCTAACTTTGCCAATCTTAAGGTTGAAAAAAATGGTATCTCATAAAAATTATTTTCCCCTAATTATCAGTGAGAATGAACATATTTTTACATGTGTATTGATTTTTAAAATATTTTATCTGCTGTTAAATGATCATTTTCTATCTTTTGGCCATTTTTTCTATTGGTATGTTTTTCTTGTGGTGAATTTGAAGGAGTTCTTTACACTGCATATCAATATTCGACTGTTATATTTATTGCAAATACTTTCCCCCAGTCTCTGTTGTATTTTAAAGTTGTTTATGGTATGTTTTGCCATACACAAGTTTCCAATTCACCTGTAGGCAAATACGTTGGTTTTATTCCCCTTATTGTTTCTGGCTTTATTTATTTATTTATTTTTGAGACAAAGTCTCGCTCTTGTCCCCCAGGCTGGAGTGCAGTGCAGTGGCATGGTCTCGGCTCACTTGGCTCATTGCAACCTCTGCCTTCTGGGTTCAAGCGATTCTCCTGCCTCATTCCCCCGAGTAGCTGGGATTATAGGCGACTGCTGCCTGGCTAGTTTTGGTATTTTTAGTAGAGACGGAGGTTTCACCATGTTGGCCAGGCTGGTCTCCAACTCCTGACCTCAGGTGATCCACCTGCCTCGGCCTCCCAAATTGCTGGGATTACAGACTCGAGCCACTGCGCCTTGCCTGTTTCTGTTTTTTAGGTCTTGCTTAAGAGAACTTTTCTTACCTCTAGATTACAAAGTTATCACACTACATTTCCTTATAATAATTTAAAATATATATTTGCTTGTTGATTGATTTGTAGGTCTTTTGTTGACTTGGAATCTGTACTTCTGTATGATGTGAAGAATATAATTTTATTTTTTAAAATAATGAATTTCTAATTATTTGCTTATACTCTACACATCAACTTGTTTCTGTATGGAGTTTATCTTTGTGGGCTGTATCTTGGTGGGTATGAGGGGATAAGCATGGTATCTACAGAGTCTGATCTATTCCTTTCTGCAACCTATAAATATTTAGATTCTTAGTAGTCATTGGCTAATGAAAAAGATTCTACATCACTAAATGGTCAGGATGGGACCATCCACCGTATCAGTGCAGGCTACCCACTGCCAGACAAATGTCCCTAGATCTATATTGGAGAAAATATTCCTCAAAGTTCCTTAAGGGAGACAATGCAGTATATTGTCTTTGCAATTACACAGAGCTGGGTTTGAATCTCAACTCGGCCATTTCCACTGTGTGGCCCAGGGCAAATTTGCTCATCTCTAAGACTCAGTTTCCTTATCCCTAAAAAGGAAATAATAATTCTTGTTTTGTGGGTTCATTGTGAAGATCTGAGACAATACAAAGTACTTGGCACAAGTTTAGTGTTCAGTCATGTTAACCACTGTTACTTCTGCTTATGATAATGACTTCTGCAAAGATATGACTATTGGGGGCGTGGGGTGCACAGAGGAGGAGTAAAAATTGAGAAATCGCCACTGTTCTTGAAGAGCTGAGCGGGGAGATGTGTGAGGTTGTTGGTATCCCCAGAAAAGCCCAGGAGAGACATTGGAGCCAGCACCAAAACTGTCTAGTACTTGTGCTAGGCCAGCAGAAAAGCCCCCAGGGATCTAGACTCTCGCCTTGTTAAACAAAACCATGAGTCATGACCTCGGGAAAGAGTGTGGAAACCCAGAGAAACAATGTTTGAACAGATGGTCTATTGTTTGAGAGCAAATAAACTAGGGATATCTTCAGACAGGGGTAGAACAAGTTATCACGTGGCAATGACTTAATAGGTTCCAATAGAAAGCTGGCTAGGGCCAAAGCTACAGTAACAAAGAGGAACTCAAAGGGATGCCGAAGCAGAGCATACCTGGAGAATCATTGAATTATATTATAATATATTATAATATAATTCAAAGATTATAACTATTATAACTATGTAATAGTTACAATGTTATTGCTATATAGTTATAATATTATAAGCCTCATTGGTTGGCACTGGGAAGCCCTGCACCATTCTCAAGGTAGGGCACAGTGGTTCTCATCTTGCTGGGGAGCTTGGGCTAAAGCAGTTCAGATGTGGTAGATGAAGACAAAGAGAAAGGAATGGGTTCTGAAGAATGTGGTCATAGAGCAAGCCTTGGTTACCTGTTGGGAGCAGAGCTGTATAGACCCTTTGTACTCAAGGCAGAGTCCATAAACCAGTAGCATAGGCCTCATCTGGAAGCTTATTAGAAATATAGACCCTTGGGTTCCACCCCAGACCCACTGAATTAGAATCTGTGTTTTATCAAATCCCCAGGTGATTTGAATACATTCTAAAGTTTGGAGAAGTGCACAGCTAGGCCTGGGATAAAATAGGTTCAAGTGGAAGGAGGATTTCCTGGAAGATTTGTTTATTCACTTCTCAAAGTCAAAATGTTCAGCATAAAACATTTTTTAACCCAAGGATTTCAAATAATTCTATTCCAAATGTGTTGCATCTACTACTTGGGTCAGGTAAAAAATACTTTATTTTGGCATAATTATTAATACCCAAATAATAAAACCATTTTCTTACTTTAGATAAGATAGAAATACTACTTTAATTTTTCCACAGGGCAAAAGGCTTATCAGTATTAACAAGTACTATACTATCTTCAATTCTTCTCTTTGTCTCCAATGAGAATCATGCTTAATTATTGAACTGCTGAGTAAGAAAAAACAATGCCTATTAGATATTAACTGAGATAATTAAATCTACTCAATTGAAGAATTTTGCTCAACTGGGATCACCTCAAACATTAAACAGCCTTTAGAGTTTTATCTTCATCTTGGTGATTCCAGGGGAAGGTGCGCGGGTAAAAATTCATTTTGTTCCACTTGTCACACTTTTGAGTAAAATCAAAACATTACTTAGCTCATTACCTTCTAAGAAAGCATTTCCAAAGTGTAGTCCCTGGACCAGCATTATCAGTATCACCTGGAAACTTGTCAGAGATGCACATTCTCTGGCGCCACCCACGACATACTGAACCAGGGTCTCTCGGGGTGGGGCTCAGCAATCTATATTTTTAACAAACCTTCCAGGTGATTCTCATTCATGCTAATGTTTGAGAATACGTGTTCTAAGTCATGTGGTCCAGGAGACAAAAAGTCAAGTGCATAAACAATGGAAAGAATGTGGAAGTTGATCCAGAAGCTGTGGATTCCAGTCCCATCTGTGAAACTTTGTTGTGTGACCTTGGATAAAGCATCACGCTACTCTGGGCTTCAATTTCCTCATTTTTAAAATGGAAGAGTTGGAATCGATGATACTCAAGGTTCCTTAAGTTTCTAAGAGATTAGATGTGGCTACTGGAACAGAGTGAGTTTTCACTCAGGCACTTTCTCCTGGAATTACCAAACTAAAAAGAAAAATCTAGGAGGATCTTTAATGTTAAGTAAAATGTAGATTTTGAGGTGACCCCAATTGAGAAAATTTCTTTTGAGTAAATTTAATGATTTCCCATTCATGTATCCGATGTCTGTTAGTGATAGATCACATTGCTAGTTATCTATCATATGGATATGCTTTGCTACAAGTTAAGCATGATACCTGATTCCTTGTATGGTAAACACTTATAAATTCTAACTTAAGAGAACGTATTTTCCTTCTGGAAATATTTCAGCTTTCACTTTGGAATTATACTAAATATATCCCCATGGATATATAGTAGTCAGTGTAGTCAAGCCTATTTAATTTTTTTAGCACTTGGTTATGTGGTTTTCTTGCACATGAGTGATTAGAAGTTCCTAACTCTATGGTGATACTGTCAACAAGAAGAGGCCGCATTCTGGTATCAGAAAAGAGTGATGTCCTGCTGCACTGGCTTCCTTGTTGTCCCTTGAGTTCCTTCCCTAAGCAGACTTCCATCTTAGAACCTGTGCATTTGCTGTCCCATCTGCCTGGGAAACAGGTCGACACAGGTGTCATTGTGCCTAATTAAAATTGGCATTTGAAGATTGCTCACTGGAAGAATTTTATTTACATGTATGCTCTGATTATCTTGAAGTCACAAGCAAAGCCATAAAGTTATTATTTGTGCACAACCTTCTTATGTAAACAGACATTCTCTGTATAGAAGTCAAAATACAGAAATAGATGAAATATAGAATTAAAGTGAAGGCCACATCTTTCTACTATTAAACTCAATAATGGTGATTTAGTTTTAGCAAAGTAACATAATCCATCATACTAAATTATGACGGATTAATGCTGATCATCTGAATTTATTGGCTCTGTAATTTTGTTTGCATTTAATTTATTAATTAGTTGTATAGTTGCATAAAGAGTGATAAGCATGAGGAGCTTATTTTTAGTGTGTGACTATTTAAGTAATATTATGATAGGAATAATGAGACAACACTGGAGTCTGCAAGCATAGGTCAAATTGGAAAAATACATTTTAGGTGATTACGTGATGATTGTCACAATAAAATTCTTCGTAAGAGAGAAAACAAGGAGGAACATGTGATAGGCTTAAGTATTTCAGACCAAAGTTAAAAAACAAGAAAAGCCTTGGCAGTACATTTAGCCAGTAATAAAGAGAACTACAGAAAAAAAAAAAAAAAAAAAAAAGAAACTGGTGAAACTGAAAAAAAAAATTATACTTCTTGGCTAAGGAATTATTAAACATTTAGAGCCAGGAAAGAAGTTTATATTAATTTTCCAGGCACTTTCTACTTTCCATTCCTCCATTCCATTAGACACGCCCCGAAGAGAAAAAAAACAGAGACCTGAAGATGAAATCAAATAGCATGGAAAATATTGAGAGACTTTTTTCCCTAAAATAAAGCTAGATGTATTTGTGCCTTTTTGGCGTTGCAGGAAGCGGCTTTCATAAAGGGACATTTGAAAAGTTGGTGCCATTGTATCTGGTGTCTGTGAGACAAAACAAAAACACAAACACAAAGCACCTCTAAACTTAGTCTTCATTTAAAAAGGGAGATTTGGAAGGAATTTTGAAAATTTCCAGAGTTTCCTCATGATTTCACTCCCCTCAAATCTCTGACAGAATGAACAAGCTTTCTAAAACACAGTTAAAATCATTGAACAGTTAGTCAAATTAGCTGTTTGGCATTATGGAGAAAGAAATCGCAGTAGGTAGGATTCTAAGATTCCCGCCCTACCTGGTGTACCTGTACTTTCTCCCAGTTATTCCTCAAACACTAACCTAGGTGACACTGTGAAGGGATTTCGCAGATGCCATTAAAGTCCCAAATCATCTGACTTTAGGATTATCTGGATACGCTTTGCCTAATCATGTGAACTCTTTAGAAGCAGAGAGTTTTCTTACACTGATCACAGAAAAGAATCTTAAGAGAGACACTTTGGCTAGCCCGCAAGAAAGCAAACACCCTAGTGAATTGCCTTTGGGCTGCTTCTGGAAGCTGAGAGTAGTCCCCAGTTAACAACAGGACAATGGGGACCTCAGTCTGACAATCACAAGGAACTGAATTCTGCCAAATACCCGTGAACCTGGAAGAGGACTCCAATCCTGAGAAAAGAACCACAGCCCTGGCTGACCTTTTGATGCCAGCCCAGTGAGAATGCTGAGCAGAGAATCCAGGCACTCTGTGCCCAGACTAACACCTACAGAACTGTGACATAATAAATGTGTGTTATTTTAAGTCAGTAAGTTTGTGGTAATTTATACAGCAACAGAAAACAAATACAGAAATACAGAAATTTCTCTTTTCAACCAATTGTAATCATATAGAAACTGTCAATGTTGTCTGTTGGAGCAAGGAAGGGTAGAATTAAAAATGGCTATTTCTATTTATTCCATTGCCTTAAATGTAATTAAGTTAGGACTATGTCCTAAAAGTCTTCAGAATGTCAAAGAATACAGAATAAATAATCAAAACCCAACAACAACAAGGGAAACATAGGGTATAACATGGGGTGTTGAGTTCTTTCCACTACAGCCATGGACAACCAGCTGTGAGTCTTGACTTAGTCTTGAGGAACCTGTGATATGATGTATAGAATTACAGGTATATGCTCATTTCACAACGCCCCCAGGGATAAAGCTCATTACATAAAAGGAAGTCAGTTTTCAATGACAAAAACTGTGATAAATCAACACTATAAACTCTGCATACGAGGCAGACACTGGGCACCATGAAGGCAAAATTGTTGGCATATTCTCCTTGGTGGCAAAAAATACCTCTGAGCAATTAAATGTCTAAGGGTGTCTCTTCTCTTGCAGATTTATTCAGGCTGTCTACACCAGGAGCTGGCAAAGTTTTTCTGGAAAGGAGCAGATTTGAGGCTTTGCAGGCTGTTACAGTCTCTGTTGCAACCACTCAACTCTGCTGCTATGGTGTGAAATCAGCCATAGACAATATGCAAATTAATGAGCACAGCTATATTCCTTAAAACTTTATTTACAAACATAGGTGGAGGGCTGAATTTGGTTCAAGGGCTGTGGTTTGCTAACCCTGATCCAGACAGATGAGGAGGGCCTGAATTGGTGGTGGCACCTGGGGGAATAGAATGGAGAGTACAAATCTGAGAGGCATTGTGGAAACTGAGATCACAGGACCTGACAACTAATGGGCTTTGAGGGGAAAGAGAAGATTGAGAAGATGACTTCTTGACTTCAGACTTTCTAGTCTTGGAGGACATAGCACCATTATCTGAGTTGGGAACAAAGGTGGAAGAGACGGTGTGTGTATGTGTGTGTGTGTGCGCGCACATGCGTTGGGAGGGTTCTGGGGAAAATGAATTGAGTGTTGAAGTAATGAATTTGAGATGTCTTAAGAATATTTATGTGGAAAGGTTTAGGAGGCAGTTAGAAGTCGAGAGAGAGAGACAGAGAGAGAGACAGAGAGAGAGAGAGAGAGAGAGAGAGAGAGAGAGAGATTTGTTGGGCAACTTGGGAGTTATCTCCATGCAGGTCGTATGTCTTCAAGTCATGGATGTAAGTGAACTCATACATAGAAGGCTTGTAGAATGTGAGCTAATATATAGAAAAGTGCTCTTTAAACTGTGAGGCATTATACAAATGTAAAATATTCCTATTATTAAATGTGACAAACAGAAACATAAAAGGCAGTAACAACCGTTTTATGTCTCAGAATCCCTACTAGCTCCCAATTATTGTGTTTTCATCTTGTGACGGCCTTTGAACAACTCTTTTTTTTCCTCCCTCTGCGTACATCCTGACATTATAATGCATTAAACATTATTCATGTGACGGCATAATGCCTTTTTTCTTCCCCAAACACATACTCTCAAACCTCTTTTGGTAGATACAAATTTCTAAGAAGGCTGAGACAAAGACAGAGATGCCACTTTGATATTAGGGTCCAATGCTTGGAGTTTTATTTACATGAGGAATGAGGCAGCAGGTATAGGGGTATCAATGTTTAATCACTTAGATAGGACAAGAGAAACAGAATATAGGGGTGGAGTAGACCTAAGAGAAATTATCAACTTAGAATTGAGGTGACCTGAACCCTTGAAAAGTCTTTTCCATGGAGAATTGCTCTTTTTCCTAATTTCAAGGAGAGCAGTGCTATCTCTTAAGTAGGCTTGACCTGAATTTCCAGGTGTTTTAGTTATCTATTTCTGCTGAACAAAAGATTCCCAAACATAGTAGCTTAAAACAACAACCATGTTGTTATATTTCATGATTTTGTGAATATGAAATTTGGGTACAGTTTGGCTACATGATTCTTCTGTTCCTTGCAGTGTCAATGGAGGTCACTTGCTAGTATTTATCTGGTGGACGAACAGGTCTGATAGGTCTTAGATGGCTTCATTCATATGTTGTCCTAGTCTGTTCAGGCTACTATAACAAAATACCATTAACTGGGTGGCTTAGAAACTACAGAAATGTATTGCTCTTGGTTCTTGAGCCTGGGAAGTCCAAGATCAAGGTGCTGGCAGATTTGGTGTCTGGTGAAGGCTAACTCTATTGTTTACTGATGGCACCTTCTCTCTATGTCCTCACATGGTAGAAGGGGCTATTTTTCTGGGGTCTCCTTTATAGCAGCACCAATCCATTCATGAGGGCCGAGCTTTCATGGCCTAATAACCTCCCAGAGGCCCTACTTTCTAATACTATCACATTGGGTATTAAGTTTTCATGTATCAGTTTTGGGGAGGACACAAACATTCAGACTGTAACACATGTCCAGCACCTTGATCAAATGGCTGGAAGACTGGGCTCACCTGAGACTGGAGAACAGAGTACCTATACATGGCCTCCCCAACATGGTGGCCTCAAGATAGTCAGATTTGGCTCAAGGTCTAGGAGCGAGTGATCCAGAAAACAAAGTACATGTTGCAAGCCCTTGTATGACCCAGCCTTGAAGCTGCATTGTGTTACTTTTGCTATATTCTATTGGTCGAAGTGGTCATGAATCTGCCTAGACTCAAGGGGAATGAAATGAAAATGAAAAACCATACCTATTTATGGGAGGAGTGTCAAATAATTTGTGGTTATGTTTTAAGACCACCACAGAAGCCGTCTGGCAGAAGGACATGCCTCCTTGATGATAGCTCAGATGATACGAATGCTAGGAAGCCCTGTCTTCCCCAGACCTAGCATTTCTTGGAGTGATGGAGACTGTGACATTCCACATGGGTTATAAATTGATGGGATGCGTTCTTTTACTCATAAAGAGCAGCTCCTGAGGACAGAACTTGGAGGCAGGTAGTTTCTTTAGGGAAGTGATCCCAGGGAAAAGAAACGGAGAACTGGAAAGAGTGAATCAGGGAAGGAAGGAGAGCCACTCCAAGGATGCATTGTTGAATTGGTCACTGCTGTGGGCTACTGGGGCTTAGACCAGTTGAGAGCATCTGAGGAGCTGTGTGGTTGTACCTCTGAATTGTCTTTCTGGGGAACAAAAGATAAACTCACCAATTCTTCTCCCCCATTGGTCAGGGGCTTCCCCATGGGAGGTTGGCTTCCTCTTACTTCCAGCTCTACTATGCATGAGTCATTTTATATTTTATTTTATTTTTGATTTAGGGGATATGTGTGCAGGTTTGTTACATGGGTATATTGTGTGATGCTGAGGGCTTCTAATGATGCCATCGCCCAAGTAGTGAAGGTAGTGCTCAATAAGTGGTTTTTCAACCATTGTGCTTTTCTCTTTCCTCCCTTTTGAATCTTCAGTGTTTATTTTTCTCATCTTTGTGTCCATGTGTACCCAATGTTTAGCTCCCACTTATAAGTGAGAGCAGCCATGCATAAGTCTTGAGGATAGCCCATACTGTAGCATCAGAAGGATCCTGGGTCAGAGAGCCAGACACACAGTGAGCTAAACTGAGGTGCTGTCAAGTTACATGTGCATAAAGCGGGTAGCCATGGCAATGGATAAGGTAAAAGGTGGGCTGGGAGTATGTGAGATGGTCACAGAGATATCTGACATGCATGCACATACATTTGAACTTCCCAACTAAGTCGAGGATACAGGCTTTGAAGCAAGGAGGTTATGCAACATTAACAGATGCAATCTAGCTTGTCTCTGTTTTTTCCCTTCTCCTGGATTTTCTGCTGGGCTTGTGGCTACCAGAGATACTCTCCTCATGTGGGTCCTACCTGAGTTGGGAAAATAGCCAAATTCTTGATATAAAACTCTCCTTTTCTCCTCAAGATTCAAGTGAGCATTCTGGAAGTACTTACATTAATAATCACTGTACTTCTAATTAGGAAAAGCTTTGCAAAGATCAGACTTTCTTGATTTGTGAGGAGGAGAAGTCATAATCAGTGACCAGTCCAGGTGTCCCCAAACCATGTCCTGCCCCCAGATCTCTAGTGAACAGGAAAACCCATTCTTCACAGTGCAGATTAATAACCATTTCCCACTTTTTAGTCTCTAAAGGGGAGTTGACACTGAGTGGCTGGTGATGTTTATCATTTTATCTGCTTGCTGGTATCAGAGGACATACCAGTGGTTGGAAACGAAAGGAGTGAGGAGATCAGTGTAGTCCCAGAGGCCAATTTCAAGGCTCCTGGTGAGGGAGACGATAAGCTCACCCCATTCTAAGTGAACCTACGTGTGAAATCCATATTTTTATATAATAGAAGGATGGTTCATCTCTTTACAAAAGGCATCTGCAGGGAACTAATCTGCCTATTGAGCTCTCCTGGGCCTTTTATTTGTGGTTTCATTTATTGAAAGCAAAGGCCTGCCTGGCATGCTGTAACGGTTCTCAAAATGATTCTAGAGTGTGGATATGTTGTTTCAATGAAAGCGTTTATGAAAGTTCAATGTGAGACTCAGAGGGAAAAGGGCTGCTCAGTTTCATTTTGGGGTTAGGGGCCTGTAATTGTAGATTCTTCTCTCTCTCTTCATCCCTCACCTTTCTTGACCCTTAAGGGACAGCAGCATATTTTGTACAGCTCCTAAAATCACAGTTTGGAGGTCTCTGGTGGGACGCAGTACAAGTTAGGAACGGGTCCTGCTGCAAGTGAGAAAAATCTGACAACAGTGGCTTAAAGAAGCAGGGAGTTATTTTTCTTTGCTTATCAAGAAATCTGGAAGTGGGCGACTGCTTTTGTTTCAGCAACTTAGGCCTTTTCTCTATTTCTGCTATACTTAGTCTATTGACTTGTTGTCTTACGGTTGCAAAATAACTGCAGCATCCCTAGGGGTGACACCTGAGTTCAAGGCAAAAAGAAAGTTGAGAGGGATTTTTTTTTTCTCTTCTGAGGTTCTGTATTTTTCTTGGGAAGGAGGGGAAATTACACATTACCAGAAGACTGTCCTTAGATCTCATTGGACAGAAATAAGTCACAGGCCCATGGCAGACCAATACAGGCCAAAGGATATGAGAAGACCACTTAGTCCAATAATGATTTCTTCGCTGGGGCTGGCAGAGGGCCTTTTCTTTTTTGAAATCACAGATTTTCCACCTGTGGTTTTCTTTTTTTAAAAAAAAACAAATCAGGATTTTATGAGCAGGGAAGTAAGAGATGGGGAAGGATAGAGGGATGGGCAATTGGATAGGCAACAAACTGTGTATGGCAGAACCAACGAGCCAGAAAACCTGATTATGAATTCTAACTTGGCCACTTAACTTATTGTGAAACACTGGACAAGCCACTTGACATGGCCTGGCTGCAGTGACTTTATGTATAAATTGAGAAAAGCGGAGGACAACGTGCGTGTCAAGTTTCCTTCTCGTGCCAACATTCAATGATTCTGTGCAATTCTAATAACTTCCTGAATGTTCATGGCTAAACCAAAACTGGTTTGTAATTGAAACAGATGCCCTAATGGTGCTGTTCTGATTCCAAGAACTGGCTGCTTGCACTTTCATGCAGTAAATTATGTGCTGCAGATTTCAAAGAAATTCTACCTCCCCACTGTTTTTTTTTACCTTTAAAGAAAAAATCAGCTCTCCATTTCCTCCTCTTCCCACATAGTAAAATTCTGTGTTTGAATAGTACAGCTTTCTTCTATCTAATTCTTACGTAGTTTTTCTTAATAAAACAAGACAAAACAACCCTGCTGTTTGGCATAAAGCTCCTTCTAAATAATAGGAAATTATTATTAGCCCTCTGATCGATTGTCCAATATTAAATGAAAGTGGTTGTCTTTTAAAATATACAATTGCAATTAGTGTTTGGCTGTATGGTGTATACAGTCTTCACCAATTGCTAACAAAGGTAAAAAGTGAAGGTTCCAATCAGGTGAGGTACCTGTGGTTAGCACATTGCCTGGCTTTTGCTAATTACTCAGTAAATGTTCTTTGAATCAGTGAATTATAAGACGTAAATGAGCCAGAGTAGACTAGGGCAGAATTAATTCCTCAGAGTTAGATTTTCATAGTTTTAATATCCCTGATGTCATTAAGGAGGGCATGGGAAAAGACCTTACTTAAGATATTTGATTGATAGCTTATATTATTTGTACATTAGTGGATGTACAAAAGGATGTCAGAAACAGTGCGGCATGCCAGTTCATTCACTGACTATTAATTGAGTGCCCTCTTGGTGCCAAGTACTCTTCTAGGTAGTGCCATACTCCAGTGAACAAAAGAGACAATGGTTCCTGTTTCCCTGGAGCTCGCACTGCAATGGAGGACACGGACAATAAACAAGTATGCAAAAAGTATTTCAAATAAGTTCTACGAAGAAAATTAAATGGGGTAATGTGATAGTGAGTGGGTGGACAGAGAGCATTAGCTAGGGCAGTCATAGAAAGCTTCTCTGAGGCTACTTTTATGACACTTGAGCTGAGACCAGAAGGGAGCTAGTCATGTGACAATCTGGTAGAACAGTGTTCTAGACAGCTAGAACAGTAAGTGCAAATGCCCTTAAGTGGAAATAAGCATGGTGCATTTGAAGACAAATAAGAAAGCCAGTGTGGTGCAAGTTCAGTAAACAAGTAGGGAGCAGTAGAAGGAGATTAGGTGGGAGAGGTGACCTGTGTAGAACCTTATAGAACAAGGACATCATTATTCTAACTGCAATGGAAATGTATTTCAGATTTTAAGCTGAGGGAGGACATGATCTGCTTTAAATTTTTATAAGATCTTCCATTTGCTGGGTGGAGAATGGATTGGAAGCAGTAAAAGCAGAAACGAGGATATCAGTTTGAGGATCACTGCAGTAGTTCCAGTGCAAGAAGAAGAGGCCTTCTGAGCAGAGAGATGGGGAAAAGTGGTTGAATTTCATACCTATTTTGAAAGCAGGGGGATAGGACTTGCTAATGAATCATGTATGGGGGCTAATGAGGGAGGGAAATCCAGAGGGAGGGCCTCTGGATTTTAGGCCAAAGCGACTGGGAGGAAGGAGGTGACTGTTTTCTGATAATGGGAAGGTGGGGGTGGGCGATGGGGAGAAGCAGTTGGGGTGGAAATGGTGGCCAGAGTCAGAAGTTCTGATTTGGGAATATTAAATCTGAGCTACTTTGCAGACATCTGCAACTCAAAGGTCTTTGAAGCAGAGGCTTCATAAAGGAGTCTTCTTAGGATTGCAGTGGTTAAAGACAGAGGAAAAAGGAGTAATCCTTTCCAATGCCTCAATAACAAAATCTCAACAATGCTGCACCTCTTGCAACCTCTCTTCTTAAGGAGACAGAGATAACTCTTCCAATGTAATCTCCCAGATCAAGAAAATAATTGAGAACACACATGCTTAAAACCTTTAATATGGACCTCCCTAATCCCCTCTTCACCTTTTTGATCAGCCCAAGCAGTTACATCAGCAGAAAATCTGAGCGAACAGAGGTAACGCTGTAGAGAAATGAATTGTGGGGAAGTCTGCTAGGATTACCAAGATGAATGCAAAAGAACACAACGGTCCTCAAATAAGCAGAAGATAAAATGCCAGAATGATGCAAGGGAAAATAATCATCCGGGGTTATGCTTTCATTTTAATAAAGTGGAAATATGTAGGCAGAAAATCATTTAAAAGTTTTTCACTTGGTGAAGCTGTTCAAATAGAAGCTGCACCCTTTTAATTATAAATTGAACAGAAAGGATTTCTGATGTCTCTGAATTTGGGATCTGAGTTATGCTGTTGATGTGGTAGGAGATGTGAGTGGCAGAGTGGACCAGGTTTGAGCTCCTACAGGCCCCTATAAGTTGTCTTAAGGTGGTATTAAGCAAGGTGAATTTGAGAATAAAGTGTACCTATGATATTCTGGTCATAGGAAAACAGGAGGTTTTCTCAGAATCTCTTAGTCTTTTGTGCGTTGCTAGGAATTCTGTTACTGTACACTTTGTTTAAGGCAAATAGATTGCCTCTCTCTTTTCTTGCCCTCCTCATGGCTAGATTCTCTCTTAGTGCACCCTTGAGTAGGGGCTATCCACTGGGTTACTTGCTCAGGCTTTTAGCTCTCTCTTCCTCCTTCCTCTGGCAGGTGAAGGGCTGCAGTGTAGGCAGATATTCAGACTGGCAGTTGCTTGACTTTGATGGACATACCTAGAAGGGTCTTGAAAATTTTTGCAGAGTCTCACCTTAATGTGACTATATAGGTTTTTCTGTGTAGTAGTGTTTTTAAAATTATGTTGGTGGTACTGACCAAGATATTTGACCATTGCTTTTAAGGGCAAAAATGCAATTACTTTGCACCAACCTAATATTAAAAAGAAAAATAAGACAAATAGAATAAAAACATTTTGCATAGTAGACGTTAAGTATTATTTTGTGAAACTCCATTTACACATATACTTGTATATCCTGGGTCATGATGTATTAAAGAAAATAAGCTTGAGGAACACAGCTGTAGAGAGTAGGGGCTGAGAATTCAGTCTCGGCAGGTAGGAGGCTCAGAGGGAAGAATCTCAGCTCCAGTAATTACCAGCCACATGATTGTGGGTGAGTTTCATAACCTCTTCAGTTCTCAGATTCCTCATCTGTAGAGTGAGGATAAGGATGAATCCTGTGTCATAGGGTTATGTTTGTTGAGAGGGCTGAAGCCTTGACTACAATGCCGGATGCACAATGTGTCCAGTAAATGGCAACTATTGTAATTATTTGTGAAAATTGTTTTTTCATCTGTTGTGGGTATGTGAGGCAGGAGAGTTGTGATTAAAATGAGTCATATGGGCCTGTTTCCAGTGTGGAACATGGGTGTGGTCTCACTGAGTCCTCCTTAAACTCTAATATTTACTACTGGTCCTTTGCCTGGAAGGACATCTGATACTTTATTTCAAAACACTTGTTTGAAAACCAAGACTCCCTCAATAGGCACATAATTCTTAGGATTTTCAGAATAGTGTAAATTGTAATTTGCTCTCCCTTCTCCTTTTGGAAAAGTATAAGATTGGGAGTAGTGGATGCAGCAATGGGATATGGTTGCACCCTCCTCCAAGCCTCCTGGGATGGGAAGCACAAGACTGTGCTCCTCTTGTTCTCTGTGGGGTCTCTTCATTTGTTGAAGTCAAGCTTCTGTCTCTAGGAATTAATTCCTTTCCTTTAGGCTCTGCTTTTGGTAAATTCATCCACACTGCTGTTCTAGTGACTTAATATGATTAATAGTAATTTATTTAGGGGTAGCCTTTTTATTATCATAGTTTCATTTAATTTTTTAAATAGCTTTATTAAGGCATAATTTATATGCCATAAGTTCCCCCATTTTAAGTGTACAATTCAATGATTCTTAGTGAGTTTATGAAGTTGAGCAGCTATCACCACAATCCAGTTTTAGAACACTTCTATCACCTCAAAAGAGAAATCCCTCAAGCTTATTTGCAACTCATTCTTTTACCCCCAGCCTCAGGCAATGACTAATCTACTATCTATTTTTGCAGATTTGCCCTTTCTAGACATTTCATACAAATGGGATCATACAATATGTAGTCTTTTGGGTCTGGCTTCTTTCACTCAGCATAATGTTTTTGAAGTTCATCCATATTCTAGCATATATTAGTACTTAATTCTTTTTGATTGCCTGACAATATGCTACTGTATGGATTTACATTTGTTTCTTATTTCCCAGTTGATAGATATTTGATTGTTTCTACTTTTTGACTTTTATGAATAATGATGCTATGAACACCCACATACAAGTCTTCATGTGGACATAAGGTTTTATTTCTCTTGGGTAGATATCTAGGAGTAGAGTTGATGGATCGTCTGGTAAAATTATGTTCAAATTTTGAGGAAATCACCAAATTGTCTTCCCAAGTGGTTGGACCACTTTGCATTCTCACCATCAAAGTATCTGGGTTTTAGTTTCTGCATATCCTTGCCAATGCTTATTGGTTTCTGTCTTTTTGATGATAGCAATTCTAGTGGGAGTGAAGTGGCAGTTCATTGTGGTTATGATTTGAATTTCACTAATAAGCAATGAGATTGAGCATCTTTTCATGTATTTATTATCCATTTAGGTATTTTCTTTGGTGAAGCATCTATTCAAATCTTTAGCCAAAATTTTAACAGGGTTGTTTGTCTTCTTACTGTTGAATTGGAAGAGTTTTTAATATATTTATTAGATATATGATTTGTAAATATTTGTTTTCATTATTTGGCTCATTTTTAAATTTTTGTAAAGGTGCTTTTTGAAGAGCAAAGTTTAAGTTCAATTTATTAAGTATTTTTAAATGGATTTTGCTTTTGACATGGTATCTAAAAACTCTGACTCAAGGTCGCAAAGGTTTTCTTAGGAAAGTTTTATACTTTTAGCTTTTAAATTTAGATTTACAATGCGCTGAGTTATTCTCTTTTTGTGAATAGTGTGAGGAAAGTGTTTAAATTTTTTTGCATGTGCCGTTTGTTAAAAATTGTCTCTGTTGTTCGTTGAAAAAGATTGTTGTTTCTGTATCATATTGCACTGACACCTTTGTAAACAATCAATTAACCATAAATGTAATGGTTTATTTCTAGAATCTCAATTCTGTTCCATTGATCTATATGTCTATCCTTATGCTAGTACTGCATTGTCTTCATTACTATAGCTTTATAGTAAGTTTTGAAGTCAGGAAGTACAAGTCCTCTGACTTTGTTCTTGTTTCTCAAGATTATTTTGACTATTCTGAGGCCTTTGCATTTCCATATAAATTTTAGGATAGTCCCTCAGTTTCTGTAAAAATGACAGCCAGGGCTTTGATAGGAACTGCACTGAATTTATATACCAATTTTGGGAAAATCGCCATCTAAATAATATTGAATCTTCCAATCTGTGAAAATAAAATCTCTTATCATTTATTCATATTTTCTTTAATTTCTTGACACAGTGTTTTATAGTTTTCAGTGTAAAGTAATAGACTTCTTTCATTGCACTCATTTCTGAGTATTTTATTCTTTTAGGTGCTGTTATGAATAGAACTGTTTCTTAATTTCATTTTCCAATAATTTATAATAAGTACCTAGAAATACAATGGATTTTTTGTCTATTGCTCTTATATCATACAATTCTGTTGATCTTGTTTATTAGTGCTAATAGGTTTTCAGTGGATATTTTGGGACTTTCCATATATAAGATCATGTCATCTGTGAATAGAAAATGAAATCATTGAAAATGGACTAGGAAACTCTAGAAATCTGCCTCCTCATAAAAGCAGTGAAAAAAGTGGCAAAAACTGTCAGAATCAACTTTTTCAGAAGTTTGAAAATTAACCAAAAGCTTGCAGCAACTCAGAGAGTGCTTATTCAAGAAAAATGGCTGATTATCGGCAAGAACAGAGCATTGTAGCATTTTAACTCACCCTGGTTTTATCTACCACTCCCCAGCTTAGTTATAGCCTTGGAAATAATATCCTGCATTCCAATAGCAGTACTAGATGGGGCAGAAGGACCTCATTTGCAAGGAATTGCCTTTAGTTGATCTGTCTGGTGGCCCTCTGGAATAGCTGGTCAAATAGTATGACTTTATCTTGCCTAGCTCCAAACTCACCCAGTCCTAAGGTCACTACCTGCGGGCATATTTGTTGAAATATTTACAGGCAAATATTTTATTTATTACTGCCTGAGGCAATGGATAATGGTTGAGACAAACAATAGACTAACCAAAAAGCTTGGGAAGAAAGTCTAAGATGTGTAGGGGAATAAGGGCTTTGAACATTTCCAACGTGTTTCTGGGAATGTAGAAGGCTGCATGCAAGTCCAAGGCTGTGTGCATGCTCAGAAAAGACCTGAGAAGGCCTTAAGCTCACCTCTCTGGTCAACCTTGAGGCCCTGCACAAACTAGAAGTAAAGACCAAGGTAGTATTGTAGACTGCCTGTCTGATTGTTGAAGATATGTATCAGCATGCACAGAGAACCCCTCTGCAAACAGTGGGAGAATTTTTGGTTCCAGGCTTGAAGGAAATCTCTATTCAATTGTTGGCTAATCACCAGGCTGACCAGAGTCCTCAGTGACCAAACATAAGAAATTATAAATTTCTTATAAACATAAGAAAAAGTAAATTATATCAGTAAAGTTGTTAGAAAAACAACAACAAGCAGTAACATCGACAAGCTCTGGGGATGAGGGAATATCTGATTTCCAGAGTTGCCATATTATGATATTCAAAATATCCAGCTTTCAACAAAAATTTATGAGGCAAGCAAAGAAACAAGAAAATATGGCCCATACAGAGCAGAAAAAAATGACCATCAACAGAAACTGTCCCCGAGGAATCCCAGATGTTGGACTTTGTAGATTAAAACTTTAAAATATGTATTTGAACATTTAAAATATGTTCAAAGAGCTAATGGAAACCATGTCTAAAAAGTGAAAGTAGGAAAACAACGTATCACCATATAGAGAATAAGAATATAAAGATAGAAATTACAGGCACACCTCATTTCACAGCACTTCACTTTATTGTGCTTTGCAGATACTGCATTTTTTACAAATGGAAGGTTTTTGGCAAACCTGCATTGAGTACGTCTATCGGCACCATTTTTCCAACAGCATGTGCTCACTTTGTGTCTCTCTGCCAACATTTTTAAAGCAATAAAGTATTTTTAAATTATGTGCATTTTTTAGACATAATGCTATTGCACACAATAAACTACAGTTAGTGTAAACATAACTTTTATATGCACCAGGAAACCAAAAATTAATGTGACTTGCTTTATCATGATATTTGCTTTATTATCATGATCTAGAACTAAACCTGCAATATCTCTGAGGTATGCTTTTATAAAAAAGAACCAAATAAAAATTCTGGAGTTGAAAAGTAAAATAACTGAAATGAAAAATTCACTAATGGGGCTTAACAGCAGATTCGAGCTGGCAGAAGAAAAAATGAGAAAACTTGAAGATAGGTCAGTTGTGATTATTCAGTCTGAGGAACAGAAAGAAAAAAGAATGAATAAGAATGAACAGAGTCTCAGCAACCTGTGTAGTAACATATACATAATGGGAATCCAAAAAGAGAGGAGAGAAAGAAAGGGGAAGAAAGAATATTTGAAGAAATAATGAAAAATATAAATCTACACATCCAAGAAGCTCCATGAACTCCCAGTAGGATAAACTCAGTAAACTTGAAATAGAAATAGTTTTACTTCTTTCTTTCAAACCTGGATGCCTCTTTTTGTTTGTTTCTTGCCTGATTGCACTAGCTAGGACTTCCATTACAATGTTAGATGGAACTGATGAGAGTGAACATCCTTGCCTTATTCCTAGTCTTAGAAAGAAAACATTCAGTCTTTCACCATTAAGTATGATTTTATCTATAGATCTTTCATAGATGATAGGCTGTTGAGAGTTTTTATGATGAATGGATATTAGATATTGTCAAACACTTTTTCTGAATTTGTTGAGATAATCATGTGGTTTTTGTCCTTCATCTTATTAATATATTACATTAATTTTCAGATGTTAAATTAACCTTGCATTCCCGGGATTAAAAGAATCTCTTGGTATGATGTTTAATATTTTTCACATATTTCTGGTATTTTAGCTTACTTAAATTTTATTAACATTTTTGCATCTATATTCAAGAAGTATATTTATCTGTAGTGTTCCTTTCATGTCATGTTTTTATCTGGCATTGGCATCAGGGTAATATTGGTCTCAGAAAATTAATTGGGAAGAGTTTCCTCCTCCCCTATTTTCTGGAAGAATTTATGAAAGATTGATTTAAGTTCTCTAAATGTTTGATTGAATTCCTCAGTAAAGCCATCTTAGCCTAGACTTTTCTTTGTGGGAAGATTTAAAATTACTAATTCAATTTCTTGCTATAGGTCTAGTCATATTTTTTATTTCTTCTTGCGTTAGTTCAGGTGATTTGTATCTTTCTAAGACTATGTCCATTTCATTTAAATTGTTGAATTTTATGGTATACAGTTGTTCATAGTATTCCCATTTAATCCTTTTAATTTCTATAAGGTCAATAGTGATGTCTCCTCTTTCATGTTTGAATTTGGTGGTTTATATCTTCTCCTTTTTTCTTGATCAGTTTATCTAAATTTTTGTCAATTTTGTTGATTGTTGCAAAGAACCAATTTTTGGTATCATTGACTCTGTCTATTGTTTTTCTGTTTTCTACTTCATTGATTTTCACTGTGATCTTTATTATTTCTTCTTTTTGCTTGCTTTGGGTTTAGGTTTCTTTAAAAGGTTAGGTAATTCATTGGAGATCTTTCTTTTTTTAAATATAGGCATTTGAAGATATAAAGGTCTTTCTAAACACTGTTTTGTCTGTCATAAAGTTTGATATATTGTGATTCTGTTTTCCTTCTGTTCCTTTCTAATTTCCCTTGCAATTTTTTCTATCACCCATTGGTTATTTAGAAGTGTGTTGTTTAATTTTCAAGTATTTATTGACTTCATAAATTTCCTTTTATTGGTTTATAATTTGATTCCAATGTGGTTGGAGGACATATTTTGTATTGTTTTAATCCTTTTATGCTTATTAAGTGTTATTTTGTGATCAAGTGTCTTAATCCATTCTCTGCTGTGACAACAGAATACTTGAGACTCGATAATTTATAAGGAAATGAGGTTTATTTGACTCATAGTTCTGGAGGCTGGGAAGTTCAAGATTGGGTGGCTGCATCTGGTTGGCTTCCAGTGAGGGCTATGTGCTGCATCATAACATGGTGGAGAAGCAGAAGGGGAAGCAGCATGTGCAAAGAAATCAAACACAAGAGGCAGCCTTACTTTATAATAATCTTCTCTCATGGTAACTAATACAGTCCCATGAGAGTGAGAACTCACTCCCATGAGAAAGGCATTAACCCCTCTTAGTGACCCACTCATTTCTTAAAGGTGCCAGCTCCCAGCATCACCACACTGAGGACTAAGCCTCAACATGAGTTTTGGCGGGGACACACAATATTCAAGCCATGGCACCTGGCATATGGTCTATCCTCAAGAATATTCCTTGTGCACTTCAAAAGAATATATATTTTGCTATTGTTTGATGGGGTCTACTATAGATATCAGTTAGGCCCAGTTGGTTGATAATGTTGTTCAATTCTTCTATGTCTCTGCTGATTTTATGTCTAGTTGTTTTATCCATTCTATAGAGTGGACTATAGAAATCTTCAACTATTACTGTGGAATTTTTTATTTCTTACTTCAATTCTGTAAGTTTCTGCCTCATGTATTTTGGAACTCTGTTGTCAGGTATGTGTATACTTTGTAATTGTTATATCTTCCTGATTAACTAGTGCTTTATAATTATAAAATGTTCTTCTTTGTCTGTAGTAATATTTTTTATCTTAATTTCGTCTGTTACTAGTACAGAGACTTTATCTCTCTTATGGTTGCTATTTGCATAATATAATTTTTGTACTTTTACTTTCAACTTTTACTATTTGTGTCTTTGAATCTATGTGTGTCTCTTGTAGATAGCATATAGCTGGGTCTTGTTTTCTATCCAGTATAACTGTGTCTGCCTTTTAATTTGGATGTC
Organism: Piliocolobus tephrosceles; assembly: GCF_002776525.5. NCBI lineage: Eukaryota > Metazoa > Chordata > Mammalia > Primates > Cercopithecidae > Piliocolobus > Piliocolobus tephrosceles. The sequence continues at coordinate 106,092,401 of NC_045445.1, read as the reverse complement.
TAATCCTTTTACATTTTTAATTAAAATTTTTATTGAGATAAGCGTATATTCATGTATAGTACTAAGAAATAACCCAGAATAGTCCCTGGTACATTTTGCCTGGTTTTCTCCAACAACAGTAACATTTTGCAAAACTATAGTATAATATTACAATTTGGATATTGTCAGTGGTATAATCTGTAGCTCTTATTTCTATTTCCCCAGCTTCATTTGTAATCGTTTGTGTATGTGTGTGTGTGTGTGTCTGTGGGTGAGGGGGTTTATTAAGTTCTATGTAATGTTATCACCTGTGTAGGATAGTGTATCCACCACCACAGGCAAGGTACTGAACAGTTCCAACAACACAAGTATCACTCATGTTTCCCTTTCACAACTATATCCATATCCCTGCCACCCCCACTGCTGCCCCATCCCTAATCTGTGGAAACCACTAATCTGACCTCTACTTTTAAAATTTTGTCATTTCAAAAATGTTATATAAAGAGGACTATGCATTATGTAACCCTTTGGGATTAGCCTTTTTTTTTAAACTCAGAAGTATGTGGAACACTTCATGAATTTGCATGTCATTCTTGCACAGAAGTCATGCTAATCTTCTTTGCATCATTGATATTTTAGTGTATGTGCTGCTGAAGTGAGCACAATCATTTGATTTTTAATGTGGTTATTGATATATTTGTATTTAATCTCATATTTTCAATTTGTTTTCTATTTGTCTCATGCCCTTTTGTTCCTCTATGCCTTCTTTACTGCTGTTTTTGTCCTAAATACTTTTTTTTAGTGTGTTATTTAAATTCCTTTTTAAATAGTTTTTAATTATATTTTTGGGAATACTTTTTTTAGTTGTTCTTCTGGAGGAAGTACAGTATGTTTCTAAACTAAAAACGATGTATTTCAGGTAATACTAACTTAATCCCAGTGAAATACAGAAATTTTGCTTCAATATAGTTCTATTCTATCCCTCCTCCTTTGTGATATTATTATTTATAAATATTACTTCTCTGACATATTTCCAACAGGAAAATTTTTATAATTATTCTTTTGTACAATTGTCTTCTAAATAAATTAAGAGAAGAGAGAAACTACCTTTCTAAAGTTTCTTATATTTAAATACATAGTTACTTTTACTCATGCTCTGTATTTTTTGTGTGAATTTGAATTACTGTCTAGTGTTATTTTCTTTCATCCTGAGGAATTTCATTTAGTATTCTTTGTAAGAGAGATCATGTTTACCTGGAAATGTCTTTGTTTTGCCTTCAGTTTTGAAATATAGTTTTGCTAGATATGGGATTCTTGGTTGACAGTTTTTTTTCTTTCAATACTTTGAATATGTCATTCCACTGCATTCTGAGCCTCCATTATTTCTGAAGAGAAATCAGTTGCTAATCAATCAAGCTCTCCTTTCCACTTGTCTGTGATGAATTGCTTTTCTCTTTCTACTTTCAAGATTTTCTCTGTCTTTGCCTTTCAACATCTTGGCTATGATGTGTCTCTGTAAATGTCTTCTAGTTCATCTTACTCGGAATTAATTATGCTTCTTGGGTGTGTGGATTAATGTTTTTAATCCATTTGAGGAAGTTTGGGTCATTATGTCTTCATTTTTTTGCCTCTTTCTCTTTTCTTCTTTTTGAACTCCCAGTACACATATGTTGGAATACTTAATTGTATCTCACAGGTCTCTCAGGCTCTGCTAATATTTCTTCATTAGTTTTTCTTTCCATTCTTCAGGTTGGACAGTTTCTTGGGATTTACCTTCAAATTTGCTGATTCCTTCTTTTGCCACTTAAATCTCTTGTTGAGCCCCTTTGTGTATTTTTTATTTCTGTTATCATTCTCTTAACTCTAGATTTTAAGAATGGTCATTTAAAAATAATTTCTCTTTGATATTCTGTATTTGATGAGTCATTGTTATATTTTCTTTTTTGTCTTTTACATTTCTATTGTAATATAATAATTGTACATATTTATGGGGTACCTGTGATATTTTGATACAAGCATACAATGTGTAATGGTCAAATCAGTGTAACTGGGATATCTCTCACTTCAAACATTATTATTTTTTCTTGGGAACCATATTTTCTTTTGATTCTTTAAAGGGGGTTTCCTTTGTATTTTGGGGACATGTTAATAACACCTACTTTGAAGTCTTTGTCTGGTAAGTCCATCACCTGGGGTCTTTCAGAGGGTTTCTATTGCCTGCTCTTTTTTGTTCTTGTGTATGAGTCACACTGTCCTGTTTTTGTTTTTATTTTTTGCATGTCTCATAACTTTTTATTGAAAGCTGGACAGTTTTGATAATATATTGTAGCAACTCTGGACTCTGATTCCTCTCTCCCCGGGTTTTGTTGTTGCTATTTTTGTTATTTATTTGTTATTTGCTATTATTGTTATTTATTTACTGAAATAACTATATACTGCCTATCTCTCCAGCAGTGTGCAGCCACTGATGTCTCCACTCAATTAAACAAAATCTTGATCTTATTTTTAAGCCTGTGTTTTTTGGAGTCATGTCTGGGTCAGTATAGCATAAAGGTCAGCCAAAGATTTAAACTCCTTGAGCCAATAAGGCTTTTACCGTATGCTGATGGATCTGTGTATGGTTTGGAAAATGGCATTCAAAGTTTAGGCAGTTTGCAAGTCTGTCAGTCTTTACTTTCTGTGCTTTTAGAGTCTCACATTCATTCAGCGACAAGTAGCTCACTAAGACCCTCTTCAGTCTTTCCTAAGTGTAAGCACAGCCATGGTACACATGCTGACTTCCATACTTCCATAACCTAGGGTTATGTGGGAGCTTACCGAGGCCCACTCTGGCTGTCTGGATCTCTGGATCTTGCTGATAAATTTCTTGCTCTTCTGCTGATATGATTGCCTACTGGCCCAGCCAGTAGGGCAATTCCAGGCTACTTATGATTTTGTTTTTTTCTGATTGTTTATCCCCAAGATTGCTATTGTTTTCAACCATGGGTTTTTCCATCCTCCATTCCATATCGCATTAGCCCTTCCAGCCATGGAGCTGCTGGTCCTCAAGGCCTGCCCTGCCCTGATAGAACTACAGTGGCATGAAGCTGGGTGGAACAGCATGAAACAGTTTTGGACAAAAATAACAATCCCTCTCTATTCTTACCAAGACTCAATCATTTTTCGTGAATAAATGCTTCTCATTTTTTTGTTTTGTTTTTGGTCAATTTCCGGATTCCTGAAATGTTTATTTTTGACAGTTTTATCCAGTTTTATTTTTGCTTTTTGGGATGAGGATTTGGTGAACTTCTTGCTCAGCTATTCTGGAAGTCCTGCCCTAGTAATGGCCGTCTGAGGCTGTGTTTGCCATATACAACACCCAGATGGAATGCTTCTTAGAACATAGTGGTTCATATCCAGAGTAGTGTCTGCACATTGTGGGCAGGACAAGGGTGGAGCAAGTTCCAGTGATATGCCTCCATAATATCTCATCAGCTTTCAAAAGGAGACTTACAAAGAGATTGAGCATCCTGTATTCAGAGGGAAGATAAGCAATCAATGCCCAAGAAATTTGCCATTCCATGTGGCAGTAAATGTGAAGGCTGGTGTGTATGGAGGCTCCACACATCCAACTGAGGAATGGTCTTTAGGATGGGAAATCGAGAAGAAGGGGGGAACATTTTCCTTCCTAAAACATTAACTGTGGGAAATGAGAGGATGGAAAACCACCTGTGAGGGACATTTCCAGTTCAAAAAAATTACTAAGGAATATGTTTCTCATCCTCTTTATATACTTGTATATCTAAAAATACTTCTGTGTCTCTTTGTCCATTGTTCAACTCAGTGGTCTCTCTGGGTCAGGCTGTAAATATATCGATGAAGCTGGACGTCCTTCATTGTTGGAAGGAATGATGGCTCTTGTAGCATCGTGAGAGGTCTCTATGTATCTGTGTGTGTTTAATAGGAAACCCCTTCCCACACAAAGCTTCTCAGAGTACTAGAGCTGCTATATGCAAATGAAGCTCTTTGATGTGTATTTTCAATTAATCACTGACTCTTGCACAGGATAAATGAAGTTATTTTTCCCCGTTACCAGCTTTAATTCATAGGTTATAATGCTAATGAAGGTTGGCTTTTTTTTGATGTTGCTTCTATTTTTATCATTGTCTTTTCCTTATTTTACTAATTACCTGTGCAATGACATGGTACCTAAATTGATCTAAAGGCATCATTCTAAATTTTAAAAACCAACATTAAAAAAAAGTAATCCCCACAAGTGTCTTATGAATGAGGGTGAGCATTTAATTAATTACCATGCAGAAACCACACGTCAATTGCCGAACAATTGCCTGAAGGGAGCAGCAACTCACATAACCCCATTTTGGAAAAGTAGATCTGTTTTTATTTTATCTTTCTCAGTTTTAGCTGGTGTTTTAAAGAGATGTGATTTTGCAGCTTTGGGGATCACTCGTCTATTTCAGGAAATTGTCAGAACCAAGAACTGGAGGAATTCAGGAAGAGGGCTCTAGAGCTCTGTTCTAAAAAATATTGTAGAAGCAGAGTCTTTGGTTTTTAATGGCCAAGCTCTGTTCATTTTGTGAGCAAATGTCACAGTAAAAGACAGAAATACAGCTCAGAGAATAGCTTCAGAAGACAAATGGCAGGGGAGGTCCAGGTAGCTATAACTTAGTGCTTTAGTCATCTTTAATGGAAATGGAGCCTCTAGCCAAGCCTAATATATAATGTATCATAAAACATATGTCTGTCAGTCTCCCAGGTACAATAAATAGGGAAAACACAGACCTCAAAGGGAGGCTATGGCATGTCTTGCAGAGGGGCTCAAATTACTTGGCTTGTTGTGGGGGGTTGAAGGCTGTGGGGGACGAATGATGTAATGATTATTTTTAGTGTTTCTAAGAAGTGACTGTCTCCAGCCCTGTTCCGGTGGGAATGGAAAGGGAGGGGCTGGGTTTATAGACCTGCATGGGAAAATTGAGTTGAATGCCCATTTTACAGGTGATTAATCTCTTTCTTTTTTCTTTGGAGTGTAGTATAGCAAAGAAGAGATGGGACACATTCAACTTATGGCATTTTCCAGAATGCCCACCAACTTCTTTTCATTTCACTGTTGCTTTTTCCCTGGTGAAACAGCAGCCCAAAGCACCCTAGTAAGGACTAGCTGTCTGATCCTGTGCTGAAGAGCTCTGGTTACTCTCCCTCAGCAGGGGCTCAGCCACCATCTGAATTTCCTGTGGTCCCAGTATGTTCTGCCTCTGAGATGGACAATCCTTCTGGGTAGATTCTTATCTTTTTCCACTACTGAGCCTACTTCTTTGAGTACCAGTTCTTCATATGAGCTGCAAAATCTTGAGTGTAACCTCTATGACTCTCAGTTTTCTAATTTGTGTAATGGGAAGAATAAGCTATCTCTCTGGGACTCAAATACAGGTCTGCTTATTTCAACTCTAAAGCATGTTCTATGGCTTGCCATAGATCCCCATGCTCAAAATGTCATCTCTGCTGTGTTTTTCTAGATTATGTCCTGCCCTTCCTTAGAAAAGCCTGCTGAAGTCCTCTCAAAATGAATTAAACCAGCTCCATTCATTCTGTTTATGCCAGGAATTCTCAATACTTCTTGATCTTTCTATTGTCCTACCTCTCCTGTGTCTCAGCACACAGGTAAGTATGTGCTTAAGCATAAGCATGTGCACACACACGTGCACATACACACTCATGCTCATACACAGCCCTACACAGTGTCAAGAGAGTGGCTCTTTGTGTGATGTGATTGGAAGTTATATTGAGATCAGATCTGATTTTTTGCCCTAAAATGTGAGGAAATCAGCCCTTTATTCAAATTTGAAAGCCTCATTCTTTTGATTCATGATGGTTTTTCCATGCAAGTTCTGCTAGAAATGACTAAATTATCCCCTCATACTTTGCATGCATGGGCATAGGTGAGATCCTTGGAGAATAGGGGTGGGTTGCTGTCAGAGGAGTGGGTGGGTACCTAAGTCCAACCTGACTCACTTGTCAATGCCAGTGTTTCTCAGGATCAGCCCAGTCTACACAGCTGCGTCTGGTTTGTTGATGTTATTGTCACTTATGAGCATTTAAGCACGTTCACACTTGCCCAGTTTCTCAGTGATTTTAAAGCTCTCTTCAGAGCTTGAGCCCTCATTTTTTCCTTTGGCTATCTCTTCTAATACTGTTTATATGGAAATTTATTTGGTAGAATGACTTTAACTTTTTGACTGTGACCCAGTGTAAGAAATACATTTTACACACAAGCATGCATACAAATATATCGATGACTGAAACAAGGCTTTTCCAAAACTATACTAACCTTTCCTATATTCCAGGTCAAATGAATCTTGGCTTATTCTATTCTATTCCATTTAAAAATGATGTCCTTGACTACTGTGGCAAAATTATTTACCAGACTGATTTCTTCATCTGTGTATACAGCTAGACTACATTTTCTAGCATCCCTCGTGGTTTGATGTGGTCAAGGCACTGAGTTCTCACTAATAAAATGTGATCAGGAATGACCTGTGCATCTTTCAGGTATGACTCATAATTCCATGTGGAATCCACCAAGCCTTTTTCCAATTCACTGGCTTGATACAGACAAACATGGTGGATATAGACAGAACATTTGTGTCCCCCCAATTAATATGTTGAAATACTAACCCACTATGTAATGAATGGTATTAAGAGGTGGGGGCTTTTGGGAAGTGGTTAGGTCACAAGAGTGGAGCGCTTTTAAATGGGATTAGTGCACTTACAAAAGAGACCCCAGAGAAGTCTCTTCCCTCTTTTAGCCATGTGAGGATGCAATGAGAAATTGGCCATCTGCAACCTAGAAGAGGGCCCTCCCCAGAACCTGAGCATGCTGACACCCTGATGTCTGACTTCCAGTCTCCAGAACTGTGAGAAATAAATGTATAATTTTATAAGCCACCTAGTCTATGGTAATTTGTTATAGTGGCCCAAATTAAGACATGTGGAACTCTTGGAAGCTACTAGTTAAAGATGGCAGTGCCTCAAGATGAAGTGAGCCTTAACCTCAGCCCGTGAATATCTGCCTAGAATACACATTTTGAACTTTATGTGAGACACTAATAAGCTTCTATTGTTTTGAATCACTATTCATTTGGTTCTTTGTTATACCAGCTAACATTATCCTAATGAATTTACTGTCAATAGATTCATCAATTGACTCTGTTTTTACAACTACACATATCATCTTGGCTATTTTTTGAGAGATAAAAGTTTACATTTATTTACTGATATTTATAGAAATTGTGTAAGTATACAAGAGTAATGATTATAATCACATATGAAGGTAGGGTGACCATATAATTTGTTATTCAAGTGCAACCATTTCTAGAGTGAAAGGGATTATTAATCATGGCTCTAGGACAATAGATGGAAAATGACATTGTCCTCAACAAACTGGAACATATGATCAACCATTATAAAGGGTACAGAGTGGGAGGAAGAATGGGGACTTTTTAAATTATATTTTTAAAAGTATTGGTCTATGGTGAATTGGAAACAAAAACAGTTACTTCTTTACCACAGGTAGTTTAAAAGCTGCCTTAAAGACTGAAGAATGGCAAACCACAGATGTGAGACACAGAACTTGGCAAAAATGCTTTCAGGGATGCTCAAGAGACTCACTCCCTTGGAGCTGTTGGCCAATCCAAAGTCCAGGCATGGGAGCCAGAGCCTGGGAGAGGTCTGGACGGACCTCAGATATGAGCAGTGGAGCTCCATGTCACTCAATCCTGAGGACAGAGCTGGCTCCTCTGTCTTTTTTAGTTTAAAGTTTTCCAAGTAGTGACTTTCCTTAGCACCTGCCACCACTCTTTGATCCCTCTGAATCCACCAGACCCATAAGCAGCACTTTGCTATTGAAGAAACCAAAGCACTGTACTAAACAGATTGTTGGAGTACAGTTGTCAGAATATGTCTATGACAAGTATTTGGGCCCACATCTGCAGGCCACTGATACTACACCTAATCATCTTGTGCTCACAGCCCAACATTTCTAAAAATAGCAACTGTGGGTTGTGATAGTGAGAGGTTAAACTTGATTAGTGTGGAGACTTCTTATTATAGAACTTTGAATGAAGCAAAATTCCCTGCCTGGGATTTAGAACAAGTAAAGGGACTTCCTTAAGAATGGTCAAAGTACACTCCGCCCTTCCCATTACTGATGCTTTCAGGGATTTTTAGGGTTTTGAGGTCCCTGATTATTGTTCTTAAACTCTGGATAAACTCACAGTGTAGAATTAGCCTGAACAGGAGACAGGCTTCCTGGCAAGTTACGAATACCTTCATCCCTGGGGGGAAAATCAATAGAAGAATCCATGGGATTGCCATTCTTCTATTTTGTCCCTGTAGCCCTTCAGTCTTCCTCTCCCAAAGGCCTGGCATTGCTAAAGTTCCTTTGCTGGGCTTCTTATACAGTGCTGACTTGAGATGAGCGACTTATGTTTTTCATCTGTCACCTTCTTTCCCATCCTGCTAGAGGGGATACTCTGTAAGCCCTAAAACTCCCCAGGCGGTTCCAGTGTGCAGCCAGGGCTGAGAACCACCTTTGGACCCTGCAGGCAGATCAGTGCTTCTCAAGCTCTCTGTCCATATCAATCACCAGGAGATCTTGTTAAAATACAGATTCTGTCTCACTAGATCTGGGATGGTCCCAAGATTCAGCACTTCTGACATGCTACCAGGTGATGTCTTTTGCTGCTGGTCCTCAGACCACATGTTGAGTAGCAAGGAGGCAGGTGATCTGGTGAGACTGCTATTCATTATCAGATGCTGCAGGCTCTCTTCTGGTAGAATTAGAGTCAGGCATCATTTTTCATGCCTCTTATATTTATTGGGTTATGTAGCTCTATTCCACAAGATAGGCCCCATGAGGATTAGCATCCATCTCCAGACAAGGTGGGATACTTTTACCAGACTCTGATAGTCTGGGAACCTTGATGTTTGGATAATCAGGTTACTTGGGGTCTTATTGCATTTGCGCTACTGTAAAAAAATACCACAGACTGGGTAATTTAGAAACAATAGAAATGTATTTCTCACAGTTTTAGAGACTGGGAAGTCCAAGATCAAGGCACTAGCAGGATTGGTGTCTGGCGAGGGCTGCTTTCTGCTTTCAAGATAGTGCCTTCTTTCTGCATCCTCTGGAGGAGATGAATGCTGTGTTCTCACATGGCAGAAGGGACAGAAGTGCAAGAGAGGGCTCTCTTCATCCTCAATCCCTTTTATAAAGGTGCTAATCCCATTTGTGAGGGCTCTGCCCTCATGACCTAATCATCTCCCAAAGGCCACATCTATACCTCTTAATATTGTTGCATTGGGGATTAAGTTTCAAAGCATAAGGAGGGGACATCATCACTCAAACTACAGAACCTAGTGATAATTTTTAGATTCTTTGCTCAGGTAGAATTCACTGTTAATGTAGCCATCCTTAAACCTTTCCGAAGTTTTTAGTTTGAAAATTTCTCCAACAAATAACCTACCCTACTAAATACTTTACACCATACATTCACAGAAGGAATCATACTATATTGGCACCCAAAGGGTCTTGGAACCCAGCTCACCCACCACTCTGCATTTGAGGAGACTGGAGAAACTGCAGACTCATCCCTAGTATTGAAATATAATTTTCAAAATGTTAAGAACAGGACTTTTACACAAATATAGAATGAATGCTGTCAAAGATTTTATCCATCTCATTAATTAATGAGAGAGTCAACAAGATAGTAAGGTTGTTTCAAAGGACAGATATTTATGTATAGTCAGTCAAAGGAATGATGAAATAAATTTGCCACTAGATACAAAACTGGCAAATGTCTTATGGGATCACAAAACTGTAGCTAGTGGGGTCATCTTCTCTACTGGACAAAAATATACAAATTCACAACTAAATTCAGTGTCTGGGCTCCAATTAGATAGAAGTAGCAAAACCAAACATAAGTGCATTCTCCTGTGCAATCAAATAATTCTTGGGTGAGCCTGCTTAAAATGGCATTGAAGGGACATGCAGTCATTTCCTTGCCTTAGTTCCAAGTTTGGGGTATATATATATATATTTAACACTAGGCAGAACCTGAACCAGCATCAGGATCCCAGTGCACTTTTAAACTTCCCTGCTCTTGTGTATCAGTAATAACATCATGTTTGGCAGCTGTTTTGAAGCATTTCCCCACCAAAACAATGATATCAGTTGACAGTAACACGTGTGATACACTCCCCTGGGCTTGCCTGTGGTTATATGGGATCTCTAATCCAACCCTTTATTCTCCTACTAGAGAAAGCATATGTAAATGTGTGACCTTGTTATTACTATAAGATATATATATATATATATATCACTATTACTACTTGTATGATATATATATTATATATATTTGCTTTTTACTTAAACTATTCTTAAACTTTGCTACTTAAACTATTATTTTAAAAAAAGCTTTCTTCACAGCTTACACCATAGCTGACCTCAACATATTAGCATGACATGACATGGCTTTAGGAAAGATAATGTATGAGATGCAAAGCTCCCATGTTTCACAAAATCCCATTCTGCCTTACTTCCATTTGTTTCTGTTTCTTTGTGACTGGCCTTGCCTTGTGCTGTGGAATCTCAAATTCCATGCACTTGGCCTGACAGCAAGAAGCGCTGGAACATATGTTGTTTGAGACATATTGAGTAATCCTTAACCATTTACTGCCCACCCAACAATGATGGCCTTGTGGTCACAGGGGACATTTGGCAAGCTTTGCTAATGCCTGATGAACTCTAGTTCATCACATAGCATCTGCCAAGCCTATATTTCAACTATTCAACAGTGATGAGGATGCATTTTTAAAATCATCTGGGTCACATGTCTCAGTGGTTTTCCTCTGCTGAGATGATGTTCAGGCTCGTGGTGGCTTCAGGATTATTGTAAGCACCCTTTGTCTGGACATGTCCTGAAACTCGGCAGAGGCCTTCTCTGAACATGTCCTGTACCCTGTGACCTTGTCCCTCTGTCTATGACTGATTGATGAGTGAAAGAGAGTAGAAACCCAACTCCATTGAGATTGGTGAGGCTCTCTCTCTTGAAAATTTGGACCTTGGAACAGAGAGAGACCACCCTTGGATAGGTGTTGGCACTGAATCCTTGCTGAACATAGCTTTTTGTTAATTTGTTTTTAGTTTTCATGCTGTAGTTAAGTACAAAGACCTTTCCAAAACGTCATCTAAAGATCATTTCACCCACTGCTGGGTTTGGCCAGCATTCTCTTGTCTTTCTCTTCAGCAATGGTGAAGTGGATACCTTTTCACTGAGGAAGACAAATCCATGGTTTGTTGCCTTTGCTAATAACAAAAATGTTGGAAAGCCAGGTGGCAAAGCTGTGGCCATTGGCATGTTTCGCCTGAACCACATTAAAACAACCAGAATGTCTTTCTCTCTAAGTCACACCAGTTCTTCCCAGGCTAGTACCTACATGATCAGAAGCGCTTGAGTAAATATACTATAGAAATGATCCCTGAAAGTACAGTAGTTCCCCTTATCTGTGGTTTCCCTTTCTGGGGGTCTTGAACATATCCCTGTTGATAAGGGAGAGACTAGTGTATAGTCTTCAGTCACAGCTCTTTAGAAATTCAGTTAATGCCACCTAAGGGCCCTGGAACTGCCTGAGGCTCACCTCATCTGGTAAGCTAACAATTCCTTTGACTCTGAGATATGTTGAGGGTTTTTCTACTAAATTTCCCTCCATCTTTTGTTGTTGTTGTTATTAATTTTGTAAAAGTTGGTTTCAGTTGTTTAAAAGTGAGAACACATTAACAGAGACCGCTACAAAGTAATAGAGTAGATGAAGGCTGGACTGACTTGAGTTAAGGGAACTTTGGTTCTAGCCCTAACTGTGTCACTCATGTGGTGTGACTGTGAATAAGCCATGTGCATTCTCCAAACCTTTATTTCCTCTACCATAATAAAAGGGGGTGAACCAGAAGAGCTTTAAGTTGATGCCATTTTTACAAGTGACTCCAAAACTGTTTGACATCCTTCCATTCAGACATGGGGCTATGTTTCCTCTTTTTGAATCTAGGTGGGCTTGTGACTGTTTCAACCAATAGAGAGTGGCAGAAGTGATGCTGTGTGACTTCTGAGCCTGGGTCCTATAAGGCAATGCAGCTTCTGACTTGTTTGCTGAGACCCTTGTGCTGCAGCCCTAAGTCACCATGTAAGAAGTTTGGCTACACTATGGTAGCCTCACCGTGATGAAGCCCAAGCCACATCCAGGGGCCACATGTTGGTGTTATAGTTGAGTCTCAGCTAAGTTCTTTGCCAACAGCCTTTATCAACTGTTAACTATGTGAATGGCCATCTTGGATGTCCAGTCCAAGCTAGCCTTCAGATGACATCTGCCTACAATCACACGACAGATCCCATCGTGAGAACGGTCCAGACAAACCTTTCCAAAATTCTTGGCCCAAATTCTCCTTATAGCTCCATCTGACTCTAATAAAATGGTTGTTTTATAGCAATAAATTTGGAGGTTGTTTATTACACAGCCAGAATCATGGAAACTCTGGCCTTGACACTACTTTACACCCTTCCTCCCTTCTTCTCTCTGTCCATCCAGCCAGCACTTTTAAAGGTATGACTGTACATGGCACTGGGACCTCAAAGATGAATCAACAACTGTTCATGGCTTTGCAGAGCTTCCAGAGTACATGGGAAGGAGAGGACCAGCATGAATTAAACCAGCTCAAACCACAGGATGTATTACAAAAGAGAAGCATGACAGCATGGGGAGCAAGCACTGGAAACTTTGTATTTGGAATGGTTAAATCTGACTGGTAAGCAAGATTCCTAAGGTCCTGGATCTCATGAGGGGATATTGTAATAGAAGAGACAATCAATAAATTACTAAACAAGGGAATACATTAGCAATGGGGAGGATGGAGTGAGGTGAGTGAGGCTGAAGCATGGGAAGTCAATTATGAGGCTGAGGTAAAGTGCAGGTGAGCAAGGAACAGAAGGGAACAGGGTGAGTGAAATGGAAGAAGGCTGGCAGGAAAGCCAAGCAGCAAGGGGCACTAGACTGGGCTTGGCAATTGATTGAAGTGTCTGGTCTGGGTTGGCTGCCTCACATCATTTCTAGGCTCATCCACACTCTTGGTTGGAGGGTGCATTGCCCTTCCAAGGGGCTGTCCTTGGACCCTACTGAAAACCTCCATCTCAAATCCTGCCTTTGTGAAAGATTGTGAAAACGTCATTCACATGAAGGTGTTAGTGACCAATAGTAAGATGTAATGTGTTATATTTTCCTAGGACATCAGTAGTCTAACATGTTAAACTAAAGGAATGAAATCCTAAGAATCAGAATGTCTGTAATTGACAAGAGGGGACTGTGTATTACTCAAGTCAGCCTGAGTTAAAAGGGGGTAAATGCAGCAGGGCTGTATGAGGGACCATTCAATCCCTTTCTCTTTATCCCCTAGCTTTCTATGTATCTTCTCTTTCATTCTCTCTGTGGCTCTGCATCATTCTCTCTTTCAGGTTGAATGGCTTTTTTTTCTGCTTCTCTGAACACGTGGGCCAAACACGGGAGCCCCAGATGGTGCCCTTGTCCCTGAAGTTTGCATTGTCTTACAAGTCCATCACCTGTAGTTAACTACTGACCCAGTTCAGTCCCGCTTCCAAAGAGGGACTGAGCAAGAGACCATAGCCCAGCTTGGATCCAAGTCTTTCCCATTACACTGAGCTGTGAGCAGGCTTGTGGGGCTCCATGGCAAGTCAGGAGCAGGTTGTGTGACAGAAGGTTGCCTGAGTAGAGCCCTGCATGAGGAGGAGACAGTGGTCACCTCTGTTGCACTAGAGGGAGCTTTTGGTGAAGGGTACCCAAGATGCATATTCCATCTGATGTATAATTACTCATAAGGCATAATTTGTCCTCATTATTTATTCTGGAGACTATTGGCAGCTATTGCTAGAAGCATTCTTCCCCTAGCTACACTGTTCCAAAAGGAGATGGAAAAGATCAGTGACAGCTGGTGGCTTGTTTCAATTCTTTTAAGTTTTAGATGACTGTAGTTTTCTGTTAATTAGCCTCCAGGAAAGCCCTCCTTTACTTTGTTTCCTGTGATGGAGCAATGGGCATTTCATTCTAGACATGGTGGCACTTTCTCTGCAATTTTGCTTGCCTTGTTTTCCCAGAAATTAAGGTGGATGCATTCCCTGTTGACCCAGTTGCTACAATAAAGAAGAGAGTCTAGTGCTTCTGAGAAAATCCTGCCCACTCAAACCTCAGCGGGCAGGGAGCAAGGCACTAGCCATCATTGAGTTCCTATAGTGTGCCAGGCACTGTGCCAGGAACAGTTCCACCAACCTCCTCCACTGATCTTACAACAACGATGTGATGCTCAGCAAGGAGAACTCCCATGTGGTGGATGGGTTTGTAACCACAACCACACAGTTTCTTATTTAGATTTTTTTTTTTTCTATACATGGCATCATCATGGTTGTTTTTTGGAACACGGAGTTATAGGGTTATTAGATACCTTGTTTGAAGTAACGCAGCATAACTGTATTAGGAAATAACCTTCCCCTTGAATCTTCTGATACTTCTAAGTGGGGATGGTGTGTGTCTATGGAGGATTTGCTAGGAAGGGAGGATCTTCATTTTTGGAGGATGAAGGAACCACAAGAAGTGGAACCTCAAATGGAAGGTCTAAATTTCCTTTGTTTGAACTTAGATTTTCTTCTAAGAGAGCTTTAACATTTGAAAATCTTGCTTCTTGGAATGGAATAACTCCTTTAATAGGCTTCAAACAGAAAATTGCACAGTAGTGTGCACCTTCTTGGGTTGACTAATCATTGTTTAATGGCTATAATGGAATTGCTGGCCACTTTTGAACCTTCTAGCATTAATCGCCGGTTTCCTACACTGGAGAACTTCTCAGGAGGAAGGTAAGCAGGAAATACTAATGTTGGTATGTAACTCAAAAGCTGTAAATGGCTGGAAATTCTGTAGCCATAAAAGATTGCTGAAATCTATTGAATACATCAATCACACAATATACTTTATTTATTTTTCACAATTATCTTAACTGTAAGCAGTGTTATTCCAGCTTTAGAAAGAAGGGAATTTTAGGTTCAGAAGCTAAGTAACTTTCTCTGGAGAAGCATAAGAGGGTAGAGCTTAATAAAAATAGATTCAAATGCTGACTTATTGCTTGTTAGATAAAGGATCTTTGCCTCAGTTTTCTCATCTATAAAATGGTGATCAGAGTCTCATCTGTAAAATCATGATCAGAGTCATCTATTTCACAAGGTTTGAGTGAAGATGAAATAAGTTTCTATATGCTTGGCTCCCGCTCTGACTACTCCACAAGGCCACACAGTTCATAAGAGGCAAACCTTAGACTTGAACCCAGGGCCACTGGATTCACATTGCCTTCCTTGGTGAGATTTTGATTTTAAAATGAGGATAGACTGGTCAAGGAAAAGGTCTGTGGCTCAGAGTCGGCCCCCACATTTAACTGATGGGTGACAACCATCCCTCTTCCCCATACCTACATACACACATGCATAATTCTTTAAGAACATGCGGCCAGGCGTGGTGGCTTACGCCTGTAATTCCAGCACTTTGGGAGGCCAAGGTGGGTGGATCACAAGGTCAGGAGATCGAGGCCATCCTGGCTAACACGGTGAAACACCGTCTCTACTAAAAATACAAAAAAAAAATTAGCCGGGCGTGGTGGCGAGCGCCTGTAGTCCCAGCCACTGGGAGGCTGAGGCAGGAGAATGATGGCGTGAACCCAAGAGGCGGAGCTTGCAATGAGCCCAGATCGCACCACTGCACTCCTGCCTGGGCAACAGGGTGAGACTCCGTCTCATAAAAAGTCTCAAAAAAAAAAAAAAAGAACATGCGTGTATGGATTTAAGGAGAGTTATATTAGGGTAGAGCAAGACAAATCATACAATGATGTGCAATGTATACTTATTGACAGATGTTAGTTCTGCTAGGCAATCCTTTTGTTGTTACTTGTTTTTATTCATAAATCAACTTCATTGAAGTATAATTTATATACAATAAAATGAACCTATTTTATTTTTGATAAGTTTTGACAAATGTATACATCTGTGAAACCACCATGACAATCAAGTGATGAAGCAATCTCATTGTACCAGAAAGTTCTCTCATGCCCTTTGTAGTAAATTCCCCCACCCTTGGCCCTAGGTAATCACAAATCTGTTATCTTGATAGTTTCTATCTGTCTGAATTTCATCGAAAGGAAGTCACATATTTGTACTTTTTTTCTGCTTTCTTTTACTTAACATAGTGTCTGAACTTCATCCATCTTGTTTTGTTGATGAGTACTTTATTCCTTTTTATTGCTGTGTAGTATTTCATTGTGTTTATATGCCCATGTGTTTATCCATTCATCCTGGCCAGCAATTTTTCAGCAAGGGTTAGAGCCAGATAGTACCACCTTAGACCTGGCCAACTGGAACCCATCTCTGGGCCCTGTGCTTCAGATGACCTCACTCTGGCCCTCTTGCAAACACGTTCTTCCTCATGAGTTAGAATGATCGTGAGGCCAAGGGGATGTGACCACCTGAAACCTTTGCCTGGTTACACAGAACCAGAGAATCCCCTGCTTAAATGGCCATGAGCCTGCTTCCAGGGCCTGCATAGGCCGTTCCCCTGGATTAGTCCTCCTGAGGGTAGACAGTGATATACCCCCAAGCCTGAAGCAGGGTGGTCAGCAGTGGAAAAGGGGAGTGTAAGGGGTTGAGGGAATAGAGAGAGTACACAGATCTTGGATATGCAGGTTGAGCTGCTCATGTTTATGCATGCAAGTTTTCTCATGGGAAGAGAAGACAGAGTCTGCTGTATGCTGGGGGCCCTTATTTCTATTAATTCCCCAGCCCACAAGTGATAGAGGCAGGCATGTAGCCATAGGAGTAGGAGCAGAAGGAAGGAAGAAACTCCAAGGCAGAGACAAAACTATAAAAAGACAGAAAAGCAATTTTAGAGGTCACAGAACAGAGGGTTTTAGAATTAGAAATGATTTTAGATTCTATGTTCTCTCATTTTTTAATTGCACAGATGAGAAAGCTGAAGCCCAGAGAGGTTAAGTAATTTCTATAAGGTCACACAGCTAGTTAGTGACAGACCTAAGGTAAGAAGTGAGATTTTCTGATCTTAGGCCAGGGTTCTTTCAATACACACAAGAGCAGTGGTTGTCAAACTCTTTTGTTTGCATATCCCCTGAAATATTTTTGTTAAACCATGAATCCTTTTCATATATTTTGAAGTTAACTTCTACAATATTTTTAATTAGAAAGTTAAACGGTTGCAAAGGATATAATTTCTAGCATATGGAAAAGATTGTCATTTTAAAATAAAACTGTCATGTCACTCTTGGAAGCAAAATCTAAATGCCATAGTCATCTGCTATCCATCAACATTCTTTTTTTAGACTTTTAAGTTCAGGGGTAAATGTGCAGGTTTGTTACATAGGTAAACTTGTCTCATAGGGGTTTGCTGGACAGAGTATTTAATAACCCAGGTATTAAGCCTAGTACCCATTAGTTATTTTTCCTAATCCTCTCCCTTCTTCCACCCTCTATCCCCAGGTAGGCCCCCAGTGTGTGTGGTTCCTCTCTGTGTGTCCATATGTTTTCATCATTGAGCTGCCACTTGAAAGTGAGAACATGCAGTATTTGCTTTTCTATTCCTGCATTAGTTTGCTAAGGAGAAAGGCCTCCAGCTCCATCCATGTCCCTGCAAAGGACATGATCCCATTCTTTTTTATGGCTGCATAGTATTCCATGGTGTCTATGCACCACATTTTCTTTATCCAGTCTACCGTTGAAGGGCATTTAGGTTGATTTCATGTCTTTGCTATTGTGAATAGTGCTGCAGTGAACATACACATGCGTATGTCTTTATGTTAGAATGATTTATATTCCTTTGGGTATATACCCAGTTGTGGGATTGCTGGATTGAATGGTATTTCTGTTTTTAGTTTTATAAGGAATCACCGTACTGCTTTCCACAATTGTGGAACTAATTTACACTCCCACCAACGGTGTATAAGCATTCCTTTTTTCTCTGAAATCTCGCCAGTATCTGTTATTTTTTGACTTTTTAATAATAGTCATTCTGACTGGTGTGAGATGGTATCTCATGATTTTTATTTGCATTTCTCTGGTGATCAGTGATGTTGAGTTTTCTTACATGTGCATATAGGTCGGATGTATGTTTTCTTTTGAAGTGTCTGTTCATGTCCTTTGCCCACATGTTAATGGAGTTTTTTTTTTTTTTCTTTTGCTTGTAAATTTGTTTAACTTCCTTAAAGATGCTGGGTATTAGACCTTCGTCAGATACACAGTTTGTAAATAAATTCTCCCACTCTGTAGGTTGTCTGTTTATTGATAGTTTCTTTTGCTGTGTGGAAGCTGTTTAGTTTAATTAAATCCCATTTGTCAAATTGTACTCTTCTTGTAATTGCTTTTGGCATCTTCATCATGAAATTTTTGCCCCTTCCTATGTCCAGAGTGGTATTGCCTAGGTTGTCTTCCTGGGTGTTCATAGTTTGGGGTTTTATACTTAAGTCTTTAATCCATCTTGAGTTGATTTTTGTATATGGTATAAGGAAGGGGTCCAGTTTCAATCTTCTGCTTGTGGCTGGCCAGTTATCCCAGCACCATTTATTGAATAGAAAGTCCTTTCACCATTGCTTATTTTTGTCTGGTTTATTGAAGATCACATGGTTATAGGAGTGCAGCTTTATTTCTGAGCTTCGTATTCTGTTCCATTGGTCTATGTGTCTGTTTTTGTACCAGTGCCATGCTGTTGTGGTCACTTAAACCTGTGGTATAGTTTGAAGTCAGCTAGTGTGATGCCTCCAGTTTTGTTCTTTTTGCTTAGAATTATCTTGGCTATTCAGGCTTTTTTTTTTTTTAATTCTATACGAATTTTAAAAGTTTTTTCTAGTTCTGTGATGAATGTCATTGGTAGTTTGATAGGAATAGCATTGAATCTATAAATTGCTTCGGGCGGTATGGCCATTTTACCAATATTGATTCTTCCTATCCATGAGCATGGAATGTTTTTCCATTTGTTTGTGTCATGTCTGGTTTCTTTCAGCAGTGTTTTGTAATTCTCATTGTAGTGATCTTTCACCTCCCTGGTTAGCTGTATTCCTAAGTATTTCATTCTTTTTGTGGTAATTGTGAATGGTATTGCATTACTAATTTGGCTATTGTATTAGCTGTTGGTGGTGTATAAAATGCTAGTGATTTCTGTACATTGCTTTCATGTCCTGAAATTTTGCTAAAGTTGTTTATCAGTTCAAGGAACTTTGGGGCCAGGACTATGGGGTTTTCTAGATACAGAATCATGTCATTTGCAAACAGAATTAGTTTGACTTCTTCTCTTTCTATTTAGATGTGCTTTATTTCTTTCTTTTGCCTGATTGCTCTGGCCAGGACTTCCAATATTATGTTGAATAGGAATGGTGAGAGACGGCATTCTTGTTTTGTGCCAGTTTTCAAGGAGAATGTTTCCAGCTTTTGCCCATTCAGTATGATGTTGGTTGTGGGTTTGTCATAGATGGCTCTTACCATTTTGATGTATGTTCCTTCAATACCTAGTTTATGAGAGTTTTTTTTTTTTTTTTTTTTTTTTGAGGCAGAGTCTTGCTCTGTGTCCCAGGCTGGAGTGCAGTGGCCGGATCTCAGCTCACTGCAAGCTCCACCTTCTGGGTTTACGCCATTCTCCTGCCTCAGCCTCCTGAGTAGCTGGGACTACAGGCGCCCGCCACCTCGCCTGGCTAGTTTTTTGTATTTTTTTAGTAGAGACGGGGTTTCACAGGGTTAGCCAGGATGGTCTCGATCTCCTGACCTTGTGATCCGCCCGTCTCGGCCTCCCAAAGTGCTGGGATTACAGGCTTGAGCCACCGCACCCAGCCTAACAAGAAAGTGTTAAATTTTATTGAAACCTTTTCTGGATCTCTTGAGATAATTATGTGAGCTTTTTCTTTAGTTCTGTTTATGTGATGAATTATATTTATTGATTTGCATGTGTTGAATGAAATGTGCATCCCAGGGATAAAGCCTGCTTGATTGTGGTGGATAAGCTTTTTGATGTGCTGCTGGATTTGGTTTGCCAGTATTTTCTTGAGGATTTTTGCATTGATGTTCGTCAAGGATGTTCGCCTGAAGTTTTCTCTCTTTTTTTGTTGTGTCTCTGCCAGGTTTTGTTACCAGGATGATGTTGGCATCATAGAATGAGTTAGGGAGGAGTCCCTCCTCCTCATTTTTGGGGGAATAATTCCAGTAGAAATAGTAGTACCAGCTATTCTTTGTACATCTGGTAGAATTTGGCTGTGAATCTGTCTGACCCTGGTTTTTTTGTTTCTTTGTTTGTTTGTTTGTTTTTGTTGGTAGGCTATTTATTACTGATTCAATTTTGGAGCTCATTATTAATCTGTTCAGGGATTCAATTTCTTCCCAGTTCAGTGTTGGGATGGTGTATCTGTCTAGGAATTTATCAATTCCTTCTAGATTTTCTAGTTTGTGTGCATAGAGGTGTTCATAATATTCTCTGATGGTTATTTGTATGTCTGTGGGGTCAGTGGTAATACCCCCTTTGTCATTTATAATGGTGTTCATTTGCATCTTCATTCTTTTCTTCTTTATTAGTCTAGCTACCAATCTATCTGTTTTCTCTCTCTCTCTCTCTCTCTTTTTTTTTCTAAAAACCAAATCCTGGGTTTTTTGATCTTTTGAATTTTTTTTGTGTGTGTCTCAATATCTTTCAGTTCAACTCTGATTTTGATTATTTGTCTTCTGCTAGCTTTGGGGTTGGTTTGCTCTTGGTTCTGTAGTTTTTTAAATTGTGATGTTAGGTTGTTAACTTGAAATCTCTCTAACGTTTTAATATGGGCATTTAGTGCTATAAATTTCCCTCTTAACACTGCCTTAGCTGTGTCCCAGAGTTTCTGGTATGTTGTATCTTGGTTCTCATTAGTTTCAAAGAACTTCTTGATTTCTTCTTTGATTTAATTATTTACCCTAAAGTCATTCAGAAGCAGATTATTCAATTTCCATGTAATTGTATGGTTTTGTGCAATTTTCTTAGACTTGATTTCTAATTTTATTGAGCTGTGATCTGAGAGAGTGGTTGGTATGATTTTAGTTCTTCTGCATTTATGAGGATTGTTTTACATCCCATTGTATGGTTGGTTTTAAAGTATGTGCCATGTGGTGATGAGAAGAATGTATACTCTGTTGTTTTTGGGTGGAGAGTTCTGTAGATGTCTAGCAGATCCATTTGATCCAGTGCTGAGTTCAGGTCCTGAGTATCTTTGCTAATTTTCTGCTTCAGTGATCTCTCTGTAAGTGGGGTGTTGAAGACTCTCGCTATTATTGTGTGGGAGTCTAAGTCTCTTTGAAAGCCTCTACAAACTTGCTTTTTGAATCTGGGTGCTCCTGTGTTGGGTGCATATACATTTATGATAATTAGATCTCCGTGTTGAACTGAACCCTGTACCATTATGTAATGTCCTTCTTTGTCTTTTTAAAATCTTTGTTGGTTTAAAGTCTGTTTTGTCTGAAATTAGGATTGCAACCCCTACTTTTTTCTGTTTTGATTTGCTTGGTAGATTTGTCTCCATCCCTTTATATTGAACCTATGGGTGTCCTTGCATGTGAGATGGGTCTCTTGAAGACAGCACACCATTGGGTTGAGTTTTGCTTCTTTATCCAGCTTGCGACTTTGTTCTTTTTAATTGGGGCATTTAGCCTGTTTACATTCAAGGTTAGTATTGCTATGTGTGCATTTGATCCTGTCATCATGATGTTTGCTGGTTATTATGCAGACTTGCTTGTGTGGTTGCTTTATAGTGTTACTGGTCTGTGTACTTAAAATGTATTTTTGTAGTGGCTGACAATGGTCTTTCCTTTCTGTATTTAGTGCTTCTTTCAAGAGCTCTTGTGAAGCAGGTCTGGTGGTAATGAATTGCTTCAGCATTTGCTTGTCTGGAAAGGACCTTATTTTTGCTTTGCTTATGAAGCTTAGTTTGGCTGGATATAAAATTCTTGGTTGGGATTCTTTTCTTTAAGAATCTTCTTAAAGATTCTTCTGCTAGCTTTGAATATAGGCCCCCAATTTCTTCTCGTTTGTACGGTTTCTGCTGAGAGGTCTGCTGTTGGTGTGATGGGCTTCCCTTTGTAGGTGATCTGCCCTTTCTCTCTAGCTATCTTTAACATTTTTGTTTTTCATTTCAGCCTTGGAGAATCTGAAGATTATGTGTGTTGGGGATGATCTTCCTATGAAGTATCTTTCTAGGGGTTCTCTGCATTTCCTTAATTTGATTGTTGGCCTCTCTAGCTAAGTTGTAGAAGTCTCACAAATGTTAGTCTGAAATATGTTTTCAAGTTGTTTCCATTTTTTCCATCTCTTTCAGGGACACCAAAGAGTCATAGGTTTGTCCTCTTTACATAATCCTATATTTCTTGGAGGTTATGTTCATTCCTTATTATTCTTTTTTCCCTATTTTTGTATGACTGTCTTATTTCAGAAAGCCAGTCTTCAAGCTCTGAGATCCTTTCCTTCACATGGTCTATTCTGCTATTAATACTTGTGATTGCAATTTTGCAATTCTTACAATATGTTTTTCAGCTCTATCAGGTTAGCTACATTATTTTCTCTACTGGCTCTTTTATTCTGTCAGCTCCTATATCATTTTATTGTGATTCATAGCTTCTTTGGATTGGGTTTCAACATACTCCTGCATCTTGATGATATTTGTTCCTATCCATATTCTGAATTCTATTCCTGTCATTTTAGCCATCTCAGCCCTGTTAAGAACCATTGCTGGAGAAGTAGTGCAGTTTTTTGGAGGAAGGAAGGCACTCTGGCTTTTTGAGTTGTCAGAGTTCTTGTGCTGGTTCTTTCTCATTTTTGTGTGTTCATGTTCCTTCAATCTTTGAAGTTGCTGCCTTTCAGATGGGTTTTTTTTTCCCCCTTTAATCCTGTCTGATAACCTTAAGGATTTTGTTGTGGTATAAGATGGGTTCAGTCAACTGGCTTCATTTCTGGAAGATTTTAGGGGGCCAAGGCTCAGATCAGGACTCCTTGACTGCATGCTCTAATTCTTGACTGCATGCTCTAATACCCCCAGAATTAGGCCCCAGCTTCATTCTCTGGCTATTGGGCCCCAGCTTCATTCTCTGGCTCCTCAAGGTTAGGAACCTAATGAGCTGGAGGGACCCAGGTGCTTCTGGACCATTGGTCACAACACTCCAATGGGTTGTGTCAGCCAAAATGTTTTATAGGGCAGTGGGATCTATCCTCATTTGCATGTGTCAGCTGCAGTGGCAGCAGCAGCAGCACGGTGGGGTGCATGCTTATCAGCTGTAGCAGGGTGCTAGTGGGTGCTAGGGTGCCGGCCTCTGGGCAGGTGTTCACAGCAGCAGCAGTGACAGCACCACTTAGAGTTGGGGACAAAGGGGGCCCCTGCTGGTGACTGTGTATGTGGTCATGCTGGTGGTGGTGTTAGTGTGGGGGCAGGGCACTGGTGGGCACAGGACTGTGTATGCCCTCTGTGCACTTTCATGCAGGTGGAAGTGGTGCTCAGGGACTGGCAGGTCCGCTGTTCTCCATTCCTATCTTCATTCAGTGGCAGTGTTGGTGCAGGAACAATGTGCTGGTAGGGGTGGGGCTGGCAGACCCTGTGCCTGCCAAGGCCCCAACTGCAATGGCAGTATGGCCAGGGCATGAGGTGGAGTGCACTCGTGCTAGCAGCAGTGGCAGGGCAGGGTGCATGTGCATATGTGTGATGGCTGGGAAAGAAAGGCAAGATCCCTCCATGCCCAGACATGCAGGCAAAGCAATGTGGGGGAAGACTGTGGGCATGGGGGAAACTGCAGTGGTGGGAGGGAGCAGGCACACTGGTGCATGTCTGCAGGGGCTGTTGTGTTGGAGTTCTCTGCTGGCCAGGCACAGTCCTCCAGCACAGGAGGTATAATACAGGCCCCCAGGGTGCCCAAGGCTGCATTGCAAGCAGGTGTGGCCAGGTTGGGGCCCCCGGGAGAGGCCAGCAGACCAAGGGGTGCTCACGTTGTTGGACTGATCCCATCTGATGGGAAAGAGCACCCTGCAGGCTTCAGGTTCAAAAGTTCTGCTAGTGCTGAAGTCTTCTATAGGAGCAAGTCCTGACTAGGGAGTTGGGCGTCACTGCCTATGCTGGACTGCAGACACTCCCACACCAAACCCTCTGGGCTCTGCACAGGCTGGAGTACTTCTCCTAACACTTCTCTAGGCAGCTCTCCCTGCCAACTCCAGTGTCTGTGGTGGTCAAGGGGTGTCCTTCTGCTGGGATTCCAGAGGCCTGTGGCAAGAGCAGGTTGCTCATTGCCAGTTCAACTCACTCTTTTCCCTGGAGTCATTGGGGGACAGGAATGAGACCTGGTGCACAATAGCCCCATGCAGTCTTCCCAGCTTCCTCCCGCTTCAACCCAGCTTCTGTGTCTTCCATGCATCCACATTCAGTGTTTTCCCTCTGAACATCTGTTAGGAGTGTGCCAGTGGTCCCAGTTCCTCAGTGGCAGCTGTTCCACCTGGCTGCATCTAGTTAGCCATCTTACCACCAGCCTCCAACATTCATTTAAAAGAACACATGAACAAGCTCATCCTTAATAGATACAAATTTTGTATCATTCCTTTTTTTCTTTGAGGTTGAATGTTCTTTCTATTCTCCCCAAGAAATTGTCTTAACATACTTTATGTCTGAAACATTTTTATTCATCTTATTATAATTTTCTACATACATCTATGTCTATCTACCCCCTCCACACACCTACACATGCATATACATATATGCATATTTATACACTGAAATTAAATATTGCCGTTTTCTGTGGTCTTTCGTTTATTAAACAAATATTTGTTGAATGCTTATTATGTGCCAGACATCGTCCTAATAAATGAAATAGACAAAATTCCCTGCCCTCATTGAACTTACTTTATATTGTGAGAGATAGTCAATAATATACAAGATAAATAAGCAAAATATATATAGTTTTAGATATTAAAAAATTCTAATAAGAGAGACAAAGCAGAAAAAGTAGATATATAATGTCAGGTATCAGGCAGTGTTGACATTTCAGATGAGGTGGCCTCTCTGAAAAGGTGACTTTTATATACAGATATGAAAGAATTAGAGGACCCAGTTATGTGTACATGAGGGAAGTGCATATCAGATAAAGGGAAAAGCCAGTGCAAACACCTCAAGGCTGGAGCATGCCTGTCATGTTTGAAGAAGGGCAAGAAGGCCAATGTGGCTGGAGTCAGAAGGAAGATGGGAGCTCTGGAGATGAGCTCAGAGGTTAAGGGTATCTAGATTATGTAGGGCCTTGGAAGATATTTTAAGGATTTTTTGGTTTCTACTCAGAATGATTATGGAGGATTTTCAGAAAAAAAAAAATTATGTCATCTGACTTAAGCTTTAACAAAGGATTTTTGGATGCTGTGTTGAAAATTGACTGTGACAGGGTGTGAACCAAGACAGGGAGAGCTGTTAGTCAGTGTAATGATTTATTTTATGTGTCAACTTGACTGGGCTAAGGGATGCCCAGATAGCTGGTAATACATTATCTCTGGGTGTGTATGTGAGAGTGTTTCTCGGAGAGATTAACATGTGAGTTAGTAGACTGAGTGAAAAAGATCTACACCCAGAAATGCGGGTGGGCATCATCCAGTCCATTGAGGGCCTAGATGGAACAAAAAGGCAGATAAAAGATTAATTCATTCTCTCTGTTTGAGCTGGGACATTCATCTTCTCCTGCCCTTGGACGTTGGCATTCCTGGTTCTTAGGCCTTTGGACTCAGACTGAATTACACCACTGGCTTTCCTGGGTCTCCAGCATGCAGACACCAGATTGTGGGACTTCTCAGCCTCCATAATTGTGTGGGCCAATTTGTGTATGCGTATGTGTATGTGTGTGTGTGTGTGTGTGTGTGTGTGTCCTATTGGTTCTGTTTCTTTGGAGAACCCTGACTAATATGCGAGCTGCTAAACATATTTTCTGATCTACTTTCCACCCTTTCCCACCCTACTCTGTATCACGGGAGGCTGACCTACATGGACTACATCAGTGGGCAGCATGGCCTCCGGCTTCCAGTGGGTTCAACCAGTGGGGACCAGTAGAAGATGAGAGGTACAGAGAAGAATGAGCGGACATTTATTCCATTTATTCCTCTGACTTCCTCTCTAGCAAGAGTCACTGCAGGTTGGCTGTGTCCCTCTACCTAAGGCCATAACCCCTTTCAGGTAGTCCTCCCCCTATAGCTACCCTTTCAGGATTCTAGTAACTGTTGTCTTCTATTTCTCCTTTAGGCCTAGAGGTAAACATGGCAGCCCCCTGATGTGAGTCCCTGGTGCTTCACGGTTCCTTGTTAGTTTCCATAATCCTGGCCATGCTTTTGTAAACATAGTCCCTTAATTAAACTCTCTTCACTTACCTCTTCAGTATGCCATCTGTTTTCTGTTGGGACCTTGACTCTTGATTATTTATTGTTGTACAAAAGAAATACCCCAAAACTTAATGGCTTAAAACAACCACAATCATTTATTTATTCATGATTTTGCAATTTAGGCAAGGCTTGGCGGGGATAGTTCATCTTTGTCTCACGTAGTATCAGCTAGGGTAGCTGGGACTGGAGGGTCCATTTCCAAGATGGCTCACTCACATGACTGATAAGTTGGCTGTCATCTGGGAGCTCAGCTGGGGCTGTTGGCCAGAGGCTTTGATTCTCCTCCAAGTGGGCTGTTAGTACTTACAGTATAAAGGCTGGCTTACAAGAGGCAGGAAGCAGAAGCTGCTAGTCTTCTTAAAGCCTAGGTCTCGAGCTGGCACAGTATCACTTCTGTATGCAATTGGTGAAAGCAATGAGAGGGCAAGCCCAGACACAAGGGAGTAGAGAGGAGCACAATGAATTTATGGCCTTTTTTAATGTATCACACTGACTGATACAGAAGGCTGTTGCCATAATTCCGGTGAGAAATGATGATGGGTTGAACCAGATTGATGATAGTGAGAAGTGGTTGGATCCTGGTTAAACAGTCGACCCTTGAACAATGTGGAAGTTGGCACTGAGCCCCCAACACAGTCAAAAATCCACGTGCAACTTTGACTCCCCCTAAATTTAACTAATAATAGCCTACTGTTGAGCAGAAACCTTACAGATAATATAGTCAATTAACACATAGTTTGTATGTTATATATAATACACTGTATTCTTATAATAAAGTAAGCTAGAGAAAAGAAAATGTTACTAAGAAAATCATAAGAAAGAGAAAATGTATTTACTATTTATTAAGTGTAAGTGGATTATCTTAGAGGTCTTCATCCTTGTTGTCTTCATGTTCAGTAGATTGAGGAGCAGGAGGAAGAGGAGGGGTTCACGTTGTTGTTTCAAGGGGTGGCAGAAGCAGAAGAAAATCTGTGTCTAAGTGGACCCATGCAGTTCAAACCCAGGCTGTTCAAGGATCAACTGTATTTTCGAGACAGATGATGGGGTTTGCTGGTTGGATATGAAGTACGAGAGAGAAAGAGAAGAGTTGTGTTAATCTGTGTCTTCTGAGAAGCAGACGTCCAGATGCAATTAAGCATGTATGCATTTTATTATTATTATTTCCTGTGTGAAAAGGAAACAGGAAAGGAACCAGGGAAATCTGGGAGAGTCATCAGACCATGATGGAAGTCTTACCCTTGATGAGGGAGAGAGGAAGAAAAGGTTGGGTGGAAGAGTCCAAAACCACCATGCAGTCTAAGGAAGATTTTGCAAAGCCTTTGGAGAATTCTTGAGTCACACAGTTGGCCAACAAAGGAGTCCTGTGTCTTCCAGGAATAGGTCTTAGCATCCCTGCCACAATCAACTGTTGGTAGGGAGCAGCCCCTGGAAGAGGTCACCTCAGTATGAATGCCGTGATGGATTGCAAGCACAGCATCTGGGGCTTTTTGTCAATTACATTTCCTGTGTAGGAAGCCTGTGAGACACATTCTCATGGCAGCCTCTGGAGTCAAGGACAACGCTAAGGTTTTTAATCTGAGCAGCTAGAAGAAGGAGAATGCCTTCAGTGAACTGGGGAAGCGAGTAGGAAGAGCTAGTTTGAGGAGGCGTATCAGAAGTATGATTCTGGACATGTCAAGTTTGAGATATCTATTAGACATCCCAGTAGAAGTATCACATAAGCAACTGGATAAACATGCCTAGATTTCAGGGGAGATTTTCATGTCACAGAAAATAAATTAGGGACAATAAGACTGTAAGTGTTAAGAAAAATTTCTTCTTGATGAAGTTACCAGTACTATATTTATAGCACCCAATTGAGTTATCTTTATTGTATTATTGTTCATCATTATTATATATCAAACAACGCAAATATATATATGCAATTTTGAACAATGAAATAATTATTAAATATAAAAGTAAAATTTTGTTGGAAATGCATCTCTTTATAAGCTATATCTGTGGATGAATGTCATTTATTGATAGAAAGAGTTCAGCATCACACTATATTCCCATTTTTCATACTTACAGGTTTAAGTGCTTGTTCACATAAATATGCATGTTGGAGTAGAAAGAATTTTATTATGGTAACATCATTTTGGTTTTTAAACTCCTTCTGCATCTTATGTCAAATATGCTATAGTAAACTATTACAAATTTTTTTGGAGGCAGGGTCTTGCTCTCTCACCCAGGCTAGAGAGAAGTGGTACAATCTTGGCTCATTGCAGCCTTGACTTCCCAGGCTCAAGCAATTCTCCTACCTCAGCCTCCCAAGTAACTGAGACTACAGGCATGCACCACCATGCCTGGTTAACTTAGAGACAGGGTCTCACTATTTTGCCTAGGCTGGCCTCAAATTCCTAGGCTCAAGCGATCCTCCTGCTTTGGCCCCTCAGTGTGCCAGGATTACAGGTGTGAGCCACCATGCCCAGTTCAAAAATTAATTTTAATGATCAGCTGATGGCACTCATAGGTCTCGCAGCAGTTTTGGTGAAAATAAAGAATTGGACACAGTGGTTAGAGTTATTTGCATTGTCAGTGCTAGCCCAAATGTGAAATTATCCCTCTGTTTGATACCTAAAACATTTTTAGTGCCCTGGGCAGTGCACCAGTGGCAGATTCTGGAAGGGTGAGAGGTGGGCCTTTTATTCAGTAGAGTTGGGGAGGGACATTGTGAAAAGGGAAGTAGGAAAGGTGGGTCTGCCTTCCATCACAAGTGTGTCCTCAGGCAGATTTCAGGAGAGAAATTCTGAAAATTGAATCCCTTGAAATCCTTTTGCATACAAGATGAAAATCTTCTCATATATCTGAGTGATTGGAAAGGTTCTCAGACAATGTGCTGGGTTTTTTTTAGAGGGCAATTGGAGTAGTCTTCCAAGGCATATAGGCAGAGGAGTACTTTGAGAACCTGATCTGAGAGGCCATGAGTTGGTGTAGGGCGGGGTCTGTCTTAGCCTGGAGGAAAGTTGTTTTGCTTTGCTGGTGTCTCAGGCCACGCTGAGGAGTAAAGTCCAGGTTTAGGCTTGGGCCAAAGTTAGGTGAGGGTATTGGAGAAAGCAAACTTATATAGGTGCTAAGGGGGTTGCCTGATGGACATGGAAGATGGGGGCTTCTAAGAACCCTAGCAATGAGTTAGGCCACTCTGAACCAGTTCAAAAATTGAGGCTGGGTGTATGGACTGGGGATGAACTTAGGTTCTGAACCAGCCTTGAAGGGTTGTGTGAGGAGCAATGATAGGATGGGAGGTGGATAAATTGCTTTATCTCAAGAGGTCTGACTCCTTAGAAGATCTCTTCCTACTTCCTTGGACATCATAAGGTCTCCTCACACTGAAGGTGGCTGGGAAGCCTGCTATAAGGTGCCCCAGGGCCCATTCCCTGCTTAGTGTCATGGAAAGATCACTGCATTCAAGTCAGAAGGCCAAAGTTACACTTGCATCTATCCCCACTGTCTGTGTGGCCTTTGGAAAACTCCATTATGAGCCCCAGTTTTCTTGCCTCTAAAATGGGAGCAAAATATTTACTTCTGCTGCTTTTTAATGTGGTAAAAATCAAAGGTTAATATCTGAATGTGCTTTCTAAATTATGATGCACTGTATAAGTAAAGGCATAAACAATTCAATTCGGTGTCAGTGAGTACCCGCTATGTTTCAGGCAGCATGGGGCAGGGAGTGGGGGGTTACACATAGAGGGCTATATGAGGACAGAGACTGCCTAGGGTGAAAACCAGATACTGATAAAACTCAAAACAAAGGAAAATGAAAGAGATATACTTGGTGTGCTGGTAAAGCAATCTGGAGCCACAAGAGGGAGGGGTAATCAATTTCTACTCAGGGGATCCAGGAAGGTGTACATGGAGGTGGAGGGAAATCCCTTGGGCCATGAAGGCTGAGTGGGAATTTGCTGAATAGAGAAGTGGGACAAGGGCATTGCAAGCTGAACATCAGCAAGGTGGTAATATGAAGGTGTGGAAATGCCTGGAATGTGCAGACGACTGTGGACATATAGATTAGATCCTCTTTTTTTCTTTTTTAAAAAAATTTTATTATACTTTAAGTTCTGCGATATATGTGCAGAACGTGCAGGTTTGTTACATAGGTATATATGTGCCATGGTGATTTGCTGCACCCATCAACCCGTCATCTACATTAGGTATTTCTCCTAATGCTATCCTTCCCCTAGCCTCCCACCCGCTGACAGGCCCCAGTGTGTGATGTTCTCCTCCCTGTGTCCGTGTGTTCTCATTGTTCAACTCCCCGTCATGAGTGAGAACGTGCAGTGCTTGGTTTTCTGTTCCTGTGTTAGTTTGCTGAGAATGATGGTTTCCCACTTCATCCATGTTCTTGCAAAGGACATGAACTCATCCTTTTTTATGGTTGCATAGTATTCCATGATGTATATGTGCCACATTTTCTTTATCCAGTCTATCATTGATGGGCATTTGAGTTGGTTCCAAGTCTTTGCTATTGTGAATAGTGCTGCAATAAACATATGTGTGCATGTGTCTTTACGGTAGAATGACTTATAATCCTTTGGGTATATACCCAGTAACGGGATTGCTGAGTCAAATGGTAATTCTGGTTCCAGATCCTTGAAGAATTGCCACACTGTCTTCCACAATGGTTGAACTAGTTTACCCTCCCAGCAACAGTGTAAAAGCATTCCTATTTCTCTACATCCTCTCCAGCATCTGTTGTTTCCTGCCTTTTTAATGATAACCATTCTAACTGGTGTGAAATGGTATCTCATTGTGGTTTTGATTTGCATTTCTCTAATGACCAGTGATGGTGAACTTTTTTTCATATGTTTGTTGGCTGCATAAATGTCTTCTTCTGAGAAGTGTCTGTTCATATCCTTCACCCACTTTTTGATGGGGTTGTTTGTTTTTTTCTTGTAAATTTGTTTAAGTTCCTTGTAGATTCTGGATATTAGCCCTTTGTCAAATGGATAGATTGCAAACATTGTCTCCCATTCTGTATCATCTCCTGTTCACTCTGATGATAGTTTCTTTTGCTGTGCAGAAGCTCTTTAGTTTAATTAGATCCCATTTGTCAATTTTGACTTTTGTTGCCGTTGTTTTTGGTGTTTTAGTCATGAAGTGTTTGCCCATGCCTATGTCCTGAATGGTATTGCCTAGGTTTTCTTCTGGGGTTTTTATGGTTTTAAGTCTTACATTTAAGTCTTTAATCCATCTTGAGTTAATTTTTATATCAAGTGTAAGGAAGGCGTCCAGTTTCAGTTTTCTGCCTATGGCTAGCCAGTTTTCCCAACACTATTTATTAAATAGGGAATCCTTTCCCCATTGCTTATTTTTGTCAGGTTTGTAAAAATATGGAACACTTCACGAATTTGTGTGTCGTCCTTGTGCAGGGGCCATACTAATCCTCTCTGTATCTTTCCAATTCTAGTATATGTGCTGCTGAAGGAAGCACAGATCCTCTTTTTTTCTTGCTATTTGAAATATTATTTCCATGAGCACTCATACCCATACAAATATTCTTATACATTTCTCCAATTGTTTTCTGCATATAAATGTTTAAAACTGATATTAATACATCAAAAAGCTCCTTGTAGGCCTTTGCATTCATACCGCTTACCATATTGCCCTCCAGAAAGATGGTGCCCCCGTCTCCTGTAAGACAGTTCTGGCTTTACCTCACTCTTCCCCTGAGCCTGCAATGACTTTTTATGCCAATAGAACAAGATAACAATTTCTGAGGATGGCGTTTGATCCATGATCTACAACGTGACCCCAAACCTTCTTTTCAATTTTGTTTTTATCTCAGAGGCAGTATACACAGTGGTTAGGAACACATCTTTGGAAGAGGCTGCTTGGTATTGAATCCTGAATTTACTGCTTTTTAGATGAGTATTCCTACAAAAGTGACTGAGTCTCTCCCTGCCTTGATTTCCTTATCTCTGGGGGATGTGGTTCCATTAAAATTTGCGAGGGAGCTCATTTTTAGTTGTCAAATTTTCTTATGATTAAACATTATGAATATTATTTTTAAAATCTTATAAATGTGAGTGGTTTGCCATCATCAGATGCCATGAGGACAATGAATCTGAGAGGCACGGAGGAGGCTGGCAGAGCAGCTTGGACAGAGGTGCTTAGGGTTGGGGAGGAGAGATGGCGAGGGCTGAGATGGTGGTGGTGAAAATGACAAGGGAAAAGGAACCATGTGTAAGGATAAGCAGAGAAGGCTAGCAGAGGAAGGGCTTGGCTGCATGTGAATGTCCTGAGGGCTTTGAGGCTCGCTTTCCAGTGTGCCTGCTGCTGCCCTCCGCCCACTATCCTTCCAAAGTCTGGGGAATGCTGCAGTTTACTTTCACTCTGCCTGTGGGGAAAATTTGGGGTTGTATTCAGCATGCTAGGGAAGGGAGAGCTGAATTTTATTGCTAGCTCACTGCACCACTGGTTTTATCCCAGCTTCAAAAGTGTTCTTGAACAGCAAATGCCATTTGGATGAGACTGTCTTTCTCATCCTCCACTTTTGCTCTCCCTTTGCTCGTCTTTACTCTTTCATTACTGTATCTCCGGGTGTGTACCACAGGTAAGCACCATGGCACATGCTGTGGGGTACATATATAGGAGACAACATGAACCTTATTCTGCAAGGGACACAGAAGGGCATCTCCAATCAATCCCTCATGTCTTTTTTCCCCAGAAGACTTCAGAAATCACAGCTTTGACAAGGGAAAGAGGAAAGGAGACCGCTGGTTGTCGAATCCCTACTGCTACGTGCCAGGTAGCATGCTAGACACTCATATTGTGGCGTGTCCCCCACCAGGTTACTTAAGGGTACATGCCAGCTGCTTAAACCGTAAAGGCTAGGCTGGGAGCCAAGGCCATGTTACCCAGCTGAGGGACAGGTGTTCCCAAGAACCCAGACATCCCAGAGGGTATCTGAGAACCTACCAAGAAAAACAGTCCCATCACACACACACACACAATAGGCAAAGAGCCAGAAAATCAGTTTAAAGGACCTTAGAGACAGAAAGTGATATGGAGCTCTACAGCTGTCCTGCTGCCACCCAGGAGTGTCCCATATCTAGTCTTAATAAAGTCATCTACTCGCCAAGCTGGACTTGTCCGAGTCATTCTTTGGTCTCTTAGCACCTTCCCAGTTTGGGAGGCAGGAACAGGCGTTACAGTCCCAAGTCTTTCTCATGACAACACTGTATATAAAATGTTCTTGTTTAATCCTCTCAATGACTATAGTGGCTTTATTATCTCATTTTATAGTTGAACAAATTGTGACTCAGAGACTTTCAGTAACTTGTGCAAGGCTATACAACTAGAGATTGCAAGACAGGTCTGTGTGGCTGACATTTGACCCCACTCTGGCCTTCATTATCTTTACATTTCTTGGCCAAGGGACTATGGAAACCCACATTCATCCTTCTGTTGTTCAGAGGACCTCACTTATACTTATTCTCAGAGGGAGGTGAGGTTCTGGAAGTGAAGTTATGAGCGGAGTTTTCCCACAGCTTCCGCTAAACTCTTGCTTCTGAAAGAGGCATACATGTTGGCTAGTGCTATGGAGGGTGTCAATGTCCTTGGACTGGCAGAAGTTCTGGAGAGTGGTGAACTTTCTCAGTTAACCTCCTCTCTTAGGCTCCTTAGGTCCACACTGATAATCTGGTTGGGTTACCTATGGCATGAGGAAAGCCATACCCAGTTCAGCAAGAAACCTAGTATCCTAGTTTTCTGCAGAAAACCCTGGAAGTCACGTTGCTGCTGCAGCTGAGTCTTCTGACTCTGGATTTTGGTGATTGATGATGAGAAATGGGATGACTGCAGGGTGTCCTACAGAAGGGAAGTTAGCAAGCAGCCAGGTTTTGGGTTGGCTCGGTTTTATCCATGGTGTGGCTTCTTTCAGGTTTACGTTGATTAGCCCTCTTGAGAACAGTGGCAGCTTGGTTACTCAGTGGCAGCCTGGGGTGTCTCCCAGGACAGGCTGGTTGCTAGGCATCCTGAGGTAGCGGCTGCCATGAGAACTGCAGGCAGCCTGAGCTCCGCTGTGCTCAGCACTCTGGGGCTTCTGAGAGCCCTGATCTGATCATCTGATATACCAGGAAGGTGTGTTTCTTGTTGAAGGAGAGGAGGACATTCCCCAGAGGCTGATAGATTTTTAAGGCTGCACATCTCTTGTGTTCCTCCCTGTGGGGAGCTCCAGGAAGCTCTTCTGGCGGGCTGGGTAGGAGGCTTCCCTGTGGGAGTTCATAACATCACATCTACGCTTTTATTCCTGCATTTATCTTGGTAAGTTGAAATGATCTACCTATGAAGTTAAGGACAGATCACTAGAGGAGGATGGGGAGTCAGTGTCCCCAGCACCTAGAATAGTGCCTGGAACACGAGAGATCCACAATCAATGGAGACTTGTTTGTGAAGCTGAGAGGGCTGCTCTCAGAGACTCAGGTTCCTTCCGTCTTCCTGATCTGCTTCTGTCCTCACAAGTAGTCGCAAGATGGCTGATCTGTTTTTATACCTCACGTCCACATTACAGATAGTAAGAAGGAAAAATTGAGACAGAAAAAAAGATGGCCTTTTATTGTATAAGCAAGGCTTTTCCAGAAATCCCTGGCAGGTTAGTGTCACATGGCTGTCTCTAAGCAGCAAGGGAGTTTGGGAAAATATATGTTTTCACCTAGGCTTGTTGCCCTCTTAAAGTCAGGATTCCTTTAGCCAGTATGAGAATGTATTAGTTTTCCAGGGCTTCCATAACAAAGTACCCCAAACTTAAATGGCAGAAATGCGTTGTCTCACAATTCTGGAGGCTAAAAGTCTGAAATCAAGGTATTAGCAGGGTTGGTTCCTTGGAAGGCTGTGTGGAGAACTTGTTCCATGCCTCTCTCCTAGCTCCTGGTAGTTTCGTGGCAATCTTTGGTATCCCTTGGTTTGTAGGTGCATCACCTGATCACCACCTTCACCTTCACACGATGTTCTCCCTCAGGACATGTCTGTCTCTGTGTCCAAACTTCTCCTTTTTATAAAGATGTAATCACATTGGATTAGGGCTCCTCCCGATGACCTCATTTTAACTTGATCATCTGCAAAGACTTTATTTCCAATAAGGTACACTCACAGACACTGCAGGTTAGGATTTCAACATCTTTTGGGAGAACACAATTCAACATATCATAGGAAGTTTTAAAACATAGCCTTCAAAATCTTTGATACTCCTGTTATCAGGAGGTGATGTCCATGCCCCTTGCCTTGAATCTGATTGCTTATGATTGTGTCGACTAATAGTGTATGGTGGAAGAGACTTCCAAAATTAGGACATAGAAGGCCTTGCAGCTCCTGCTTGACTTTCTTGGGACACTCTGGAAGAAGCCAGTTGCCGTATTAGAAGTCTGAACATCTCGAGACTGCCATCCTGGTGAGGCCACATGTAGGTGCTCTAGCCGACATCCCCAGCTGAGCTCCTGGCCAGTAGCAGTGTCAATGCCAGCCTATGTGTGTGCCATCTTGGATGTCCAGTCCAGTTGAGCCATCAGAGGACTACAGCTCCAGCTGGCATGTGACTGCAACCCCAAGCAAGGACTACTTGTATAAGCCCTTCTCCAATTCCTGAACCACAAAGTTATGAACAAAAGCAAATGGTTGTTTTTCAGTCACTTGTTTGATAAGTTGTTGTACAGTAATAGAAAGCTAGAATAATCAGCAAGAAGGAGAAAATGAATTTTGATCAGCCAAGAAGAGTAGTGGGGCCTCTGAGATTCAGGGAGAATTGTCATCAGGAAGATGGCCCCCATCAACCCGTTTGTCAGAGGTTTTGTATTTTTGGGTTTCCACTGGTGTTGGGACTCCCTCCTTCATGCTGAGATACTTGGTTGAGTGTTGATAATGGTAATGTCATCTGATTGTTGAAATAATTATCTTCAAGGGAGAAATTACATCAGAGCTTATCACTGTTAACTGGTGTAATGAAGGTGGTGGTCCCTGGCTTGCCTTATCAGTAGGCTGCTTTGCCTGAACTGAGAGAGAATTGTCCTTGGAAAACACAATTCTAGCTTGTGTAACTTGTTTCACCAAGGAACAGGTACCTTCCCCTCCCCTATTTTACAGGCAAAGGCACTAGGAGAGGGTCTTCTGCAAGACCCTGAATTCTACAGCACAGTTCTCAGTTTCCCAGTTTATTCTGGGGGCCCCAGAGCCAGACTGTGCCTCTCAAATGATTAGTGAAATAGAGGCTTGTCTTATGATAGAATTTTGTGAATGTGCTTATGGTCATTCTGTGCTGAATAGCTCACCTGTGGGTGGCTGTTCTGCCTCTGGTGTCCAAATCCCACTGCGTTTCTGTCCTCTGTGTGCTTTGCCAGATCTCAAGACTTGTCATTTCTCTTTTAGACCTCCTTCATACCATGCCTAAGCTAACTTCTTGCTTGGGGTTGACTTTTATTGCATTTCTCTTGGCTTCTTCAAATTCACCTTTAAGCTTTGAGCAATCTCCCCAACAGCAGTTGCCAAGCAACTTCTTTTCCTTTCTATAGATTCCTCCCAAAATTCCATCTGTTTCATCAAGCCCTTTGCTCAGCCATGCTGCTGCTTTCTACTTTGCACTGTATTGAAACTATAGATTAAAAACCAAAGTTATGCTATGTGGAGCAGGGTTTAGGGTAGTTAGGGCACGGGCTTTGGAGTCAGAGAGGTCTAGGTTCAAATTCTGACTCCGCTACATGTTAGCTGTGTGACATTAAGTAAGTTATTTAACTTTCCAAACCTCAGTTAAATAACTGAGGTTATTTAACTTTCCAAACCTCAGTTAAATAACTGAGGTTAAATAACTGTCTGTAAAATGGATGTAGCAAATTATATTTTCCAATGATGGCCACAACGATTTCTCCCATTTCACATACTCTTCTAGAACCTTCTTACTCAAGAGATGGGCTCTATGTCCCTTTCTTTTGAATCTGGACAAGTTCATGACTTGCTTGTAACCAGTTGAATGCAGTGGAAATAATGCTGCATGACTTTAGAAGTCAGATCAGGAAAGGTGATACAGCTTCTGCCTTCCTGGATAGAACACTCACACTGGAGCCCTGAGCATCCACGTAAGTTGCCTGGCTGCCCAGAGCCCACTAGACTGCAAGGAAGCCCACTTGAGCTCACGTGAGAAACCATATGGAGAAGCTCTGAAAATATACTTGATTCTTATTATTCACAGCTTCTGTATTTGCAAATCTGCCTAGTCACTAAAATTTATTTGTAACCCGAAATCAATACATGCGGCACTTTCAAGGTTATTTGTAGACATGTGTAGAGTGGTGAATGATTTGAGTCACCTGATGTGCACATTCTGAGTTGAGATCAAAGAAGATGATACTCTGGCTTCTTATATCAACTCTCATACTATAAACAGGTGACATTTTCAAAGTCTATTTAGTGGTATTTTTTGCATTTTGTACTTTCAGTTGGTGATTTTGCTGTTGAAAATGGCCCCCAAGCATAATGCAGAGGTACTGTCCAGTGTTTCTAAGCTCAGGAAGAGTGTGCTGTGCTTTACGGAGAAAATACATATGTTCAATAAACTTTGCTCTGCATTGAGTTATAGTTCTGTCGACTGTGAATCCAATGTTAATGAATCAACAATATATATTTTGTGTATTATCTATCTATCTATCTATCTATCTATCTATCTATCTATCTATCATCTATAAAATAAGGTGTCTTTAACAGAAACATAGACTAAACAAGGTTATGTACTGATCACTTGATGAAAACATTGTGACCAGGGACTCACAGGAACCTAATCCTGTGTTTCCACTAGGAACGATGGTTCAGTATTTGCTCATTTAGTGTTCAAGGTGACTTTATAGAACATAACTACCACAAATAATGAGAATAGACTATACATGAAGAGAGAGAGATGCTCAGTCAGCCCCTGGCTTCTGAGTTTAGAAGAGCCGAAATAGACTCCTGCAGTTCCAGCTCAGTCACTGTCTGACTGTGACTGCTTGAAAGACCCCGAGCTAGACAGCCCAGGAAAGCCACTTAAATTATTGACCATCAGAAACTGTACATTATAATAATTTTATCTTTAAACAGCAATACTTTTAATATTTTGTTATTTTCATTTATATAGCTATACTGTTCATACTTTTTGTTACTATTAAAAATGTTTTAAGCTTCAATAGTAACCAGAATAATGGAATTAACAATGTATCCCTCACAGGGTAGGTGGGAGGATTACATGAGACATCATTAGATCATGTTGAAAGGGCTAAACGTTGCTAAGTTCCAAGTACTTCACTGCCATTAATATTATGAGTCTTCTGTATTAGCCTTTATTTTATAGAAACACGATTATTACAGTTGGAAAGAGGCTTTAAAGATCACCCAGGCTAATCTCTGTATTTTTTGAGCAAGAGAACAGAGGTGCAGAGAGGAGAAATTGTCTGCACACAGAAAGTTGATGCCAGAATATGAATTAGAAACAAGGCTCTTCCTCTGTGCTGAATAGAAAACCCTTTTAACTGCTTTTTTTTTTTTTTATGTTTCAATTGTAGATGTGCCTTAGTTATTGACAAAGCCAAGTAGAATCTTAATTCAAATACACAGTAAACTTGAAGGATAATTCATCCTTTTGGTCCTAGAATCACAGGCGAGATGATCTTTTATTATCTGTCTGCACAAAAGAGGGTTGCTGTGGGGGATGGAAATTGTGCCCTGTGATATACCTTAGTAGATACCAATGTTACTGGTTTTAGATTAAAACTTGAATAAGGGCTTGGTCCCTGCATGGCAACTTCCAGCACACAGTGACAGGCTAGGCATTGACTGCTGGAAAAGCAAGCAGATTTTGAAAGGGCTTGGGGTGAGGGAGGTGGTGATGTCTGTAACCATGGTCTTAAAAACTCTTGATTTCAGATCCTGTTGACAGTAGCTGATATTTGACCCTAGTTTCTATTATATACTAGAAACGAGGTGTTTCTGGTGTGATTCTGAGAGTCACTTTTTGCCCTGTATTTTCTGGGTAATGACGTGTCATCTCTGATGACACAAAATAACACCAATAAAAGCTTCCAAATACTTGTGCCTGTGGTCTCTAGGCAAGGCTGGTGAGTAGTGACAGGGAGATATGCATGGGGCCCCAGTCTAGAGTTAAGGATTTCTCACCATCACGAAGGAAATGAAGGGCTCAGGGTCAGTGTGAGGAGGAGGGCTTTCATTCACCCTTGCCCATTCTTTACTAAACATCTGTCCCTTTAAAGGTACTTAGGCCTATAAATGTATACCTCACCCACTGCATTTACTAACGAATCATCTCTCTTTGCATAATTGGTATAATCTATCATTTTGAGAATAAAATTGAAAGATTTTAATTTTGATGTAACAAAATGTCATTTTGTACAAACTTGAAAGGTACCAAGGCCAAATGCAAAGTCAAACCAGCAACTTGGCCATATACTTTGTCTATCTCTGATTACTCATGAGGCCCTCTGAAGAACTTTAGGAATGTCCTTCTGGTTCCCTTTATTTGTCTCTGGCCACACAGCCGCAGGGACTACCTATAGAAAGTGGTTGCTTTCACCCTACTTCTTCACCCACAGCCAGAAATGTTCTTATTCTTTCTGTGTCCTGGGGGCCGGAACCTCAAAACTGTTGTAAGCCAGAACTTAAATGTGCTTCCAAGAATGAATGAAAGACAGATTACATCTCTTTCCTTTGATCTTTTACATGTTATAGTTGAAGTCTTAGAGAAAAATTTCCCTTAAAGAGACAAGATGACTTCTAGTCTATAAACCATCACATAATGTATATAGATTGAAGGGATTCCATTATTATGAGTTAATTAATAGTTCAACAGATATTTATTTTATGACTCTAAAGAGGGTGTGTACCCACCAGAAGATAAGTTGGTTCCTTTATGGGCACATAGACAAGGGCATGTCATTGAGACTAACAGCAGTTCTTCTCCAAGTGTTGTCCAGGGTAGAGGCTGCCCTATCCCATTGGGCCCTGGTGGGAAGTAGATCTCAATTGTGTGGACAGAGACCCTTGACACTCTTAACCTCATGGTGTCCACTAGTGATTTCTTTCCCCAAAGCCCTTGCCCAATTCCACATCAAGTAAGCAAACTGTTGATTATAATCTGCTTCCCATGCAGTTCTTCCAGGGAAATGTTTTAGTCCATTTGTATTGCTATAAATAAATACATGAGGCTGAGTAAAGAAGAGAAGTTTATTTGATTCACAGTTCTGCAGGCTTTACAAGAAGCATGGCCCTAGCATTTGCATCTGGTGAGGGCCTCAGGCTACTTGCACTCATGGCAGAAGATGAAGGGGAGCTGGCGTGTGCACAGATCACATAGCAAGACAGGAAGCAAGAGAGAGAGTGGGGAGGTGCCAGGCTCTTTTTAACAACCAGTTCTTGTGGGAACTAATTGAGTAAGAACTCCTTCCCCACTCCCTCGAGGCAGGGCATTAATCTATTCATAAGGGATCTGCCCCCATGCCCTAAACACCTCCCATTAGGCCCCACCTCCAATGTTATGGATCAAATTTCAACATGATATTTGGTGAGGACAAACAAGCCATATCCAAACTACAGCAGGAAAGAATGCAGTGAAGGCAAGAGTCCAGCCCCAGCTGAGGACAGATTTTCTTTTTAAAATAAGTCAGTAGTCTGGCATTCCAGTTTTACATATCAAATTCACTGAAGGATTTGGTTAATGAGAGTCTATCGTGGAGAGACAAATCCACAAACCCTTCCTGGAGGTGCCACTGGGTAGCACTGGGTAGGACAAATGGAGGTGAAGTAAGAAAACTTGCCAGGATCCAAACTTTTGGGAGTATTCATATACACTGTAAAAGGACCCAAAGATGTTATGTAGGAAGTTCAACAAGATGACCGATTAATGTGTGTGTGTGTGTGAGTGTATATGTGTGTGTGTGTGTGTGTGTGAGTGCAGAGAAGATGGCACTGGGCAGAAATAGGGGCCCACTTTTGTAGGCTCTAGCTCAGCGTTTTTCACAGTATAGTCCCAATCTACTGAAACAGAATTTTTCGGTTTGGGGCCTGGGAATTTGTGTTTTCAACAAGCTTCCATGTGATTCTGATGCCCATTCAAGTCTGAGAACCACTACTCTGATCCATGTTATCATTGTTCAATTCTCTTTTCCTCCATGTTGGTGTGAGAAATAATGAGTAAAAAGATAACACATGTGTTTAAATCTAATTCCTCTTATTTCTGTAGTTAAGATAAGCAGAGGTCCCCCAAGAAATGAATTTTCCATGAACTCACATCCCAGTACCAAATAAACTAGCTTTCTAAAATTTTTAGCACTTGGTTCAAATATCCATGAGATAATGAAATAATTTGGGGGAACAAGTGTTGGAATGAAGAGAGACAACCATAGATGTCAGGTTTAAAGTGGTGTTCAAACATTGTATTCTAAAAAAATGAGATTTTATGGCCTTAAACAATTGTTTATTAAATAAGCATTTACTTAGAACATATGCTATTCTTTGCATCAAAGACTACTTAGAAAAGTGCGATTAAACACTTTTACACTGTTGGTGGGATTGTAAACTAGTTCAACCATTATGGAAAACAGTATGGCAATTCCTCAAGGATCTAGAGCTAGATGTACCATGTGACCCAGCCGTCCCACTACTGGGTATATACCCAAAGGATTATAAATTATTCTACTACAAAGACACATGCACACGTATGTTTATTGCAGCACTATTCACAATAGCAAAGACTTGGAATCAACCCAAATGTCCATCAGTGACAGACTGGATTAAGAAAATGTGGCACATATACACCATGGAATACTATGCAGCCATAAAAAAGGATGAGTTTGCGTCCTTTGTGGGGACATGGATGCAGCTGGAAACCATCATTCTTAGCAAACTATCACAAGAAGAGAAAACCAAACACCGCATGTTCTCACTCATAGGTGGGAACTGAACAATGAGTTCACTTGGACTCGGGAAGGGGAACATCACACACTGGGGCCTGTCATGGGGAGGGGGGAGGGGGGAGGGATTGCATTGGGGAGTTATACCTGATATAAATGATGAATTGATGGGTGCTGACGAGTTGATGGGTGCAGCACACCAACATGGCACAAGTATACATATGTAACAAACCTGCACGTTATGCACATGTACCCTAGAACTTAAAGTATAATAAAAAAAAAAAAAATTAACAAATTCATTGAACTCAACAATAATAGTGACACAACCTATCAAAACCTCTGGTATACAGCAAACGCAGTGCTAAGAGGAAAGGTCAGAAGTTCAGAGTGTTAAATGCCTACATCAAAAAGTCTGAAAGGGCACAGATAGACAATCTAAGGTCACACCTCCAGGAACTAGAGAAATAAGAACAAACCAAACCCCAACCCAGCAGAAGAAAAGAAATAACCAAGATAAGAGCAGTACTAAATGAAACTGAAACAACAACAACAAAAAATACAAAAGATAAATGGAACAAAAAGCTGGTTCAAAAGATAAATCAAACTGATAGACCATTAGTGAGATTAATGAACAAAAGAAGAGAGAAGATCTAAATAAGCTCAATCAGAAATGAAACAGGAGATATTACCACTGATACCACGGAAGTACAAAAGATCCTTCAAGGCTACTATGAACACCTTTACATGCATAAACTAGAAAACCTAGATGAGATGAATACATTCCTGGAAATATACAACCCTCCTTGATTAAACCAGGAGGAAATAGAAACTCTGAACAGACCAATAACAAGGAGTGAGACTGAAATGGTATCCAAAAAATTACCAAAAACAAAAAAACCGTTTAGGACCAAACGAATTCACAGCTGAATTATATCAGACATTCCAAGACGAATTGGTACCAATCCTATTGACACTATTCCAAAAGACAGAGAAAGAGGGAATCCTCCCTAAATCATTCTATGAATCCAGTATCACCCTAATGTCAAAACCAGGAAGGGAAATAACAAGAAAAGAAAACTACAGAAAATTTTCAGTCTATACTTCTGTCAAAGGACTGATAACCAGAATCTGCAAGGAACTCAAACAAATCAGCAGGAAACAAACAAACAAACAAACAAACAAAAACCCCCAAATTGGGCAAAGGACACGAATAGACAGTTCTCAAAAGAAGATACACAAATGGCCAAAAAATATGAAAAATGCTCAATATCACTAATTATCAGGGAAATGTGAATAAAAACCACAATGCAATACCACCTTACTCCTGCAAGAATGGCCATAATCAAAAAATCAAAAATAGATGTTGGTATGGGTGTGATGAAAAGGGAACACTTTTACACTGTTGGTGGGGATGTAAACTAGTACAGCCACTATGGAAAACAGTGTGGAGATTCCTTAAAGAACTGAAAGTAGATCTACTGTTTGATCCAGCAGTCCCACTCCTGGGTATCCATCTGGAGGAAAATAAATCATTATATGAAAAAGATACTTGCACACGCATGTTTACAGCAGTACAATTGCAATTACAAAACATGGAACCAGCTCAAATGTCCATCAATCAATGAGTGGATAAAGAAAATGTGTTATACATGTATATATACCATGGAATACTACTCAGCCATAAAAAGGAACAAAAGAATTGCATTCACAACAACCTGGATGGGATGGAGTTGGAGACCATTATTATAAGTGAAGTAACTCAGGAATGGAAAACCAAACATTGTATGTTCTCAC
This sequence comes from Piliocolobus tephrosceles, assembly GCF_002776525.5. Taxonomy (NCBI): domain Eukaryota; kingdom Metazoa; phylum Chordata; class Mammalia; order Primates; family Cercopithecidae; genus Piliocolobus; species Piliocolobus tephrosceles. The sequence continues at coordinate 106,048,161 of NC_045445.1, read as the reverse complement.
TCATAAGTGGGAGCTAAGCTATGAGGATGCAAAGGCAAAAGAATGATACAGTGGACTTTGGGGACTCAAGGAAAAG
>NC_045445.1:106045260-106047685 GCF_002776525.5 Piliocolobus tephrosceles | reverse complement strand
CAAAGGCAAAAGAATGATACAGTGGACTTTGGGGACTCAAGGAAAAGAGTCGGGGGGTGGGGAGGTAGAAGCCTACACACTGGGTACAGTGTACACTGCTTGGGTGATGGTGCACCAAAATCTTAGAAATCACCACTAAAGTATTCATGTACAATAAACAAATAAAAATTGGAAAAAAAAAAAAAAAAAGAAAAGTGCAATTAGGGGATCCTTATCTTTCTTTATACCTTTTCAGCATCTTTCTTTGCCCTCCCGATTTTGGCTCCAGCGTTCTCATGCTGGTCCCTGATGACTCAGTCTGTCTTGACACCTCAAATTGCCTTTGGTATAGACTTAGCTTTCTCTCATCAAAACTTACCTGTTGCTATGAGCTGTATGTTTTTGTCACCTCAAAATTTCAATGTTTAAATCCTAACCCTCAATGTGATGGTATTAAGAGGGGAGGCCTTTGGGAGGTGATTAGGTGATGAGGGTGGAGCCCTCATGAATGAGATATGTGCCCTTATAAAGAAGCCCAAAGGAGCCTGTTCATCCCTTCCACCATCTGAGGACACAGTGAGAAGATAGCCATCTATAAACCAGGAATCAGGCCCTCACAAGACACAGAACCTGATCATGCAGGCACCCTGATCTCCGACTTCAGCCTCCAGACTGTGAGAAATAAATTTCTGTTGTCTATAAGCTACCCAGTCTCTGATTTGTTCTTACAGTGAGCTGACCAAGACACCTATGTTGAATTTCATGCTCGCTACTCAACCAGTTATCTCTCTAGAAAGCAATCTGACTAATTTATCCATGCCGAAGTGTTGATACAGGATAATAGCTTAGAATGCATTCCAGAGGACTCTTTTGGGTCCAATCTGTCAAATCAGGTGAAATGTGTTTCTAATGGAGGAGTCTAAGGCATCATAGAAGGAAAGAGAGGGGAAACTATTTGGGCAGGTAGACATTCTTAGGATTCCTAAAATAATGCCATGGAGTAGACTAATCTGATTAATTTTAAGGACAGTCTTCCCTAATTCTGAGGTTAGGAAAGGATAGTATAAGGATTCTGAATACACCTGGAGACTCAAAGCCAGGTAAAATAGGTGATTAAACCCCCTCCAAAGAACGTATATAGAATTCATTACAATTTAACAAAAACCATCTAGTGACTATCACCCCCAGCAGCATATTTAAAATGAGGCTAGAAATTCTAGAAGGGGATTTAAGGAAACACTAAGTGCTTGGCTTTTCTCCAGCCGTTCCAGTGTCTTCTTGGGATGGAACAAAAGCACTGTCATGCTGGTCTTGGGAGAGATGTATATGCCTCCTTTGGAATTTAGAAGTACTGGGGATCAAAGAGACTGACTGATGCCTGCTTCTCACCTGGGGAAGTCTAAAAAGAAAGGTTGGCTAAGGAAGCCACAGGAGCAGTGCAAAGGTAGGGGGCCCAGATGGGTGAGTACTCTTGCCACTTAGTGGGCAGGATGCAGCTCCTGGGGGCCAAGAGAACTGTGGGTAAGGTAGCTGGAGTCATCTTTCAGGGACCCTATCCAAGAGGGTGGCCTGCTGGGGCAAGGGGATCCTGGAAATAAGAGGCTTCAGGTTTCCTTTTGGGTACAAAAGCTGAGGAGGTCAGAACTGATCAGTTAGAGTGTGTTATCAGAGTCAGGAAACTGCCACCCAGAGGTCCGTGCAGACTATTCAAAGAGCACATTCCCCTTGCTTCTGCATCCCTTAGAAAAGCCAATACTTGAATGGTTGCTATGACAGAGGCATGTTACAATAGCATCATTGAGATGAGATATTGCCTCATCCCATAATTTTTCTCTCTATTTCAGAGAAGCAAGCATAATATGGAAGAAGGGGTAGTATATCAACATGGGTCCCATGAGAAGAGCAGAATTACTATGAGTGATAAAGAATGAGTGATCTGTTATAGGAATTAGACCTTACACATTGTGGGAAGTGATAGAGAAATCTGTGTGCAACTGTTGCTCTGTGTCTGCTGTTGGGGCCGATGTCTTTATAGGTCAGCCATGCCAGATGGTCAGGAAAGGCAACTGGAAATGAAATGAAAGTGAGAGGCAGCAAGGACAAATTGGAACGTATGAGGTCAAATTGGAACTTTCAACTCCCTCAACTCTGATGAAAAGGGTGACCTGTGGGAGAAGCTGGCACTATCTGCTACAGAGCAGCACACATGCCTGGCCCAGGACTTAGAGAAGCTAAAGGAGAGGAACTCATTGGAGTTGGAGAAACTGCAGGCCTGGGTGCTGCCCACACCAACAAGGGGAATAAGCAGATCAGTAGCAATGTCTACGAGCTGGCTGCAGTGCCTGGCACTCTACTTCCACCTTCAAAGCACAAAATGGTGGTTCCTTCACTTTTGTCTGGTGCAAATTTCTCTTGTAAATTTCTCCACCCTAACTCGTGGGAAATG
>NC_045445.1:105983142-106045160 GCF_002776525.5 Piliocolobus tephrosceles | reverse complement strand
TATTGATTTAGATTAGAGTTTTGAATACCAAAATGGGGTTTCTTAAATTGGCCTAAAAGCCACAAGCTTTGTTTAAGATGTTTTCAGGAGGCAGGGAGACTTGTTTGATGTAACAAGGTTAAAAGGAGTGATGGAAAATACAGTCACTTCCTATTTATACCCAGTCAAGTTCAGCCTTTTAAATAAACCAGTTTCACAGGCATTTAACTTGTGCAAATTTCACTGTATACATTGCTACATTCTTCCATCTCAATCTTTCTGTCTGTCTCATATAATTTAAAATACTTGAAATTATATTTTGCATCTACCCTTAATTAAATATTCTACATCACTGGGTACTTTAAATGTACATATAGAAATACATATTACTATGCAGGGTTGCACTGTATATACAAAACTACCTATATTGTTTATTGTCCACAATGTAAAGTGCTTTTCAAGGGTTATTTTCACAGTGTGGAATTTTTACTTTGTGTTCTTATTGTAGAAATTAATACTCTGCATAAAATGAAGATGTGGCTCTTTTATTCCCCAAACTTCAGGGACAAAAGAGGATAAGATGAAGAGATCACATGGCTTTAAAACATATTGATGGTTTTAGCACATGCAGTTCATCCAGTCCCTTCTGGATCATCCAGTCCCTTCTAGCACATCCAGTCCATTCAGTCCCTTCTGAATGTATTCACATTTTCACTTTATGAAATTATAACATGTTAAAGATGAAAGAGACCTTAAAAGTCGCATTAGGCAACCCTATTTGGCGAGGCCTACAGTTCGGAAGAGCGGCGGTGATGGGTCCAGGATCACATAATACCTGGGTGGCAGGTCCAGAACTAGAACCCAGTGTTCTCATATTAAAATTGACTTTGCCTTCCATATTGCATGCTGCCGTCCATCTCATGAGTCCCTTTAGCAGGCACTGTGAGCCTGACATCGTTTCAAGCCATCTAGGGACAGAGGGTCCCCACAGCTTGGGCCAAGCCATTGTCTTTTGTACATTCTGGGACAGACAGGGATACAGGACTCATCTCAGAAATGACAAGGGCTCTCCTGTTTTAGATCTGGTTTTGCCTTTACTGCAGGATTCCCAAGGTGGATCAAATCTCTTGTTCTTCTCGTGTGCCTCCTTGTATGCGGCCTGGGCCTCTCCCCTGGGCATGCACACTGCCCACTGCCCTGCTATGGTCCAGGCCCTGGGGCTGAGGCTCATTTGATGACCACAGCCAAGGCTGTGGCAGTCAATCATATCAGTAGATTGACTGCAAGTGTGTAGTCCCGGACATGCACGGTCTCTTTTAAACACTGTTAGACAAGAACTCTGATCCAAGTGGTTTGAACTCACTCTGGAAATCAGCTTTCCCCAAGCCTCCTCGGGCCTCCCTTGGGATTCTGTTCTCAGAGCTCTCCTCTCTAAAGGGTTATAGTCCCATAAGGGTTCTTTGTGAATGAGAATGATCATGTTCGTCTACCTCCTCCATGGCCCATCTGATTCCAGACGAGATAGCACTTATAATCTTTGGGCACTTATGATCTTCAGTCCCTTTGGGATGTCAGATACTGAATGCCGTTCTTCCCCCATCAGAGGATTGTCTTGATTTGGTTGCTTTTCCTTCTAGAGTTTCAAAGCAGGTGAAATGAAGCCTTCCTGTGACATTTGGCAACACCACTGCTCAGGTCTTTTTCTGTACCTCAATTGGGAGAGAAAAGCAAGTGAGATCTCTTGATAGCACCAAATTTCTAAGCATTTTGGTTTTAGACAACCACATAAAATCTGAGCTTCTATTTTGTTTGTTTACACCTGCTGCTCACTGCTACTCCCCTGACCACAGTGAGTGCTGCTGCTGCATTTCCCAGCCTGAAAGAATTCATTTGCATCCTCCACTTTCCCTTAAGACAACATAAAAACATAACAATGCCCCTACAAAGAGCAGCGATGCCTGTGAGTAGGGGGATTTTTCGACTTCAAATCGGTATTGCATTTTTCCTGTTCAGTTGTTTTTGGCAGCTGACCACAATGAGACATCCCAAATAATGCATTAATTGTAGCGAGCTGAAGGTCTCTCTCGTGGAACACATATCTGATTCAGGGCTTCTGCTCTTTCTTGCAGCTCTGACACTGTGATGATGACGCGATTGGCATATAAATCTTCTCTTTCACACTGGAACAGGAAATAAAAGCAGAGCATGCGCCAGGCCCTCAGGTATTGTGGGATAAGAGGAGGCAGCTACAGAGCTGGAATGGAGTGGATCCTGTGTCCCACCAGGGTATTTCCAAGGGTTTTTTCCCAGTGTGGGGTGGGGGGAAAAACTCCAGAGAAGCCACGGTTGTCAAGTTGCCCTTTTTGTGTGTTCTGAAGTGTCCTTGAGGATTTGGGAGGAGGCCAGGGATGATGCCAAATCTGTTTCAACAGATACATGTTTTTATGATAGCTTATTAGGGGAATTCAGAAAATGAGGGCTCAGTCCTTGATCACAACATCGTATCAACAAGTGCTCAGACATCAATTTAATAAAAGGTTGAAAACAAAGACCTTTTCCTGAATCCAGCTGGGAAAGTCCTAACAAAATGTTGATCAGGAAATATCAGTCTTCAAAGGGCTTTGCCTTCTTTTCTTCTGGGCCTAGACCACTCAGGCCAAAAGTACTCACCATGTGCCAAACCCTTGTGTAGAGCCCTGGGTGATGACGATACAGTATGGAGCAAGACACGCATGTTAAGGAGATCTGAAGACATAAAAGAGATTAAAGAAGAAAGATATGGCAATTCCTGGCTCGTTTGGAATGGATCCTTCTGCATACATATTAAAATTTACACATACGTATTAGGCCTTATACATGTTCTCATCCAACAAGCATCCATGTTCAAACAGCTGAGTATTTTCAACTGCAACTAGATGTTTCAGATTTTCTATCTTTAGGCCAGGGGTTCTTATAGTGTGGTCCCTGAACTAGCAGCATCGGCATGACCAGGAACTTGTTGGAAGTGCAGACTCTCTGGCCCTAGTCCCAGACCTGCTGAGCCGGAAACTCTGAGGTGAGGCTCAGCACTCTGTTTTCACAAGCCTTCCAGGAGATCCTGATGCATGTTCAAGTTTGAGAACCACTGCTTTGGTAGAATCTGTGCTCACTGCTTTAAGTATCAATGTCCTTCACTTGCCTCCAAATAGCAATTAAGATAGTCAAATAAAAATCAAGTGGAGCACTCCATCTGGAAAAAATGGTACAATTTTTGCATATGCTCACTTGCTAATATCGCCCTGGTCTCTTCTAGTACCTGAATGGGAAAGTAGGTGGTGTAGGAAAAAAAAAAAGGGATCTGTGGGCATGATGACCCCAGAGATTTTGAATAACTCTAATGATGGTGAGACTTTGTTCCACAAACGACTTACATGTTCTTTGACTCTGGGAAATCTCTTTCTTAAAAAAATAAGTTGAGTTGCAAGGAAGCTTCATATTAGATTTCCAGTACAGATAAAAGGGACATAGAGAATGGATTGTCTTATAAGATGTAATGCTGTATTGAGTTGAATGCCAAGTTAATGATCTATTTTCTTTGAAGTTAAGGTTATGGAAGATCTTGAATCAAAACAATTCAGTGAGGCAGCAAGGCAGCAAGTTCCTTTTAGTGATTTACTTGGTAAATTTGAGTAATTCCCCTGCCGTCTGCCTCATCTACTTGCCCTACTTCCTTTAATGACAGAACTGTATAGACTGTGTTTGGTATTGATGGTGGTTCGCAGATCTAACATCTCATAAGCATGCCATTTTTGGTGTGAAGAATTACTATGTATATAGGGCAGACAAGAACTTTAGTATTATGAAACGGGGGTCTTGGGTGATGTTCTGCCCAAGGAGAGATAATTTCCCATTGTGCCAATAAGTGAACACTGGAGCTATGTCATCTCCCTGCCTAATTGGACCCATTAATCTCTGCTGATAAGAGTTAGCTAATGTACAATTGGGGGCAGGTAACTACAGTGAGTGAATCAATAAACGTCTGTCAAAGACCAACTGGGTGTGGAAGATACTGAGTTTAGGGTTCAGGGAAAAGAGAGGTATGTTGGATATCTTTTGTTGTTGTTGTCGTTGTTATTTTTTTTCTGTTGTTATTTTTTTGTTTTTAGACAGAGTTTCTCCCTTGTTGCCCAGGCTGGAGTGCAATGGCACGATCTCGGCTCACTGCAACCTCCACCTCCCAGGTTCAAGCAATTCTCCTGTTTCAGCCTCCTGAGTAGCTAGGATTATAGGCACATGCCACCACGCCCGGCTAATTTTTGTATTTTTAGTAGAGACGGGGTTTCATCATATTGGTCAGGCTGGTCTCGAACTCTTGACCTCAGGTGATCCATCCACCTCAGCCTCCCAAAGTGCTGGGATTACAGGCATGAGCCACCGTGCTCGACCTGTTGGATATGTTATTTGCTTTCGAGGAACTTAAACTCTGCACAAATATGCCACTTTAAGAAAGCCCTAGAGGGTGACCAAATGTGGGCATTGTGGACATTATTAAAATGTAAATCAGAACATGTCACTCTTCTGTGCAAAACTCTTCTAGACTTCCTATGTCACACAGAGTGAATGCCTGCAACCCTACTAGACCCTCCATGTCCCAGTTCCCTGTGACCCTTCTGACCATATCCTCCTCCTATTTGCCCTTCATTCACTTGCTGGTTGGGGGACCATGCCAGGCACATTCCTGACTCTCTGCTTTTGGACTTCCTGTTGCCTTAGCCTGAATTTTTTCCCATTTATGCTTGCTTTCCCTACCTTTCTTTAAAAGAAATCCTTAGCATTGCACACCATTTAACATACTCTGTATATTTTATATCTTATTTATTATTTGTGTCTCCCAGTAGAATGCGAAAGTCTATGACTTCAGGGTTCCTCGTTTGTTTAATTCGGATAATGAAAGAATGAGTGAATGCACTTGGGTGGGCCAACAGAGGACAATTTTCAGCACCCCTCCTATCACCTACTTCTTTACTGGACAAAAAGTGCCTAGCAGAGAAATTGGGACCAATATTTAAAACTATTCTCTGTCAGCATGACATTGGCTAAAACCATTATATTTTTCTTCTTAAAAACTTATGATTAAAGTTCTTAGGCAAGTAAATAAATTAGCCTCCAATTATGATTCAGTTTACATGTGATGCTTTAATTCGGATTTTAAGATCAAGTAAATTCTGATATGCCACCTAGCTCTAAAACATACACCTTTCTTTTCACTTTATTGAATATCATTATCCCAGAACAGTCCCTATTCATTCTGTTAATTCACTGAAGCTGTTATTTATTGAGTACCTGCTATGTACTAGATACTTCTCTAGGTGCAGTGGATACAGAAATGAACAGACAAGGCTAAAACCCCTGCCTTCATGGAGCTTACATTCAAGTGGGAGAGGTAGATGATTTTCAAGAGAAATATGTGTTATGTTAGGGGGTGATGAGCATTATGGAAAAAAAGAAAATTGGTACAGGGCAGGGGGAGGGGCTGCTATTTTCAACAGAGTAATTAGGGAAGGCCTCAATGACTAGGTGATTTTGGACAGAGCCCTGGAATAGTTGAGTCAGTGAGCCACATGGTGATCAGGAGAAGACCTTTCTCTGTAGGAGGAATAGCATTTGCAGAGGCTTTAAGTTGGGACAATGTCTGGAATGTTTGAAGAATAGCAAGGAGGCCAGTGTGGTTAAGGCAGAGTAAGCAGGAAAAAGGGTGGGACATGTAGGATCTCAAAAGCTATCATGAAGACTCGGGCTTTTACTCTGAGTGAGGTGAGAAGCCACTGGAGGACTTTTTTTTTTTTTTTTTTTTTTTTTTGAGACAGAGTATCACTCTTATTGCCCAGCCTGGGGTGAAATGGCGCAATCTCGGCTCACTGCAACCTCTGCCTCCTGGGTTCAAGTGATTCTCCTGCCTCAGCCTCCTGAGTAGCTGGGACTACAGGCATGTGCCACCACGCCCAGGTAATTTTGTATTTTTAGTAGAGACGGGGTTTCTCCATGTTGGTCAGTCTGGTCTCAAACTCCCAACTTCAAGTGATCCACCCGCCTTGGCCTCCCAAAGTGCTGGGATTACAGGCATGAGCTACCGCCACTGGAGAACTTTGAAGAGAGACTGCAGGAACTAACTTGTGCTTTTGAAATGTACTGCTTACTTGGAGAACATACTAGGTTGGGGCGTGGGGAGATGAGACATAGGGAGACGATGTGGCAGACCATTTCTATACGCCAGGCAGAGATGATGGTGGCTTGGACCAGGGTGGTAGCAGCGGAGATGGGAACAAGTAGCCAAATCCTCATATATTTTTAAGGTAGAGCCAGCAGAATTTGCTGACTGATTAAACGTGGGATGTGAGAGAATGAGATGTCACCAAAGTGTTGGCCTCAATCTCTGAAAGTACAGAATCACTATTTACTGGAAAGGAGAAGACTGGGGAGGAGTTGGTTTGGAGAGAGGGTTGGAATTAAGAATTCATTTTGGGCCGTGGTGAGTTTGAGATGCCCGTGTGACATTTAAGTGGAGTTGTGCAGTAGGCAGGTGGATGCATATCATTGATGTAACCAAAGAAGCTGGTGCGTTTTACAGTAACATCATCTGATTTAAGAGGGAAACTGGACCGTAACTCATCTTTTAGGCTGACTTTCTTGAACATATTTCTCCTGTAGTGCTGGAAAGGCCTTGGTGATGTCTGTAATCCTGTGATGCTTTACTTTGTTAAAAATCCACATCCCCATCAGCATAAGTTCAGGGGAGCAGATGCCACTGACACTACATGAAATTTCTCATTAGGGTAACAGACCCATGTGAAATTTAAATTTCCTTTTTTATATATACTCAAAGACAATAGCTCCCCAGCTTCTGACTTTTTCTTCTCTACCAACTGGTTATGCATGTTTTTACTTCTATATTATCAGGGAGGTCAATGGGATGATCATCACAGTCCAAAAGAGTTTCAAGCACTTCTTGATGTGTGGTGCTAGGCCTGGAGGTGTGGAGGGCCTTCTGACTCCTTGCGGGTGAGTTATGCATTGAAGTGAGACGTGCCGAGAACTCAAGCTGACCACTGGATGTCATGCCAAAGTTGGCAGCAGGTGGGTGAGTGGGAGTGGAGCAGCCATCAATGATTGGCATGCTATTTTTGCCATACTTGCCATAGGTTGTTAACCTGCATGTTAGAAGACATACGAAGCAGTTAGCAGGCTTCTAGGGATAAAGACTACAAAATACACACACACACACACACACACACACACACACACACACACACACATAAATGAGCACTATAGTAGGCTACATAATGACCCAAAGACCTGTGAATATGTTACCTTACAAGGCAAAAGGTGCTTTGCAGATGTAATTGAGCTAAGAACCTTATGAGAGGGAGATTATTCTGGATTCTCTGGGTGGACCCAATGTAACAACAAGGGACCATATAAGAGAGAAGGAGGAGGGTCGGAGTCAAAGAAGAAGATGGGATGATGGAATCAGAGGTTGGAGTGATGAGGCCACAAGTCAAAGAATGTAGGCAGCCTCTGGAAACTGGAAGCTGGAAAGTGGATTCTCCCCTAGAGCCTCTAGAAGGAACACAGACCTTTGGCAAACCTTGATGTTAGCTCTGTAAAAACCCATTTTGGGCTTCTGATCTCCAGAACCATAAGGCAATAAATGTGTTGTTTTAAGCCACTAAGTTCATGGTAATTTGTTGTAGCAGCAATGGGAAATTAATAAAAGCATTTTCAGTGTACAAGGCACTGTACTAAGCCCTTACATTTATCATCTTATGTAAACTTACAAACAATACTGAGTAGTAGGTCCTATGACTACTGTCCATTTTGGAGATGGTAAAACTAAAGCTCTGAGTAATTCTGGCTACTGAACTCACCTGTGGTCACATAGTAAGTAAGTGGCAAAGCCAGGTTTTGAACCAAGATGTTTTCAACTCCTAAGTTGGAATTCCTAAATAACATGTTATACTTCCTTTCCACACTTTTTGGTAGGAAAATTGACTTCGAAAGCATAAGCCAAAACAGGAGAATGGAGTTTTTGTTTTTTTTAAGGAATGAAGGGCAGAATTTACTAAGCTAGAGTCTTGAGGTTCCATGCCGGGTACCTGATAGACCTTAAGATGTGTTTGTTGAATGGTCAAATCATCAGGCCAGGCATGCTGGTGGGATTACAAAGAATATATGCTATTCTTTTATGTATGCTGTAAATTTATCCAGCTGCATATTTGCAGCCAGGCTTGGGTGAGAAGCCTCAGCAAGGTGACCAATCCCTCCCCCTGGTGTATGTCTCTTGGCAGAGTTGTTTGCGCAGTTACTTCCTGAATTACCATGCAAATGGAGGGAAGCTGTGAGCCCAAATAATTAAAACAACTCAGAATAATCAGAAATCATTTCTCCTGGGCTTTTGCATGCACATGAATGTCTTTATCTCCTCATCAAATTTATCTTAAAATGGCTTTGCATTTCTTGAATATATATCAGCCCATGTTCAGGGAAGTCACCAGGTACAGTGTGGATGTGAGAGGGAAGCCAGGCTAGAGTGTACATTTTGCTATTCATAGTCTGCCGGCTAGGTAATCCACCTGAGGTGGAAGAATTATGGATAGATGCTTTCAAGTTTTCCTTTCTGGTGTTTATTTGTGCAGATATTTTGTTGGTCTGTCCTCTCTGGAGGCTGGGTGTCTTGATAAACAAGACTGTTTTGCACCTCTTGCACTCACCCTCTGTCCCTTTCTGGGCTTTGCTTGACATTTCCCAACACCTCTGCTCATTCTTGCCTATGGTCACTAGTTTCTCTGCTACTAAGGCCAGCTTCTCTGTTCCAGTATTCCCAGTAGCTTCTCTCATGGTCACTATTGGCTGTTCTGTGAAGAGTTCTCTGACCTTCAGTAAACCTTCAGCAAACCTTCAGCAGCAGTGCCTGAAGCGGGGTGGGAGTCACCAGAGCTGGGATCCTACCCAGTGTCCTTCTCCCTGTCCTCTCACATTCCCTCTTCCTACCTCTCAGGGTCACTGTATTAGTCCATTTTCACACCGCTGATAAATACATACCTGAGACTGGGTAATTTATAAAGAAAAAGAGGTTTCATGGACTTGCAGTTCCATTTGTCTGGGGAGACCTCACAATCATGGCAGAAGGTGAAAGGCACGTCTTAAATTGTGGCAGACAAGAGAGAATGAGAGCCAAGTGAAAGGGGAAACCCCTTATAAAACCATCAGATCTCGCGAGACTAGGAAGTAGCTTATTTGAGAGGTAGGAATCCTAGGAAGCACAGGATGTGGGTGGATGATGAGACAGCAGACAATAAAGAGTATGTACTCCTGAGCCAGTTACCATGGCAGGTGATTGGAACTCAGAGAGACAGTGGGGAGGAGACAGGTCTCCATCTCATTCCACTTGAGGTGTGAGGAAGCTAGAGTATTTGTCCCCAGTTCCAGTCTGCAACTGGTTGAGAGCTGCCTCTGGGGACGCTAACTGCTTTCCACTTCCAGTTTGCCTGTGTTCCAGGGAAGCATTTGCTGAGTCCGAAAAAGGCCCCAGGCAGATGTTGCAGGTGTTTGCAGTAGGAAACTCTTGGCATGCAAGGGAATCTGAGATGTGAGGTGTGAGCTGAGGAGGTTGGGTGGGACTAACAGCAGCTGATATAGCATCAGAGTCCCCAAGGCAGATTCAGCTGCAAATTCTCCTACTTCACAAGGTTTTTTAAGCTTGGGCCTGAAGCTTCTCAAACTACCTGGCTCCTAACAAAGGGCTTTGCAGGCAGTAAGCACACAATGCATACCAGGCGATGGATCAAATGAGTGCCCCGTGGCAGAGGTTGGACCCTCATCCCAGGCATTACTAAGAACTAGTTCTTGTGTGCCAGGTGTGTGCATTCTCCAAATGCATTTTATACTTGTAGAACCTGGGCTTTCTGGGAACAGGGATTTTTCCTGTTGCTGCCTCAGCTTAGCCTACAGTTTGCAGGTAATATATTTCAGTAACATTTAGAAAAATTTACCACACAGCTTGTTCTACACACAAAAGCTAAATGTTAACGCAGTGTTTTACTAACTGTGCTAAAATCAGCTAGCCAGCTGGTGAATTACCCAGAGGCCCTTTACTGTTGAGACTCACATGGGGTTTTGTAGCCAGCCTGAATGTCATTTATGTAAAATCACAGTGGTGATGTCAGGCGGGTGCTCTTCAGCTTTATGGTCGGACTGGGCAGATTAGGTATTTGTACAGGGTTTGTTCTTATCCTCTGGCAGGCTCCTCTTCAGTAATCCTGCCAGGTGGATGTGCTCATCACGTGGAGGGCCCAGGGCATGGCAGAGCCACACTGGGGTTCCAGCTGGGAAGCCTTCCTGCTCAGGGGGTTCATCATTAGCAGAAGGAATCACAGATGTAGAGTGAAAGTGAGAAGTCCAGCTTTACCGCTCAGTCTGGCTCCTGGTTAGAAAGCAGAATAGTGCCAGGGTAGACACCAGTGTGGTCGTCAGCACATGGGAATCAGACTCAGTCTGGTGGACTGAAACACTGAACTGGGTCTCTAAGTTCGGGATTTAGCCTCAAGGTTTTTGCCTGTCATTGTTTTCTCTGTGGTTATTTTCAGTGAGCCATTTTATATCCTCAGAGCTCTGGCTTGCTTATTGGTAGAACATGCAGTGAGTATAGTTTACTTCTTTAGTATACATTGGAACTGGTACTGGGGTGAATGGTCATTGATGCATTCATTCATTCACTCAATACCTTGAGTGCCCACTATGTAGATGCTGAGAATGTAGCTTGCAACTGAAAGAGTCCTGGCTAATTCTCTCAATAGTACACTGACCCAGATTGGAGGAATTAGGAAGCTGTGCTTCTAAGTGATTTCATTAGTAGTGGCTGAATCGGGGGCTAACAGCTTGGTTATTGCCGGGTGGTAGTCGTTTTAAAGAATGCAGTGTTGCTACTGCTTCCTTGAGGAATTGGGAATCCTTATCTCTGGAAAGGTAAAATCTTGTTGATAGCCAGGTGGTTTTTGTTTCTTTTTGTTCTTTATCACGCATTCCTATCCAGGGTTTGATCTGCTAGTTAAAACATTATTCTTACCATGACAAATCTTGCTTGTAATCTCAAATTATTCTATCTAACACGCTCGCTGACCTGGTTTGAGAAATTTTCACCTTCTGGCTCATGTTCTCTCCTGGTTTCTGGAGCTCTCTACCAATGGGAGTGGGCTCAAATGCATTTTCAGCAGGAAGGACATATAAATGTGCATCCTGAGAGGCTGGGTGGGTATAAGCTTAATGTAGTGCAAAAGAAGACACACTATATGGAACACACTTTCTGCATTTGAAAGGTACCTTAATTTCACACTTGCTGCTCTTTTTTTTCTTTTTCTTTTTTAAATGTATTGCCTAAGGACACAAAGATAGACGGGATTCAAAACTAACTGCTTCACTCCAAATTCCACACCCCTAACCACTCACCTATAATGCCCCACTTCTCATCCATGGAATTACCACATCACAGTAACTTTTTGCATTTAAAAAAATTGGACTTCGATGTGGTCTAAGTCTCTTAAAACAAAGTCGTTCTTTGTGTGTACTAATTCTAGGTCCTAGAGGTATCTGGCTGCTAAGCAACCCCGTTTCAAGGAGGAAGTTGGGAAAGAGGAGCATCAATTATAACCAAGGCCTATATTCATGTAAGTTTATCTTTTTATTGTGATTACATATTAAATAATATTCTTAATTGGCAAATAATAATTGTATATATTTAAGGGATTCAGTGTGATGTTTTGATACATGTATACATTCTGGAATGATCAAATAAAGCTAATTAACATATCCCTTGCTTCACCTACTTCTTTTTTGTTGGTGAGAACATTTAAACTCTACTTTTTTAGCAATTTTGAAATATACATTAACTGTATCACCATGCTGTACAATCTATCACTAAAACTTATTTCTCTTAACTGAAATTTTGTACCCTGTGACTCACTTCTTCTCTTTACTCACCCCTCTTCCCTCAGCCTCTGGAAACCACCATTCTACTCTTTACTTTTGTGAGACTGACTTTTTTAGATTCCACATATAAGTGAGATCATGCAGTATTTGTCTTTCTGTGTCTGGTTTATTTCACTTATCATGTCTTCCAATTCCATCCATGTTGTTGAATATGGCAGGATTTCTTTTTTCTTAAAGCTGAAAAAAATTCCATTGTGTATATATACGAAATTTTCTTTATCCATTCACTTCTTGATGGACATTTAGGTTCTTTCCAAATCTTAGCTATTGTGAATAATACTGGAATGAAGATAGGAGTGCAGAGATCTCTTTGACATACTTTCTTCATTTCCTTTGGATATATATCTGGAAGCAGGATTGCTAGATCATGTGGTAATTCTATTTTTAGTTATTGAGGGACCTCTGTACTATTCTCCAAAATGACTATACTAATTTACATGCCCACCCCACCAACAGTGTGCCAGGGTCCCCCTTTCTCTGCATCCTTACCAACACTTGTTATCTTTTGTCTCTTTTTTTGAGATGGAATTTCACTTTTTCACCCAGGCTGAAGTGCAGTGGCACCATCTCGGCTCACTGCAACCTCTGCCTTCCAGTTTCAAGTGATTCTCCTGTCTCAAGTAGCTGGGATTACAGGTGCCCACTATCATGCCCAGCTAATTTTTGTATTTTTAGTAGAGACGGGGTTTCACCATGTTGGCCAGGCTGGTCTCGAACTCCTGACCTCATGATCTGCCTGCCTCAGCCTCCCAAAGAGTTGGGATTACAGGCATGAGCCACTGCACCTGGCCTCTTTTGTCTTTTTTATTTTAGCCATTCTAACAGGTGTGAGGTGCTATCTCATTGTAGTTTTCATTTGTATTTCCCTGATAATTAGTGATGACCATTCTTTCATATATCTGTTGGCCATTCACTTGTCATGATAGTGGAATGTTTGGTGATTTCATTCTGCCTCTACTGGCCCAGAGGGGAACAAATTAAACCATGCATTTCTTTCTGAAACTCACTTCATGATAATGAAAATCTTAACACACCATTTCAAGTACTGGGAAACTGCTAAGTTTGCCCATTATTTGTTCTCCTCCTGTTTCTCTAAATCGCCTTTCTCCATTTTGACTTGGAAAGTTGGGCTTATTCAATAAATACAACTGGAAGTAAGTGCAGCCCTGATGGGTGGTACATTTACTTCTACCCATGGGTGGTGGTTAGGGAACGAGGCAGAAAGAAATATTTAAGGTAAAAGTGGAAGTGCCTACTCTTTCTGGGTGAGGGAGCCAGTCAGACTGTACTGTGAAGATGAGTTATATCTGAATTTATGTTATTGGAGTAGTGAGGACATCTCATCACAGAATTTAATGATAATAATAATTATTACGTTTGCGATTCAGGGAGCTATCAGGAGAGGTCAATAGGCTTATATAACAACCCATGCCTGAGGAAGAGCTGAGGGAAGCTGCTATAGTACCTGTCAGACAACTCTTTTTTTTTTTCTCTTTCTCTCTGTGTGTTAGGGGTGGTGGAGAGAACTTTTATTCTAACCTTGGTAAAGTGGTTACATAATCTAAGATGGGCAACTATAATGCAGGAATGTAGCTGAAAATAACAGCAAATGAAATAAAATACCTCTGCACAAATTGAATACATTTTTTGGATACTGAAATTCTATCTATTACTGCCAGTTTAACTAAGTCTTCCTTTGTCATATTAACCAGCCAGCCTTCCAGCATTGGTCAGGTGAGTAACTAGCCACCTTTAAATAAATTAATTAATCCCTGCTGCAACTCATCAGGGGCATCTTCTTAGAGCTCTTAAGTGAAAAACATCCCCATCACAATTCAATGCTTGCAGACCACAGAATCCAATTAAAGACTCAAAGTTGAAGTCTGTCTTTTTCAGGTGTTTCTCTTCTCATCAGGAGTCTCATAGGTATCTGGTTGTACCTCAGTTTTGCCTGTCTTAAAGATTGACTACTTCTCCTATGAGGAAAGGCATCTAATGGGCAACTCAATATGTATTTTCCATACACTACTCAGCATATATTTTATCAGGTAATTCAAAACATACCGTCAAAATCTGATAAAATTCCATTCAGTGATTTCCACATGATGTGGCAGCAGATGGAAACTTGATTTCATTCATTTAGAAGAGAAACTTTTGATTTTTGCCCTATGCTTTTTGTGTTCAGAGCTTTCCGATAGCTGTTTACAACGGAAAGAAATAATGAGGAGTGCCTTTGGACATCAGCATTTTTCAGCATTCAGAGCAATGCTAAGATCTTTTCAATACAGCCCTAACAGCCAATTGACAGAATATTTCCAGAGCTCAAGAGCTGCTCAATAATTGTTTCTTTGCATTCTTGGCCATGAAAATTTGTGGCATCTTCAATTTATGTGTCCTGCGTCCAAGAACCCATTCTTTGTGTCCTGACTGTGGGATTCAGAAGTGAGGAAAGTTCCTGAACATTTTTGAGCAAAAAACAAAAATATGGTTATGGTATATGGGCAACTAGATTTCAGATATGGGTTGTAGTGAGAAATGGGAGTAGACAATCATACCTGGTTCTCATTTATTTAGAAAGTGTGGTAGGAAAATTCATTCAAGTATTAAATTGTGCTTTTATTCTCACTATAATTTTGCCTCTTGGGTTCCAAGAATGTTTGCTAGCCAGATCATTCCCCTGTTTTGGGGGAGATTTATGCCACAGGGCTAAGTACCCCGTTGTGCTCCACTTCTCTTTCTCTGGCTGGCTTTTTTTTTTTTTTTTGGAGAGAGAGTCTTCCTCTCTTGGCAATCTTAGTTGACTGCAACCTCTGTCTCCTGGGCTGGAGCAATTCTGCCTCAGCTTCCTAGTAGCTGGGATTACAGGCGTGTGCCACCATGCCCAGCTAATTTTTGTATTTTTGGTAGAGACGGGGTTTCACCATGTTGGCCAGGCTGGTCTGGAACTCCTGGCCTCAGGTGATCTGCCCACCTCAGCCTCCCAAAGTGCTGGGATTACATGCATGAGTCACTGCGTCCAGGCTGGCTTTTGTTTTTAAAAGCCACAGCATAGAATGTTAAGGTTGGAGAGAGAGTTGTATTTTCTTCCACAATTTATTTGAAAAATCTCAAGTATACTGCAGAAGTGAAAGAATTTTGCATTGAATTCTCATTACCCATCATCTAGATTTTGCCATTAACCTTCTACTATACTCGCTTTATCACATTCACTCATCTTTCTGTCCACTCAGAGAACTACATATTTTGGAAGCAGATGTTACACCAGCAGAAGGAAAAGAGGGAAACTCTCCAAGACTGGAAAGGGGATGGTGCTTTGGGGCTTTATGGATGGCTCATAGTCCTGGCTTTCACAGTGCCTGAGAGGAGGAAAAACCTGCGAGTGGTGTGGCTAGGAGGTGTGCAAGGGTAGTAAGTCCCCAGGCATTGGGGTTTTCAAGTGGGGCACAGACATGGCAGAACTGCATTCCAGGGACCACGGTGGCTCCAATACTAACGGTGATGAATGTGGATTGAAGACCAGAGGGCCTTTCCTGACCTTGGAGTGCTGCATCAAATTCCTGAGGGTGTTTGAGCAACTTTCCAGGAGTCTGGGAGATAGAAATCTCTAACGACTGATAGAGTTTTTCTTCAGCCCAGTGCAGTTCATGTCGAATGCAGTTTGGTGTTAAATGCAACTTTATTTTTGAAAAATAATGTACTTTCATTTGCCCACCTGGGTTTTTGGAGTCCAATTCACCTGTTATAAATCGACTTGTATATGGAAACTTCATCTAGTGCTGTTTTTCAACAATTGGAGGCAGAGGGGGAGTGTGGAAGGGATGAGAAATTACTTAATAGGTACAATGTACATTATTTGGGTGATGGTTACACTAAAAGCCCAAACTTCACCACTATGCAGTATATCTGTACAACAAAATTGCACTTATATCCTTTAAATAAAAAATAGATGCTATAGGAAAAAAATTCATAAAGTTGTTTTCTCCACTTTTCTGGTAAGCAGTGGTTCAAATGTCTTAAGAATTGACGGAAGTGTCTTTGAGGATATTGCCTGCTTCTGCTTGCTTAATTGAGAGTTACAGTCACTTAAATTCAGTCTCTACTTTAATGTTACCTTTGTAACCAGGGCAATTAGTTTTTTCATTATCTACCTGCAACCTCCTGCTTCAGGGAGATGAGGAGGTATAATTCAAAGTGTAGCTGTGGGAGGGGTACGTCAAAGCAAAAACCAGTAATGAGCATTGATTAGTTTTCTGATTTCCACTGGATAAATGATGTCAAATGTTTCTTCACAAAGAATAGAAAATTATATCAATTTTCGCGCTTTTGTCCCAATTTCCTGTTTATGAAGAAACTTTATTCAAAGAAACCGTCCCTTTAGAATAAGGCATTTGTAGGCTCTGTTTTGTCCTCACCCCCAAATACATGTTACATATGGAGCATGTTAATGGATCTTTTCACATCCAGGGATGCTATTTGAATCGTACTGTTACAAAGCCAGAGGAGATAAAGTCTTTGGTGGGCTCAACTAAGCACCTCTGGTCTGTGTTCTATAATAAATCACACATTGGGGAGCCTGATGCTTTAGCTCGAGGTCCTAGATTTCGATCTGTGCTTGTTTCCCGTTTCCTTTCCCAGCCTTTGTTTTTCCATAAAGCGATGGTGTCAGCTTAAGAAGCAGCTCCACCATTGGCTTATGTGGGGCTGCTCTGTCATGTGTGGGCAGATTTTGAGCTCTATTTTAGAAGGGTTGGGCAAGGAGCTGCAGAGACCTTGAGATTAAACTCAACCCCACCAGTCACGGTGACAGGAGCAGTGAGGCTGGAGCAAGCTGACTACTACTTTAGATGTTATTCTGTAGCCTGTACAGGGGTGAGCCTTCCAGCCATGAAGTATTCTCTGCTCTCTGGACTTTGGGTTTTAGAATATAGCCATATGCAAGAACTGTATACTGCCAGACAAATACGGAAGCAGGTTAAATTAAAGGGAGATGAGCAAGACTGGGGTATTATAAAATAGAGAGGATTGGCAGAGAACTTCATCTAGAAAGTGCCCTCTCCTCTTTAAGTTGCCCTCTGGTCTGGTCCATGCCTTTGTGTGCCTAATGAGTTGGCAAAGGGCCCAGCATAGTGCCTGGCACATCACAAACCCTCAATAAATGTTTGAATGAAGACCCAACACCCAAACCAAGACAAGACACCCAAGACCTATCTCTAGTTGAAGACCTCATATTTTTATTCCTTTTTTGTTTGACTAGACTTCTTAAAAATGTCTAGAGAATGATGCTTTTTTCAACTATTTTTCTTTGAGCATGTTAGGCAAAAGTCAGTTAGGCTAACCCATCACATATGTGCTAGTTTCTGCTTGGTGAGTCAACTGAAATGTGTAAGGAGCTTCTTACAATGCTTCAGACCCAGGAAATGTTACTGATTGCTCCGGAACCCTGAGTAGCAGGCAGAATGAGTTTAAGCAGTCAGAGACCCCTGTCATGTGAGTGGTTGATTTAATGCTACCAGAATGGTCAAGATGTAGTATGGCTAATTTTCTGAGGCTTAGCATAGGAAATGGTAGACGGGTAGAGGTGGAGGGTTGGAGAAGAATGGAATAGAGGACTATGGCATCTTAAAACATTTGTGATTGATATCAATGATTACTGGTTAAAAATATAAATGTGTTAGCTGTGCTGAATATAGATTCCTATGGCTGTGTTGAATACAGATTCCTAGAGGGGGCCAAGAAAGGGTCTGTTTCATTGGTCACATGATCCATCATGATTGTTGAGCAGCTACCATGCTAGATACTCACCACTGTGTAATGTTCTTCCACATATAGAGAAGAGTATGAGGCGTTGCCTTCAAGGAGACAAAAGTGTGTTTTTTCTTACCAACCAGAGTTGCAAAGTGTCATTTTGTTGTCTGCAGTAGAGGAAGATAATATGGAGGTATACTATGGCAAATGCCTTGGCACTTATCAGTTCTGTACATGTTCTTCCGACTTCCGGCTGCCACCAAATATGACTCAGTTTGTGGGTGTTCTCCAACCATGGAGCATGTTAGTGCCAAGAACTTAACATGGTTCAAGAGCAGCCTTCAACCAATAACTGGCGAGCTTTGGTACGTAATACGCCAGCTTCTTTACGTCTAATTTGGGATAACTCTACAGTGTGTTCAGTAGTGTCCCCAGAGTGATTCAGCTGCAGTTGCTCACGGTGGTAACCTCTTTGAAAACACATTTTTTTTTTTTTTTAGATTTACTTCCTTCCCTTCCGTGTCTCATGTGTTTATTTCCCTGTTGGTGTTTCCTGAGATCACCTCCCAAATAAACTATTTGCACTTTAGCCCTTGTCTCAGAGTTTGCACACTAAGATGTGTGTGTATACACGCATACATAACTTTATACACACACACTAATATACACACACACATACACACACACACAGAGTCATGTACCACATAGCCACATAGTGATGTTTTGGACAACAATGAACTACGTGCATAATAGTGGTTCCATAAGATATAAAGAAGATGAAAAATTATTATTGCTTAATGACATCTTGATGATCCTGACCCCGTGTAGATCTATCCTAATGTGTGTGTTTTTGTCTTAGTCTTTAATACAAATGTTTCAAAAGATTTATTTAAAATACACAAAAACCTTATAGAATAAAGCTATAAAGAAGATACTTTTGTACAGCTGTACAATGTGTTTTAAGTGAAGTATTATTACAAGAGTCGAAAAGTTAAAAAAGTTTATAAAGTAAAAAATTACAGTAAGCTAAGGTTAACTTATTATTGAAAAAAGAAAAATATGTTTTATGAATTTAGTGTAGCCTAAGCATATAGTATCTATAAAGTCTATGGTAGTGGACAGTAATGTCCTAGGCCTTCACACTGACTCACGAGTCTGACTCCCCCAGAGTAACTTCCAGTCCTGCAAGCTCCATTCATGGTGAGTGCCCTATACAGGTGTGCCATTTTTTATCTTTAATATCATATTTTTACTGTACTTTTTTCATGTTTAGATATGTGTAGATACATAAATGCTTACCATTGTGTCACAATTGCCTACTGTATTCAGTACAGTAACATGCCGTACAGGTTTGTAGCCTGGAAGCCATAGGCCATACCATATAGCCTAGGTGTATAGTAGGCTCCTTTACCATCTGGAGCCTACTACACACCTAGGTTACACTCTGTGATACTTGCATAACAACAAAATCACCTAACAATGCATTCCTCAGAATGTATCCCTGTCGTTAAATGATATATGACTATATTTGTGTATATATGTATGTATATATGTAAATATAGTTAAGTAAATGTGTTTTTGCCACTTATTTAAAAAATAAACATAGGTGTTGAAGATCTCATGCCAGCACATATAGATTTATCTTATTATTTTTAGTCATTCACAGTATGGCTACATCCTATGTATCCACAGCATTTCACAGTATGGATGCATCCTATTTTATTAACCATTTCTCGATTGAAGAAAATTTAGTTTTATTTTTCTAGATTATTTCCCCTTCTCATTAACGATGAAGCACCAAACTCCTGTTAAGACTCAGTTTGCATTGTGTCTATTATGATGCTGGTACAAAAACAAAACTAAACAAAACCACCCCAAACTGAAGAAATCCTTCTGGAAGTATATACCAATAAATTTTAGCACATGTGCTTGAGGATCAGGAATGGTTATGGGGACAGGAGAATCATTTGTTAGGGGTGACAGTGGTATCTGCATAACTTATTCCGCTGGGTCCCAAGGGAAGGCTCCTTTGTTCACTGGGTACCTGTGAGTTCCAAATTCAAGTTCTGAAGGGAAGGGAAAGGTCAACTGTAATTACTTTGGGGATCTAGTAAAGCCAAAAGGCACGGGATAGGGATTAGGAAACCTGCAACCAGGGTGGCCACTTCATGTTTTGGCAGAGCCAGCGCAGATGAGGTTATGAGGACTTCTCTGTCCTATCTTTGAAATTCTCTATCTTTGAAAATCTTTGAATTTGAGAGCACCAGATTTGTTTTTTGCCCTTGCTTAACTAGCTCTAATTGGAAGGGCCCTTAAAGTGATCACGTGGAGCTACCTTCCCATTTAACGTAAGTGGAAACTGAGGCCCAAAGCGATTATGTGATGCCCAAGGTCACATGGTGAGACGATATGTTATATTTAGTTGGGAACATTTATAATCAGGAATGTTCTTAGACTGTATTGAATTGAAGTCATCTTGGCCATCTATGGGAAGATGATTCCAGATGTAAGCGCTGATAAACATTGAAATGGAGTCATCTTCCCTGGAGATTTAAAAAGGAAGAAGATACCACACTGAAATGTTCTATGTGTTTTAGATGCTCTTCCAAGAAACAGGAGGTCAGACTAGATCAATTAATAGATGTTTCTCCTGCCACACCTGCTACAGGTGGAGGAGGCCGAGGAGGTCATACATGGTCTTTGCCCTCCCAAAGCTTATAGTCTACTTGGTAGCACAAAGTGTAGTCACCAAATGACTGCTCAGAAGGCTGCAAGCAGAGCCAAATTGTTCATTAGGCAAAACAGACACAGCAACTGGGGGCTCATTATACTTTCAGGAGTCCATGAAAATGGTTTAATTACTTCTAAAATCAGAAACAAAGTGAACTTTTAAGTCAAGGAATAAGTTTAAATAAGTACTATTCCAATATTTATCTTTATAACGATGGAATAATACATAAAATATAGTTTTAAATATTTTTTGTATAGAGAAAGGGGCCCAAGAAGGCAAGTGTCTAGAGCCACAGATGTCAAAATGTGGCCCTGGCCCCAAGTGGTAAATCCCAAGTGAGGATTAGTTTATTAATTTGCTGTGGCTGCCATAACAAAGTACCACAGACTGGGTGCCTTAAGCAACAGAAATGCATTGTCTCACAGTTCTGGGGACTGGAAGTCTAGGATCAAGAAGTCAGCATGATCGATTGCTCCTAAAGGCTGTGAGGGAAAGATCTGTTGCAGGCCTCTCTCCTTGGCTTATAGATGGCTATCTTCTTCCTGTCTCTTCATACAGTCTTTCCTCTATGCATGTCTCTTTTTTCTTTCACATGGCATTCACTTTAAGGACATCAGTCATATTAGATTGAGGCCCACCCTAATGACCTCATCTTAACTAATTGCATCTGCAACTACCCTGTTTCCAAATGAAGTCACATTCTGAGGTACTGAGGTTTTAAGATTTCAACAAATGAATCTGGGGGAGGAGAATACAAGTCAACCCATAACAGGCAGTGATAGTAATTGCCCAAGAGGGTCAGAACAGGAGGGAAGTGGAGGGCCTGGAAGCTGGAGAACAGAAGAGGGGGACTTGGGTCACTCTCAAAGGATGATATGGGGAGAGGAGGAGAGAAAAGATATCAAGGGTGCAGAAAGATGTGAGGGAAACTGCATAGGCAAAGTGTCGCAGGTGGAAATGCAGAGCACGAGCTTGGGGGACACTGAGGAGGCCAATTTGTCAGGAACCAGGGAAATAGCAAAGTAAATGTTGGAAAGGGAGCTGTGGTTTTCATCCTGCAAAATCTTAAACACAGCATAACTGGGAACGCTGGAAGATGCTATGATTTCTGACAGTCTATTCCAGGTTTATTATTGTTTCCTTTTCCTCTTTCGTCTACCCAAACTAACTAGCTCCAGGAGATTTAAGAACCCAAAGGCTCATTTTTATTTCAAAAGCTATTGCTTTGTCATACAAATTTCTCATTTGTTTCTCTTCATTTTTGGGCAACACCTTAGCAAGATATCTTTATTCTGTATTTCCATCTACTCATTGATTTTTTTTTTTTTTCTGGGAATACATGAACTTATTAAAAACAACTGAGGCCCCAAAGTACTGAAAAAGAGTTGGGTTGTTACAGATAATCTTAAAATAGTAATCAGTCCATGTGTGTTATTGCTTAACTGGCACACAGTTCCTATATTAAGGGCATGGTTAAAAGGAATAGAAACCTTAGTCTGTCTCGGCTTTTCTATAAAACTTAGTCCCTTTGAAAAAACATCTGGGACTAATGTGGATGCTAAAACTGTTAGCTCACACACACCAGAGTTTCATTTACTCTTTCATGATAAAAATTTTCCCCTTATAGTTGCCCAGATCCACACATATATTATTTAGGATCTGATATAGCATGGTCACCATTTGTGGCCACATCCTCTGAAAACCACTTCAAGTGGGTTTCCAGAACCTTTAAAAATAGACTGGGTTCTGGCAAAGCTTATAAGCATAGGAGGGAAAAAGCAACAACCTTAGCCTTTTGAAAATAGTTTTAATTTTAGCCATATCTTCCTGCTGTTGCTCCCTTATGGATCCTCTCAGAATATTAGTAGGGCTAATATTCCAAATTTCCTAGTTGTTGTTGTTGTTTTTTAAAATAGATTCAGATTGATCATCTAATATAAATTCCTCAACTACAAAAATCCTGTTTATGTATTGTTCTGATTTCTTAAAAGCACTTAGTTCTGTGTTTTCTCTACTCAGCAAACCAGAGTGTTTTGACCCTCTGTATATGGTGACTGGACCACTTCTTAGCCACCGTTAAGCAGTGGTGTGCATCCCTTTCAATGGTGACATTAGAATAAGTTGCTTCTAACTGGCTGTAAAGCATGTTGCCATAGCAATGGAGCTTTCCTGGTCAGCTGGAAAGAAAGTTCTTCAGTTCTGCCAGTACTCGGTGTGCCACAGGAAGAATTATCCAGATGCTTGTTAGAAATGCTCACTCCCAGACCCCACCCGTAAGCATTGTGCTTCAGGAAATTTTGGAGGTGAACCTGCATTTATAGCCATCTTTCCAAGTAATGACCATGCTGGTGGCTCACCACCTCATCATCAGAAAGACTGTGTATAGTACCAAGATATGGCCAAAGTTATGCCCCTTAGAGAATGCTGATATTCATCCCCATAGGGTCATGTTTTGGACTGTCCCCTCCTCCAAGTTGCTGAAGAATCTGTATTCTGCCTTTTTCAGGATCTTTATATGGGAGCATGTGCCATGCATATGCTTTGTATTTACTCTCCAGTCTTTCAGGGTAAGATTCCCCAGCTTCAAAAATAAGGTCATCTGTTAGTAATTCTCTGCTCCAGTTGGCAAATGACCTACCTACCAAGGACATGCAGTTGAAATGAGCATGTGCCTCCTGAGAGGGTTAAAATTTCCTTCTGCCTGTGACCTTTGGAGATAGCTCATCGTAGTGTGTCCATTTACCTCATCGATGTAAACGGAGTCCCTGGGAAACTGTTTTGAAAAGATGAGCATGTCATCTACGTGAGAAAGCAATTTCTGGGGTCTAGACTAATAGGATGTTTGTGAACTTGAGAGTTCTCTTGACCCATTGGGAATCTTAGGTTTTTTAAGGAATAAGGATCAAGCATGTTGGTTTATGAGAATGAAAATAATGAATTCTTTGTTGAAAACAGTGATTGGTATCCTTGTAGTGTGTACCATCCACCCTTAGGACTGGAGGATTTTATCTTTATCGATTACTAAGTAGAGTTCCAGAGAGAATGGTGAAAAAGGTTTTTTTTTTTCTTACTGTGTCACCCAGGCTGGAGTGTAGCGGCATGGCTGGTGATTAGCTAACTCTGAAGGGGATGAAGTGGACGGGTGGATAGTTGTAATGTCAGCAATGACTTAGAGGAGCAGGGAAGACTTCTCAGCCCCTATTATTATAGAAAACCTATTTCAGCCACCTCAGATGGAGGAATACCTATTTATTTGTTTTTTAATTTGTCAACTTCTCAGCTTCTCAAAGGATATCCTTGGTGACCCATTTTCTGTTTAACAATTGCTCACAAATTCAACTGCATTTATTAAGTACTATGCATGTATTAAAAGCACCAACCATGTCTCAGGCATTGTGCTAGGTGCTATCTGAAACAGAGATAAAAATAATCCTTTCTGAAAAATGTTTCAGCTTCATGTTTTCCCCAAATGAGGTGGCTCAAGCAGGACTTCACAGGGCATGTAGCACGTATGCCTATTTGGAACCAAAGACCCACACAGAACAGGGCTGAGTGAGTACTTCTTTTGCAGTTCCCAGTGAGGATAGAGAATAACTGACTCTATTTTCCATTTTATGAAGAAGAGTAATCCTTCAGAGCTCCAAAAACTCTTGGTAAAATGCTCTCAATCTCAAATCTCTTTTCCAGGCTGAGTAAGTTCAGACACCTGTGATCTTTCTCTTTTGGTCTGAGTTTTTAACTTTGTGAATCTTTATCATCTTGAAACAAGTAAATGTTGCTGTAAACTGGAAACGAAGGCAGATTTTTTGCATGGAAAATGTATTGCTACTTGGAAATGATTTCAATGGCCACAAAATGCAAGTGGATTGCAGTGTGGAGAAGAAATGGTGCCAGTGTGGGCTTTGCAGTCAGACGGATTTAGGTTCAAATCTCATCTTGGCCAATTAGTAGTTATTGGAAATTGGGTATGTTTCTTAATATCTGAGCCTCAGTTTCTTCTGTGTGAGGGCATAATAATAGCTCCTTGAGGGTGGTGTTGTGATGATTAAATCAGACGCTCAGTATAAAGCACCTGGCATATAAATGTCAGTTTCCTTTCTCAGCTTTTCTGCTACCCAAAATAAGAACATTTAAAGATGGAAATGCATTAAGCAAAGGCTGTACATCAAGAAGAGGAGAGAGTTTTGAGCTTAAATGACCTTGATCTTTAGTTAATGTATGAAGTTATCTCTTGGTTCTGAGCAGATTTCAAATTAGGCTTCTAAGATGTATTGGCTATTACCAGTTTAGCAAAGCCAAATTCTTGGATATTTGCTTTATCTTTCTGCCCACCGAGCACCCCTCCACAAACCCTTTCTTTGAAATGAATATTGTGAAAATAAGATAATTGGTCAAATGCATTCTTTAAAGCTATAATGGATGACTACGTAGTAATTCTTATTTAGAACTGTGTCTGTGAATCACCTGGGAGCTTTTTAAAGCTATACATTCTGGCCCCACCTCAGACCTAGTGAATCCCATACCCTGGGCATGAGGAGCTGGCATTAGAATGCTGCCCTGGTAACCTCAATACTAACCGTAACTTTAGGGCAATGTTTAAAAACTTGAGCATGCATCAGAATCACCCGGAGGGCTTGGCACCATTCCCCTTCATCTGCCCAAACCCTGATACTGTATGTCAGGGATGGCGTCCAAAAATGATATTTCCAACATAATGCTTATGGCAAATGTCTGGGCATCACCCTTTGAAGACAACTGATTTAAGGCTTCCTATTATATTAGTAGAGGCTCAATTCGAACTTCAGCAACCTTAAACCATTTACTGTATTTCTGAGCCAAAAGGATAAAGTCTAGGGAAAGCCTAGAAACTGAGTTCAGCAACCCTAAACCATTTATTGTACTTACGAGTCAAAAGGATAAAGTCTAGGGAAAAAGATTCCAGTACATTAAGAAATAAGCTTTAACAGCAGAGTGAAAGAAAACAATTGGTAGGTTTAAGCACATAGATGGTAAGGTTAAGTGGTAAAAATTACTGTCTTCAATAATGTGAGTATTTTTGTTTATATAATAAGACTGACTCCAGTGATTTGCAGAGAAGCTAGATAGACTTCACACCTTACTAGTGAAGGGTGGCTATTCACAACATAGGTTAGAAACCTCTAGAAAGGGAGGCAGACTCTTGGGGCCACATTCTCTGATCTCCTGACCAGTTGTGGAGATACTAGGCCCGTAGTCTGAGATAAAATCATAGGCCCAAGTGCCCTCTTATGGTGGTGGTGTGGGATCAGGTGCCCCTCTGACTTGTGCATGTTTTAATAGACTTTAGTTTTTTTTAAAGCAGTTTCAGTTATAGAGCAAAATTTAGGGGAGACTATAGAGATTTCACATATATTCCCTACTCCAAAACACATGCATAGCCTCCTCCACTATTAACGTTCTCCATCAGAGTGGTAAAGTGTTATTATTACAATCAATGAACCTACATTGACGCATCATTATCACCCAGCGTGCATATAGTCTACATAAGGGTTCTCTCTTGGTGTTGTATACTCTATGGGTCTGAACAAATGAATGATGACATGTTTCCATCATTATAGTATCATAGAGTTGTGTCACTGCCCTAAAAATCCTCTGTGTTCTGCCTATTCATCCCTCAATGGAGTTTTTAAGAGTAAAAATGAGAGTCTCAGCACAGCAAATAAAAACAACAGATTTTCTGTTCTGCTTCCAGAAAAAGCAGAAAAGAGTATATAGGAAGCAATATTTTGAATTATGAGAAGAGTAAAACAATGTATAGTTTTATGTTTTGATGTTTTAATCATATGTTTGGAAGTCCACAACCTGAGCTTCCAGCATCACTCAAATAGAAATGTGACTCCCAGGGTTGCAGCATCTGTAGGAGTATTAGGCTTCTTTGTGTAAAATATCATCTTACCATTTGGGAAAGATCCTTAAACAATTCCTCAAAATATGGATTTTTAATGGAGCTTGAAAGATAAGGTTATGATTTTCACATTGATGAAAAGTAAGAGGATAAAGTTTTCAGAACACATTTAAGGAAACGGATGGAATTGTGAGTGCTGTTAAGAAAACATAAAAATAATCAAAGAATCTTGAGGCTGGTATTCTACTATCTCACAGGAAATGAATCTATGAATATATGAAGGGCTAGCAGAGTCTGAAAATTATATAGTTTGGTCAATTTGATTATCAGTGGGTGGATTATTCAGCTTGTTGATTATCCGCAACAAAATTTTAATCCCAGTATGGCTTCTTCAGCTTGCTTTGCCTGTAATTAGTTAGCATGTGCTTGGGGAATGCCAACCAACTCTAATATTAGCTCCAGGAAAACATAATCACCAAGGTAAATCTGCAGCTGCTGCAAGAATCAATGTGTCCCAAACTGGATGCTACTGGGTTTTATATTGGATGTGGTTTTGGATTATTCAGGTTATAAAAATGCAGATAATCATGAAAGGTGTGAAATTTTTCTCTTTCAGCATGTGGGACTTCCTTTTGGTCATCTTCCTATAGTCCTGCTTTCTAGTGAGCTACCTTCCTGCTCAGTATCCACCCAGACTTCCTGAGCTCAGAGATAAGAGAG
Organism: Piliocolobus tephrosceles; assembly: GCF_002776525.5. Taxonomy (NCBI): domain Eukaryota; kingdom Metazoa; phylum Chordata; class Mammalia; order Primates; family Cercopithecidae; genus Piliocolobus; species Piliocolobus tephrosceles. The sequence goes on along the minus strand of NC_045445.1, from coordinate 106,018,080 downwards.
CTTGGATTCATGTTGCAAGTACATTCCTATGGCTCATGCCTGTGATGGGACAACCGTGAACCACATTGGGCTTCCCCTACCACAGTTATTGCTAGTTGCTACTGTCAGTTTCAGGTGAGGTCTCTGAATGCCCCTTATGGGTCACAGGCAAAGACGACTCTGTCTCCAGGAAAGTATATACATGTGAGTGAGCAGAAGGCAGTAATGGAGGGTGATAATGAGTTGAAGTTTAGCTATAAATAGAAATGTATTTTTCAGAACAACAACTATAAATTGAAATTGCTCAGGAAACAAACAACGCAAACTTTCCTAAGGGCTCCTTTTGCCATCAGTTAGGATTAGGTTCAGCTGCATATGACAAAGCACCCAAAATAACAAAGCCTAAAAGAATCCGAGTAAAAAGAAGTGTAAACTCCACTCTTTCTTCTGTAGAAGGCAGTTTTACAATGTTATCATAGTCACAGGCTTCTGCCATCTTGATGCTCAGCCATGCTCAGCGGGTGGTTTTCATCAAGATGGTTGCTCAGGCTCTGGTTACTGTTTCCACCTTTTAGCCGGCAGAAAAATGGAAGGGTCAAAGAAGGACATGTCCATTCCCTATAAGGACCCTTCCTGGAAGTTGCCCAGGCCTCTCTTCAGCTTCCATCGTATTGGCCTGAAGACTTAGTCACGTGATTGCATCTAGCTGCAAGTGAGGCTGAGAAGACTTTATTCTGGGTGGCCCTGTGTAGTTAAGTATAACTGAAAATGGAGGATTCAGTTACTAAGAAGAGGAGAATGGGTTTCAAGAGATAATTAGCTGTCTTTGTCACAGACTGCTTACCTTTTATTAAGGGCAATGCAAACAGACCTCCAGCAGGGATGGTATTAGATTATATTACAGGTTGTCCTTATGTTTCAGAGGAAGGAAAATCCTGTTCTCTTTCATTGTCTCTTTCTATGTCCCTTCACTTCTTCTGTCCCCTTTTCCCAGTGCCCTTACCTCAAGGGCCAATTAGAGTCTCAGACAACTTTGTAGGACTTATCAGGAAAAACTGTGAGTCTTCAAAATAGAAAAAAAACTGAGTGTCCTGTCTAGTATACCTTTCATGGTTGTCTCCACCATTCACTGTCTTTGAGTTTTTTTACAACCCCGTAGGTTGTAGAAAACTCATGGTAATGCAAATTATTTTTGCTCATAGAAATGCAAATTAATTGTGTCTGGTGGAATGCAATTGATTTTTGACTCATTTTGCATCTATTTTGCAATTTTATTTCAGCATTCTTTATTTGCCTATGTATGTGTGGTGCTTTGAATTCTGCTTTGGACAAGTTGCAACATCTTACTGGTTCCCTCATTAATTAGTAAGTTAAATAAAATATTTGACGTGCGTTCATTCTATGAAAGAGTTATGTTTATATCTTCTTTAAAAAATTGTCCTTTATCAGAATCGTGAGTCTGATTCTGTGTCTGGTGTCTTGGTATACTCTGATATTTTTGATCCTCTTCACTCCATCAAATCTGTCATCTCAGTGTCTTTCATGTACTCTGTCATACTTTTAGAAAACAACTTAAAACATAACATCAGTAATAATGGTAATGACAGTATCATTTACTTGGTGCTAATTAGTCAGACCCCATACATACCCAACCCATTTAACTTTTCTCAGTCCACCCTGCTGAGATGAGTACTATTATAATAACCACTTTATAGGTATGAAACTGAGCTTGGAGTAGTTTGATATCTTTCCCAAACTCACACAGCTGGAAGGTGGCAGAGACTGGATCTGAGCTCAGGTCAAACTCCAAACCAGTATCCATTTCCCAATTTCCTGAGCTTGAGAGTTAATGGCCTGAAGTGGTCACTGTTGCTACCTCTTTCAAAGATACTTTGCATATTAACAGAGAATACTCAAAGAAATGAATTCCTGATAGTAGGATTTCAGACTTTTTTAGTGTATTGGTGGTGAGATGCTTCCTCAGGTGGCGATTTCAATCTTCAGATGGATTGTTCTCTGCCTATTCAACTTATTAAAAGAACTCACTTTACTCAGGGAGCAATGACTACTGGGGACGGCAGAAAGAGCCCTGGGGGCTGGAGACCTGACTTCTAGTCCCAACTTTGCTACTGACTAGCTACAGGACATACCCTAATAGGACCATGAAAGTCTTCATTACTCATTTCACAGATGAAAAAACTGAGGGCTAAAGGAGAATTTCTGACTTGCAGAGACTGTTCACTAAAACTGCACATGGCGTGGTAAGGATTTAGATGGCAGTGATGAGAATGCAAGGGGAGACAGCCAGGAAAGTCGAAAATGTCTGATTTTGACTTGAAAGACTTGAGTTTGAGGCTGACTCTACTGTGTGATGTTGGATCAGTTACTTTGGCTTTTTTCACCCAGCAGATCTCATCCTTAAATTTAGGGATATATGGTTTCTAGGATCTTTCTAGTACTAAATGTCTTTTTAAAAAATGTACAAATTTATGATGTACATGTGAAATTTTGTTACATATATATAATGTGTAGTGATCAAGTCAGGGTATTTAGAGTGGCTACCACTTGAGTATAATACATTTTTGTTAAGTATAGTCACCCTATTCTGCTATCAAACATTGGATTTATTCCTTCTATCTTACTCTATGTTTATACCCTTTAACTTACTTCTCTTCTTCCTGTCCCCTTCCCCCCACTCACCCTTTCTGGTCTCTGTTATCTCTCTTTATACTCTCCACCTCCATGTGATTAAATTTATTAGTACTCATATATATGTGAGAACATGTGATGTTTGTCTTTTCATGTCTGGCTTATTTAACGTAGTGATCTTCAGTTCCATCCATGTTGCTGCAAATGATATGATTTTATTATTCTTTATGGCCAAATAGTATTCCATTGTGTGTGTGTGTGTGTGTGTGTGTGTGTGTGTGTGTGTGTATATTTCAGTTAATTGACATTTAGATCGATTTCATGTGTTTGCTATTGTGAAGAGTGCTGCAATAAACATGTGAGTGCAGGCATACCTTTGATATATTGATTTCTTTTCTATCAAGTGGAGTAGATATCCAGTAGTGGGATTGCTAGATAGAATGGTAATTCTGTTTGTAATTGTATGAGAAATCTCCATACTGTTTTCCATAATTGCTGTACTAGTTTACATTTCCACCAACAGTGTGTAGGAATTCCCTTTTCTCTGCATCTGTTATTTTTAATAATAGCCATTCAATAATAGCCATTCTAACTAGGGTAAGATAATATCTCATTGTGGTGTTGGTTTGCATTTCCCTGATGATTAGTGATGTTTAGAATTTTTTCATATACCTGTTGGTCATTTGTATGTTTCCTTTTGAGAAATGTCTATTCATGTTATTTGCCTACTTTTTAATGGGATTACTTGCTTTTTTCCTGTTGAGTTGCTGGAGTTTCTTGTATATTCTGAATGTTAGTCCCCTGTCAGGTGATTAGTTTGCAAACAGGTTGTGTCTTCATACTGTTGATTATAACTTTTGCTGTGCAGAAGCTTTTTAGTTTAAATAAGTCCCATTTGTCTATTTTTGTTTTTGTTACCTGTGTTTTTGAGATCTTAATCATAAATTCTTTGCCTAGACCAATATCCAAGAGAGTTTTCCCTAAATTTTCTTCTGGTATGTTTATGGTTTCAGGTCTTACATTTAAGTGTTAAATCCATTTTGAGTTAATTTTTGTGTATGGTGAGAGATGGGGTCCAGTTTCATTCTTCTGCGTGTGGCTTTCCAATATTCTCAGTACCATTTATTGAAGAGGGTGCTCTTTCCCCAATGTAAGTTCTTGTTGACTTTGTCAAAAATCGGTTGGCTCTAAATATGTGGCATTATTTCTGGGTTCTCTATTATGATTAATTAATCTTTGTGTGTATTTTCATAACAACATCATGCTATTTAGGTTACTATCATCCTGCAAGATATTTTGAAGTTAGGTAATGTGATGCCATAGCTTTGTTCTGTTTTGCTCAGGATTGCTTTGGTTATTTGGGCTCTTTATGGTTGCATATGAATTTTAGCATTGTTTTTTCTAATTCCTTCTATGAAGAATCACATTAGCATTTTGATAGGGTTTGCACTGAATATGTAGATTGTTTTGGCAATATGGTCCTTTTAATGATATTAATTTTTTATATCCAAGAGCATGGGATGTTTTTCTATCTCTTTGTGTCATCTTCAATTTCTTTCATCAGTGTTTTGTAGTTTTCCTTGTAGACATCTTTAATCTCCTTGGTTAAGTATATTCGTAGGTATTTTTCTGTAGCTATTATAAATGGGCTTGCCTTCTTGATTTCTCTCTCAAGATAGATCATTTTTAGTGTACAGAAACACTATTGATGTTTGTATGTTGATTTTTTTGTATCCTTCAACTTTGCTGAATTCATTTATCACATCTAAGAGCCTTTTGGTGGAGTGTTTAGGTTTTCCTAGATAGAAGATTATGTCATCTGCAAAAAGGTACAATTTGTCTTTCTCTTTTCCAATTTGGATGGTTTTTATTACTTTCTCTTTCCTGATTGCTCTAGTTAGGACAAGAGTACTACATTGAATAGGAGTGGTGAAAATGGGCATCCTTGTCTTGTTCCAGTTATTAGATGAAATGCTTTCAGCTTTTCCCCATTCAGTATGACATTAGCTGTGGTTTTGTTGTATGTGGACTTTATTATTTTGAGATATGTTCCTTCTATGCCTAGTTTGTTGAGAGTTTTTTTAATCATAAAACGATGTTGAATTTTATCAAATGCTTTTCCTCTATCTATTGAGATGATCATGTGATTTTTGTCCTTCATTTTGTTGATGTGATGTATCACATTTGTTGATTTGCATATGTTGAACCATCCTTGCTTCCCTGGGATAAATCTCAGTTGATCATGGTGTATTACCTTTTTGATGTGCAGTTGAATTCAGTTTGCTAGTATTCTGTTGAGGATTTTTGTGTCCACATTCATCAGGAATATTGGTCTATAGTTGTGCGTGTTTTTTTTTTTTCCACATCCTTGCCTGGTTTTGGTATCAGGGTAATGCTGGCCTCATAGAATTAGTAAGAGAGAATTCCCTCCTTTTCAATGTTTTGGAATTATTTAAGAAGAATTGGTATTAGTTCTTCTTTGTATGCTTGGTAGAATTCAGTAGTAGAAGTTAGTAGAAGCCATATGATCCTAAACTTTTTTTTGTTGGGAGACTTTTTATTACTGATTCAATCTCATTACTCATTATTGGTCTGTTTAGGTTTTCTGTTTATTCCTGATTCAATCTTGGCAGGTTGTATGTGTTGGGGAATTTATCCATTCTTTCTAGGTTTTTCAATTTGTTAGTATACAGTTGTTCATAATTGTCTCTGATGATGTTTTATATTTCTGTGATATCCATTGTAATGTCTTCTTTCATTTCTGATTTTACTTATTTGCATCTTCTCTCCTTTTTTTCTTGTTTTTGTCTGACTCGTGTTTTATCAATTTTGTTTATCTTTTCAAAGAACAAACTTTTCATTTCTTTGACCCCTTTGTGTTTTTTTAGTCTCTAGTCCATTGAGTTCTGCTTTGATCTTTATTATTTCTTTTCTTCTGCTAATGTGGGATTTGGTTTGTTCTTGCTTTTCTAGTTCCTTGAGGTACATTGTTAGATTATCAATTTGTAATCTTCTTTTTTGATGTATGTTTCATACTATAAACATCCTTTTCAGCACTGCTTTTGCTATATCCTGGAGACTTTGATATGTTGTGTTTCTATTTTCATTTGTTTCAAGAAATATTTTGATTTTTGTCTTACGTGCTTTCATGATCTAATGGTCATTCAGAAGCATGTTGTTAATTTCCATGTTTTTGTATAGTTTCTAAAGTTCTTCTTGATATGACTTCTAGTTTTATTCCATTGTGGTCTCAGAATATACTTGATATGATTTCAAGTTTTAAAAATTTGTTGAGACTTGTTTTGTCATGTAACAACATATGGTCTATCCTGGAAAATGTTTCATGTACTGATGAAAATAATATATATTCTGTAGTTGTTGGATAGAATGTTTTGTAAATGTCTGTCAGGCCTATTTCATCTAAACTCCATTTTAAATGCAATGTTTCTTTGTTGGTTTTCTGCCTAGATCTTTCTAATGCTAACAGTGAGGTGTGAAAGTTCCCCACTATCATTGTGTTGCTGTGTGCATTTCTCTCTCTCTTAAGAACTAGTAATATTTGCTTTATGAATCTGGGTGCTCCTGTGTTGGGTACCTATACATTTAGAATTGTTATATCCTCTTCCTGGATTGATCCCTTTATCATTACCTTCTTTGTCTTTTTTGTTTTTTTTTTTACTGTTCTTGACTTACAGTCTGTTTTATCTGATATAACTACTCCTGCTTCGTTTTGGTTTCTGTTTTCATGGGACATCTTTTATTTCCATCCCTTTACTTCCAGTCTATATGTGTCTTTTCTGGTATGGTGAGTTTCTTGTAAACAGCATATAGATGGATTATGCTTTTTAAAAAGTCCATTCAGCCATTCTATATCTCTTAAGTGGAGAATGTAATCTGTTTACATTCAGGGCTATTATTGATATGTGAGGTTTTGTTCTTGTCATATTATTGATTGTTTTCTGGTTGTTTCACATGTTCTTTGTTCATTTCTTTTTCTTTTATCATTTGTTGTGATCTGGTGGATTTCTATAGTGGTACTATTTGAGTTCATTCTCTTCCTCCTTTGTGTGATTGTTTTATCAGTGAGTTTTATACTTTGTGTGTTTCATGATGGTAAATGTCATCATTGTGCTTGCAAGTTTAGGACTTTCTTGAGCATTTCTTGTAGGGCCAGTCTAGTGGTAATGGGTTCCCTCAGCATTTGCTTGTCTGGAAAATACTTTATTTCTCCTTCATTTATGAAGGATTGTTTTGTTGGGTATAGTATTCTTGCCCAACAGTTTACTTCTTTCAGCATTTTAAATGTATGTATCATCCTATTCTCTTTTCTCCTGTAAGGTTTCTGCTGAGAAATCTGCTGTTTGTCTGATGGGGTTTCCATTATAAGTAACTAGACATTTATCTCTTGCCATTTTTTTGATTCCCTCTTTGTGTTTCATTTTAGACAATCTGATTATAATATGCCATGGGGAAGAGCTTTTTGCATTATTTCTGCCTGGAAATCATTGAGCCTCCTATATTTGAATGTCTAAATCTTTTGCTAGACCTAGGAAGTTTTTATCTTTTACTTCATTAAGTAGATTTTCTAATCCTTTCATTTCCTCTTTGCCCTCGGGGATACAGAATTCCTATATTTAGTTGCTTTGTGTTGTCGCAAATGTCATGAAGCCTTTTCTCATTTTTAAAAATTATTTTTTTGAAAAAAATTGTCTGACCATGTTATTTCAAAAGATCTGTCTTCAAGTTCTGAGATTATCTTTTTTTTTTTTTTTTTTTTTTTTTTTCCTGATCTAGACTTTTGCTAAGGCTTTCAAATGTATTTTGTATTTTCTTCAATGAATTCTTTAGTTGGGAGGCTGAGGCTGTCAGATCACCTGAGGTCGGGAGCTTGAGACCAGCCTCACCATCATGGAGAAACCCTGTCTCTACTAAAAATACAAAATTAGCTGGGTGTAGTGGCATGTGCCTGTAATCCCAGCTGCTCAGGAGGCTGAGGCAGGAGAATCGCTTGAACCCAGGAGGCGGAGGTTGTGGTGAGCCAAGATTGCGCCATTGTACTCCAGCCTGGGCAACAAGAGTGAAATTCCATCTCAAAAAAATATATGTATTTGGTTCCTTTTAAAAAAATCTATCTCTTTGGTAAATTTCTCATTCTTATCTTGAATTGTGTTTTTCTGATTTCTTTGTATTGTTTTTCAGAATTCTGTGTTATCTCACTGAGATTCTTTAAAATCAGTATTTTAAATTCTTCATTTGTAATTTGGAATATTTCTGCTTGATTAACACGTATTGTTGGAGAATTATTGTGTTTCCTTGGAGATGTCATATTTCCTTGCTTTTCATGTTTCTTGTGTCCTTACACTGATACCTGTGCCCGTAGCATAACAGTCACTTCTTCCTATTTTTGAATTTACTTTCATAGGGGAAGACTTTTTTCTGAAGATGTACCTGTGGTGTTGGTTTGGTTGGATCCTTTGGCTTTGATTCTGGGTGTATGCAGTAGCGTAGTCTCCATATGGTTTCTTTGGTTGTAACAAGTATTAGTGCTTTCTGTGATTTACTTGGAGGGTTAGGGTGAAGTTATTACTGGAGGTTGTGGTGAAGTCATATTGGATATTGGGAAGTCAGGTAGGCCAATCTTTAGGCTCCGGTGGTGGCAGTCATGGGCTGATCATGCATGTCTTTGTGCACCAGGGTGCTGTAGACTGGCACTAGTATTGGTCGTTACTGGTGGGTCAATTATTGGGCCTTGAGGTGGCTTGCTCATATGCCACTAGTGGCAGTACTGGGCTGGGTGGGTGAGTGGGTTCTTGGGTCCCTGGGCAGTTGGTGTGCTGTGGGTGATGGTAGTAAAGGCCCCCACAAATAAATTTTTAGAGGGAGGAGCTCCTGAACATGTTGGTATGTCATAGAGCTTGGGGTCTTAGGGAAGTGTCAAGTCCTCAAAACTATGGTGATAATTAAGCATAACTTCTAAATGTGGTTTTAGCCATAGCAAATTAAAACATTTGAAAAGTTATTTGATGGGATTCATTAGCTAGGAAGGTAATAGTTGGCTTCATCTCTAAAATGAAATTAATAATACCTGCCTTGCAAAGGTGTTGAAAGGATTAAATGAGATAATGCATGCAAGACATTTAGAACTCTACTGGGCACACACTGGGCAGGCAAAACATCTAGAACCCTGCTGGGCACACACTGGGCACATGCAAAGATTATCTGATGTTACTATTAATACTGTTGTTGTCAGTACTACTATTCAGACATCTTGAAAGAAATTTGCTCATGGTACCTATCAGTGAGACTGCCTTTGCCAATAGGCATTCAATTTCAGCACTTTGTATCAATACAATAGCCCCATGACTATAGCTCACTTATCTCTAATTTAAAATCAAATAAAATTCCTCTGGAGGAAAACAACCACCTAATAGCATAGAGAATACAAATACAATCATCGACTTGGGCAAGAAGTGCATCTGTCTCTTTAATTTAAGCTGTTGGATTTGATGGAGTGTTTTCAGCCTGCGGGACCTCACAAGATCACAGGGATTTTTAAAAACTACTTTATTTTTTAGCATAAAACTAATACATTTGCACAATAAATATTTCAAGCAGAATAAGACTTTATAAAATGAAAACTGCTATGTAAACTATTTTTTCGTTAACCCCCATCACATCACTCAAATAACCCTGTTAGCTATTTTCAGAATACTTCTACAAATTTTTAATGCATATATAGGTATGTTTATCTCATCTTTTTTGAAAAAACATAAATAGGATCACATTGTTTTGTACTTTGCTTTTCATCTCTTAATAATGTGATTATTATTGAATTATTGAAACCTTACAGGAGAAAAGTCTAGATAATAATAATCTAGAGATTAACTTGGAGATTATTCTAGATTGGCATATCTTTACCCTTTTTTTTTTGTAGTAATGACATGACACTCCAGGTATGGATATATGATTATTTACTAAATCTGTCTCTTTCAGATGGTTACTTGGGTTATTTTCCCTTTTTCCTCTATTACAATCCACAATAAAGAGCCCTATAATGTATTTGAATAGTTGTGGGAATATCGCTAGGGTTGTGCATGGGCACGTGATTGGGCTGCCCATTATTAGGGGATGGATTGGGGACTTAGAGGACTGTTACTCTTTCCTACAATGTTTATGCCCTGATTGAAAGCAGTGACTAATGGAGGGACTATTAGAGATCACTTCAGCCCTCTTATTCGTATGTAAATATTTATCAGGCTCTTCCCAGAACAGGTTATCTTGTTAAGCTAGTATGGGTCACGATGTTATAGTAAAACAAATCAAGAGATATGAATAGACCCTTGGAAACTCAAAAGTGTTATACAGGTGACCAATCCTCTTCTGACTAGCATTATGGTATCGGTTACTAGGATGTGTCACTGAGATGGGGCTCACCAAAGCCCAAAACTGAGTCCTCTTTTCTTTATTCCTCTCCTTCAACCTTCTCATTGATCATTTATCAAATTATTAAATATGTTTGATTTGTCTTTCATAGTTGGTCCAGCTCCATCTCTTCTCTTTCCCACTACCTTCTTTCAGTATGCCATCACATCTGCCATTTGTGCTAGGCACTGTGTTAGGAGGCTTATGTACATTTTCTCAGGTAATCCTCTCAATAGCTCCGTGAGGTAGGGACTGCTGTCCCTCTTTTACAAGATGATGAGGACGAAACTGGGGTTCAGGGAGGTTAAGTGATGTGTCCAAGATCACACTGCTTGTATTTGGTGACCTGGGATTGAAACCTAGATCTAATCAACCCCAAAGTCTTTGTCCTTCCTGCTATATCAGCTGCCTGCAATTGGTCTCTGTTCAGACCTATTTTTCCTCTCTAGTTCATTCTGCAGGCCACTGCTAGATTAGGCTGAATAAAACAGCACTTAAACACAATACTTTTCTACTCAAAGGCCTACAAAGACCTACTTCCCAAAGACCTGTTAATTTTATCAGTGAAGTGGACATGTTAACCTGGAATTTAAAGCAGTATTAACTAGGGACCCTACTTAAATTCCCAGGAAAATTGTCTCCATATCTTTGCCTCTCTGTAGAAACAGTTTATGTGAGAGAGTCAGAAGGAAATCTTTGGAGTCAGCCAGACCTGGGTTCCTTCCCACTCTACTACTTAATAGCATGTGTGACATTCAGTCAGTGAGGTAACCTTTCTAAGCCTCCATTTCCTCATCTATAAAATGGGGATAACATACTTACATCATCTTAAACCCTTACACCACACTAACTATATAAAGGGCCAGGGAGCTATTGTTGTTACATATATTCTGTTCCTAGCCCATTACTTGGCAGCTATTTGAATGAATGAAAGATTTGATAGGTGGAATAAACTGGGCCAGGCAGACTTCGGCAAGGGACCAGTTTGAAAACCTCGAGATAATGTGTGTTATGCGCATGGGTAACTGTGATGAGGAGAAAGATGTGAAAAAGAAGGGAGTCCCTGAGAGAACACATGTTTGAACAGAAAATCTGTAAAGTAAATGATTGCGCTTGATTGATCCCCAGTGGAGAGTCAGGAAAGTCTAAGAAAAAGGCATTTATATACTTGGCTCCTCCTTTCCATCAGACTGTACTTGGGATAATTTTTTTTTCTTTTTTCTTTTTTTCTCTTCAGCTGAGTAAAGTGAGGCACAACTTACATTCTACAATTCCCACAACACAGAACATGCATGGCTAAATTCTTAACATTACAGGGTGTTAGAGTTTGATATTCTCAAGAGGAAAAGTATATTAAAGGCATGCTACCATTTAGAGAATTTTGATTGACGTTCTCTGTAGTTCCTTTGCATTCTCTGAAGGCCTTTATTTGCTCACTCCATAAAGGTAGGGTCCACTAACATTAAACATAAACATGTTTGCAGTAGGTTTAGATTGACCATTTAAAAGCCACCTGGCTGGGGATTTGATGCTTCGCAAGAGTGGGGAAGAAAAGAAAAATGAAAACAAAAACAAAACCAAGCAAAGACCTTAGGGAAATACACTTCGAGTAATGTGAAATTCTAAATTGTTCTTTGTGTTATTATTTCACAGCTGGATCAGTTCAATGTTTGCAAAAATTGAAGTTACTGTACGTCATTTTTTAAGATTTCTGACTGTGGGATTCACAGTTGAAAATGCAGTGAAAGGTGATGTGACTGTGGGAAACAAAGGTAAGGTATAAAGCAATAAAAAGGTAAGAGTGATCATCCAATATATAAGCATGTTCAAATTCAAATGGTATTTCAGAAATAAGTAGACTTAAAAATATGAGGAATACAACAGGTCTGTGCAGAAAAGTAAAAGAAAAGTACAAAGACTGATAAAATAGATCTGTTCATTTAACATCTACTGGTATAAATGTTTGCTTCTCTGCATAGTTTAGATACAAAAGCATAATATATTTTGTTCAATCTTGGAAGAAAACCAAATGACAATAGGGTTCTACCTAAGGAAGAATTGCAAGGGTATCAGAGGAGTTGGCCTGGGACTCACCCCCACATGCTAACACATGCAGGTGGATGCATAAGGCTGACCTAGGCAGAGACGTGTGTATATAGGAGGGGAAGGAGATGAGAGGAGTTTAGACCACCCCAGGGAAAGTGCTGGTGGGAACCCAGAAGGGGAGTGTGTCAAGAGAGGGAAGAAAAGAAGGAGTTTTGGTTTGAATTATATATATATATATATATAAAATACATGCCTGGGGTTTTGAGAGCATCTGGGAAGTTCTGCAGATGTAGTGTTTTTCTCATTTATAAATAATTGAAGGTTGGAAGTTTTGCATTTCCTCTGCTTCACTGTTTATATGCAGTGGTTCTCAACTTTAACTGTACATTACAATCACTTGAGAAGCTTTTAGAAAATAGGTTGCCTAGGTGTTAATACAGACCATTTAAATCAGAATTTCTGGGGAATAGAATCTGGGCATATCTGTGTGTGTGTGTGTGTGTGTGTGTGTGTGTTTCAAGCTTCTCAGGTGACGCTGATGTACAATGAGGATTAATTTCTGGCACACGAGTATTGCTTTAAGTGGAGTGCTTGCGACTGCAATTGAGATCCAAGCCAGCAACCCGCTTTTGGTACTTCAGGGTTTCTGGTGGCCATACAGATGAGATGGTCTCTAGGTCACAGCTGTATGTGGATTTTGATGACCCAAGTAGGAATCCTGGTACCACCACTTGCTACATGTGAGGCCTTAAGCAAATTGCTTACTTATCTGAGCCTCAGTTTTTGTACCTGTAAGTTGGAGATAACATTAATTTAACAGGATGATTGAAAGGATTAAGTGATAGAATGTATGTATGAATAAATTATCTGGTACAAGCCACCATTTATTCAGCACCATCCACATGTTCACTGGGCTCTGCCTCACAAGGAACCAATGAAGATGTTTCAGACACTCATCAAATCTGCAGATACAAAACTGGGAGATAGAGCTGATATAAGAGATATTAGAATCAAGATTCAAAAAAGATTTTGATCAGCTGGAAGGATGGTCAACCCTTGCAAAATAAGTACAGGGATTTGAACTTAAAATTTAATAAAAATAAGTATAGAGCCATGATTTATACCAGGACAGGATATGAGAGTAGTTCCTGTGCAAAAGACGTGTGAGTTTTACAAACAGGTTTAATAAGAAGTAGCTATGTAGTGTTATTGTTCGGAAAGCTGAAGTGATTGGAGGTTGAATGAAGAGAAATGTGGGATGCAGGTCTCATGTAGCCACAGACTCTATGGGCCCTGCTCTGGATTGACTCTCATTTTCTTAAGGGTCATTTATTCATATAACAAACATTAAAGACCTACTATGAGCAGAGCCCTTTTCTAGGCTCTGGGGATATAACATTCTTATCCCCGTGGAGCTTAAATTCTATGGGGGTGGGGTGGGGAGACAATACACAAATATATAAGTTATATGAGCAATTAGAGATAAGACCTATGGAAAAAAATAAACAGAGAAGAGGGGAAGACAGTGCCACAAGTAGATGGGGCTATTTGTAGTTTTAGATAGGCCAGCCAGAGAGGGCTTCACCGAGAAGATAACATTTGGGCAAAACTTGAGAACAGTAAAAAAGGTAAGTGGATATTTGAGGGGGAAGAGCATTCCGGGTAGACGGAACTGCAAGTAACAAAGATCTTGATGTAGGATGTGCTTATCTTATTAAAGAAAAACGAAAGAAGCCCTAATTGGAATACTGTGTTCAATCCTGGGCCTCATCCTTACTGTTTTTAGCTGAGTATAAAAGGAAAATATTTGGAAAGAAAGCATTTGAAAAATATAAAAATTTTAAAGACAGTATAAATCATCTACTATTCAAGTATTCTTGGTATTTTGGCATACATTCTTCCAGCTTGTGAGTAGACTGATATGCAGAAGTAGCAGAAAATAGCATAGGTGAATTGAGATTTAGTTTTTAGGAGCTCTCCAGGGCTCTATTTCTAGTTCTGGTGACTTCATTCTGCATTCCTATCATGTGGTATCCAAATGTGAACCTCAACATACTTTCAAATTACTACGGATCAAATCTAGCCTTTGAGTTGTTTTCAAATAGTTGAAATCCTTTACATTCAAGGATTTATAGTTTTTAAACTCTTTGCTACTTTGGCAGGTGAAAAATGCCCTTTACTTTCGGGTTTCATTACCATTGGCATGGAGCATTCTTTTCTATGTTTACTGACCATTTGCAATTCTTCTTCTGTGGTGTTCCTGCTTACCAATAACCCTTTACACAATGTGGTGCCTAAACTAGAGTATTTCTAGAGGATGCTGAGCAGAATGGCAGAGACCCTATCATTTTATTCAAGGTTATAACATTGAATGGTAGGTAGTTATCAAAAATGGCTGCAACGATTCCTCCTATCCCGCATGCTCTTTTGCAATGTGACATTGCCTATCCTCCGACCAAAAGGTAGACTCCATTTTCCCTCCTTTGAATTTTGGCTGGCCTTGTGATTTACTTTGACCAATAGAATGTGGCAGAAGTGATACTGTGACCTCAAGAACTTACAAGGTTAAATTGATTGCACAGTTTTGTTTCCTTAGATTAGACATTCCAATTTTTGAATTGCGACTTTGGGGATGCAAAGTAAGGATAGGATTATTTTACCTCAGAGGAAGCAGAAAATTCAGGGGCCTGCAGACACTTTCATTCAGAGGCAGAGGGTAACCCCCACCTAATTAACACTAAAGGGACAGCATAGGGACAGTAAGATCATAGTAGAGATGAACTTTCATTATTTTCATGAATTGATCACTCCTCACTTGGCTGGAAGTCCAACAGCCCCCTTCTGGGGGAGAAGCTTATATTTTCCTGAGTCCGAGGTACTGCCCCAGTTTCTTGGAAGCCCCAGGCTCTTGACTATTCTTGACTATCATTCTGTGCTCTGTGATTGTTGCCCTTTCTAACATTCCAACTTTGAACCCCCAAAGCAAAAGGTCTTCCTTTCTTTGATTTCCCCAAAGCATCGCCTACCCAAGGTAGTTGTGTAGCAGCTTTATGAGGTCTCAACCACCACAGCAAACAGTATTAAATTGACTACTATGAATTCATATTCTTACAAGTCTTTCAGCTATTGAGAAACTCTCAGTGGTAGGAATGGCTGCTTTTTACCTTGTATGTTCTCCCAACCTTCCTATCTGGTATCGAGCCTCTGAACACCCACATTTCTATTATTTTCTAAAGCAGAAGAATTCAGCTCCTACCTCAAATTACCTTCAAGCCTACCTTTACAGGTCCTCAAACCCATCAAGTCACTCTACTACATGTGTAACCATACACGCCACCTTAGGTTGATGATAATGGCCAACTAACATTTATTGTTGTTCCCTAGTGGCCAGGCTCGCCTGCCAAGTCATTTAATATTTACATGGTAGATATTACAACAACCCCTTAGTCTCCTTTTATATTTAAAGAAACTGGGGAGCAGAGCGGTTAAGTCAAGTGTTCAGGTCACACAGTTAGGTAATTGAGCCAGGACTCAAGTCCAGGGAACAGAAGCCACCAACTTAATACCAGTACTGTGTTTAAAATTATATCTCTCTTTAAATGATGACATCCTTAGATAAGGCCTCACTTCCCGCTGAGCATTGTTGAGAAACTGTATATACATTTATTCATCCCCTGTTTAGAACCAGTACCACAAAGGGCATGTATTTTTTTCCCTTTCTTCATGTTTATGTTTACTATAAAAAACATTCAAAGAAAACTGATAGAAATTGTAGTGATAGGGGATGTTATGAGGTGACATTGGGAATTGTTGTCTTAATCCTACCTCCATCTCTTACTCCTACTCATGAGATGCTTAGAGAAATTACATGCATGAGAAAAAGGCTGGCAAATACTGGCAAAACAGTAGTTTTGGGTGAACTGTGGCTTTATCTCCAAACACCAATACAGAACCCTAGCGAAACACTGGACTTCAGCATCCTGGCTACAGACCTAATGGGTCTCCTTCCGCATCAGAATCTTACCTCTCAAAGAGCAAAGGGTATTCTAATTCCTACTTTGTATTCCAGAGGAAAGATGGAAACTTCGCTTTCCCTTGTGTTCCTTAAGGTAGCTGAGTGCTACCTTACCTGTCAGGCAATGGGGAAAGACTTGAGGACGTGCTAGATGCGATGCCTTCTGTTATGGAGCTTATAGCTTGGTAGGGAGACAGACATTAAACAGAGCAGCACATAATGCTAATGATAATTGGAATACATATTCTGCAAAACAAGTGCAGAATCTTATGTAGATTGGAGATGGAGATGGGGGCGGCTGTTCATGAGAGGGTCTTAGAGGTGAGCAGGAGCCAGCCAGGTGAAGACTGGGATAAAGTGTGTCACATGTAGAGGGAATAGTAAGTGGAAGGCTTGGAGTCAATGATGGATTTGGTGAATTGCAGGCCCTGGAATCTGGTAGGGAGAATGAAGCAAATGGTACCTCCGATGGTTGGGTGATGGGGCAGGGCCTTTGAGACTATGAGAAATATGAGAGTTGACCCCTTTTTTGATAAGCAGACCCACCCTCTTCCCACACTTGATATGGTCCCGGTGGCCAAAGGGGTTATCACACAAGCTAGGCTAATCGGAGTGTGTCTTGAGGATCTGAATCTCAAGCAGAGTGACCTAAGGACAAAAAACCATTAGCACCGAACTGTTCTGATGTCTTCAGTATTCTATAGGTTTCTGACTGAGCTTCTGAGAGTCACTGGATCTCCTGCTCTTCCCAAGGACTACTTATTGAGATTTTCCTTCAATACTGAAAAGTTAGCCAGGGTTGATTTCTGCAGCTTGTGATTGGAAAAAAAAAAAAAAAAAAGTGGGGGTGGAGGTGGTGCTGGACAGGATCCCACATCAGTAATAACAAAAGTAGATTAAAAAGCCAGCAATGTTGACCTTTAAAGGCTAGCATAGGATAGACATGATCCAATGCATTTTAAAAATCACTCTGCTCTCCCTGTTTCCTCTTTTATTCTTTCTCCTTTTAATAACCCATCAGTGATGTATTCTGTAGTTCAGATGAGAGGTGATATGCTTGGCCTAGAGATAACAGGGCAGTTGCAGAAAATGAGACAGGGAAAAGCCTGCTTATCCCTGATGCCCTGTAGTAGGCAGGTGATAGAATTTGGTGGCTTGCTTGCACTCCCCTGCCATCCTTCCAGCAGAGTTGGTCTTAATCTGCCCTATCCTCTGAGTGGGGTAAGACATAGGAGACCTTTTTATACAGTGACTCTGCCTCCTAGAAATTATGATCCATTTAGAGTCTTGCGATTTGATCAAGCAGAGTGAGTGAAATGCCTTGAGATTTTGACCTGTCTTTGCAAGAGGAATGAAGGAATGGAAATTAGGACTTGCTTATCTTTTAAAGCAAGTGGAGAGCTGTATCAATTGGTCAGCCCTCAGTTTATACTTTCACTCTTCTATTTTTCTGTGCCTGCTAGAAGACATATTTTTCCTATGATTCTAGGCTGCTCTAGGCCAGCTGATCAAATTTCTGAGGCTCCCAGGGAATGGATAGAATAAACACCCATCACCAAAAGTAATCTGTGGCTGAGAGTGGACATAATTTGTGGTGGAAGAAAAATTTGCCCCTTCAGCAACATAATCCTGTGAGGACTGAGTTTTCTTGGCTGAAGTAGGAACTGTGGGCCTTCATTGGTAACCTGCAGAATAGTCCTAAATGGCTCAGGGTCATAGCCATGAGCAGAAGAACCCGCCTCATTCTTATTGAAATTCCAGAACAGAAATTGGGTAGACAGAGAATTTGAGTGGGTTGTTTGCTCAGAAGGGTCCCCCTAGTTGAATTCCTTGCTTATCCCACATATGGTTGTCTTCAGCTCACATCTGGGCCCTGATCTAATCCCCTGTAGACAGAGCAGGGACATAGAGCACCCTACCCTGATATGGTAAGTAGACAAGGGAAGTTATAGTTGGGGCTGCTTTTCTCCTTAGGTGTCTAAAGAACCCACGAGTTCTCAAAGCCTCCTCTCCCACTACCTTACCCTGTTTGTCTTCGTGTTTTTCAGCTAGGCACCAGTGTCTCCAGTCCTATCCTCAGATTATATTTTCTGGTCATTTAGTGACTTTAACAGTCCCTTCTCATTTATTATAATCTCATAGTTTTAATATAGTTTTAGGGCCGTAGAGATCATCTATATCAGCTGTTCCATTTTACAGACATGAAAATTAGATATAGTAGAGCTCAGGATTGTGCAGCATGAGTTGGGATCCTGAGGTCACATTATATGTCAGTAAAATAATTCTGTAAACCAACATTTTAGGAAGGAAGTGTTATGGTGAAGTTTCAAAAAGGAAAAATGTAATTATCAAGGTCAGTTTAAGATCTTTATATACATGGAATCATATAATACGAATTGGTTTTGTGTCTGGCTTCTTTTGTTCTGTTTTGTTTTTGAGACGGTATCTCACTATGTTGCCCAAGCTGGTCTTGAAGTCCTGGGCTCAAGCAGTCCTCCTGCCTCAGCCTCCCAATTAGCTGGGACTACAGACATGTACCACCATGCCCAGCTCATGTCTGCTTCTTTAGCTCCAAATAATAGTCTTGAGATTCATCCACGTTGTAGTATGCATCAATAATGCATTCCTTGTTATTGCTGAGTAGTAGTCCACTTCATGAATGTACCACACTTTATTCGATCATTTACCTGCTGACGTTGCCTCCAGCTTTCATTTTGAATAAAGCTACTATGAACATTCACGTACAAGTCTTTGGGAGGACATATATTTTTACTTTGGGGTGTAAATGTCTAGGATTAGTATTGCCGGCTCAGGAGACTTAGATTTTATTATTAGCTCTGAACTAATGTGTTGTTACTTTAAGCAAATTACATCCCCTCTCTGGGCTCCAGAGTCCTCATTTGTAAAAGGAATGGATTGGACTAGATAAGTCTTTTTGAAACTGCTCCTTACATCCTCTCAATTCTGAATTGGCTAGTGGCGGGAGAGGGAAGGTGAACAGCCAAGGGCTAAGTCCCCACTCCTACCTCACCTAGACAGCTTGACTAATATCCAAATGTTGTCTTTCTCCATTGGAGTTCATTTGATGTTAAGCTCTTGGTCTAGATAGTCTCTAAGATTCTTTTGACTCTCTAAAATATTTGGAGTGTACCAGAGTTTTTGCCTGCTTTCAGGCTTCCATGAGTAATGTTCTGGGAACAACATCTAAGGTCACAGAAAAGCAAGCCTGAGTGAAAATCACCTCTCTTTTCTCTTTATATATGACAGCAGGTGAAACTAAGCTGTAACTGAACTGAAATATATATGCAAGAGGGCATATCAGACTTCTGTGCCAGACAAGATGGTATAGACACATTTTCCGCAGCTCTTCCTAGTTAAGTACTACTGTAAATCCAGGAAATAGTGCAAAAAGCAACCAAAGGAGAAGTCAGAATGAAAGGTGGTAACAGGAAGGTGAACTGGTTTGGGACTCCAGAATTGAAAGTACAACACAGATGTAGAGCATTCATGTCCCCTCATCCAACAGAAAAAGGTTACCAGGCCCGGTGTTTCTGTAACCCTAACTTGGCAACAGAAGGCAGCCAAGGTAAGCTTGTTCTACCCCTGGATCAAATGGAAGGCCCTCTGACAATGAAGGCAAGCCCAACATCACCAGTAAGAAGGATTGATAGGGAGTGCTGTAAACAATAAGTAGTCAAGGGAGGTGTTCTCTTTCCCTGCCCAGCCTGAGACTCCCCTCCCCTCCTGAGAGATACCTAGGCACCAGCACAAGTATCCCAGCCTGCCAGGAAGCCTTTTGTCCCTGTGGACCTAAGACTCGCTTCTCCCATTGAGATATACTTGGCTGCCTGACCTGAGGAAATCTCCTCTGCTGTCTCAGGCAACATACAAATGAAAAACTAGAAAATCTCAGCAAAGAAATAGAACAGACATTTTATGAAAGAGGATACACAGATGGTGAATAAGCATATGAAAAGATGTTCCTATCATTAGCCATCAGGGAAGTACCAATTAAAACCACAATGAGATATCACCAAGTATCTATCAGAATGGCTAAAATAAAAAATAGTGACAACATCAAATGCTGGTGAAGATGCAGAGAAATCAGATCACTCATACATTGCTGGTGGGAATGGAAAATCATATAGCTTCTCTGGAGAGCAGTTTGGCAGTTTATTAAAAAACTAAATATGCAACCACCATATGACCCAGCAATTGCACTCTTGGTCATTTATCCCAGAGAAACAAAAATGTACATTTACACAAAAACTTCTGCATGAATATTTATAGCAGCTTTATTTGTAATAGCCCCAAACTGAAAATAACCCAGATGTCCTTTGACTGGTGAATGGTTAAACAAACTATGGTACATCCATACCATGGAATACTACTCAGCAGTAAAAGTGAATGAACTCTTGATATATGCAACAACTTGGATGAATCTCTGGAGAATTATGTTGAGCAAAAAAGGCAATCCCCAAAGGTTACAGGCTGTGTGATTCCATGCATATAATAATTTTGAAATGACACATGTTTAGAAATGGAGAATAGACGAGTGGTTTTCAGAGGTTAGGAACTGGGGTGGGTGGACAGAATGGGTGGAGGAGGGGCTAGAAGAAGGTAGCTGTGGTTATAAAAGGGCAACAGGATGCATTCTGTCGTGATGAAAGTATTCTGTACATTGATTATGGTGTTGGGTACACATGGCATAGAATTGTACTAAAACTGAACACCCCCTCCAACACACAAAAACGAGTACAAGTAAAATTGAGGAAATCTGAATACGTTGGGTGGGTTGTTATAGTCTTGCAAGCTGTTACTACTGGGGGAAACTGGCTAAAGGGTACACAGGATCTCTGCATTATTTCTTAAAACTGCATGTGAATCTACAATCATCTAAAGAAAAAGTTCAATGAAAAAGGTGGCCATTTCAAAAAGAAGGAAGTAGATGGTATACAGAGATCACCATCCTAGGAAGGACAGGCATTGGAGGAGTCAGGGCAGCTCTTGGCTCCTAGAGAGAGCAGTGACTGTGGACAGAATGTGAGATTCAGGCGGCCACGCTTTCCTGCTCCTAAAGAGAGTGCCTAAGTACTGAATGCTCTTTATTTAAATTTGAAAAATGAGGTAGCCTGTTTTTGTTTGGGCCTGCCACTAAATAAGACTGTAATTAGTGAAGTATTTTCAGGAGTACTAAGGCTCTTACCCGCTGGATCTAGGATGTTTTAATTGCTCTTTTATAACAAGTGCCTTGACAGACACTTCTGCCTTCAGTCTACATGTGGAAAAAAAAAAAAAAAAAAAAAAAAAACCACAACCCCAAACACCACAGCTTAGAAGTAAAAACCCTTCTGAGAAAACATGTTTTGAATATAACTTCACATCATTGATGGAATTTAATTATATATGAGCACTTAAGTTTAGCACCTTGTAGCCAATTTTTACACTTGGAATTTTAGGTTTCTTTAATATATTTACTCAAGATGCCAAATGTAACTTATTTTTTCCTAAACGTTGAGTCTATAGGGAAGTTTCCTCTCCAAGTGAAGGCTGGCTGCCGGAGACGGAGAGATGATTGAATTTGCAGGGCTATCAAAAGTTGCCAAGAAGGAGGGATGAGGCAATGATGCAAGAGCTCTCTAGTGGACACTGTACTGCTCGGCCTAGATACCTCTGCAGAGCCAACACACTCATAACCAAGCTGCTGTGGATATTGATTGCAGACGGCCAATGATTGGCTGAGCCCCCTGCTTCAATTTAGGACAACTCTTAGGAGCCGTGCCAGCTCTACAGAGCACCCTGTTAGGATTGGCTGAGGTCTCAGTTGCAGTCTCAGCTGGGGTCTCACCTTGCGGGTCAGTTTCACCTTCCTCACCCAGTTACAAATGTATCTCTTGAGGTTTCTCCCTAATAAATCCTTTGTACAAAACTCTCTATCTCAGAGTTGGCTTCCAGGGAATCCAATCTAAGATAATACATTTAATTGGGTTCCCTGAAAGCAGAGCCTACAAGGAGAACTTTGGTGCAGGAGGTTTATCTCCCAAGAGATAATTCTAGGTATTGGGAGTGAAGGAGCAGGAGGAATGAAACAGTAAAGGAAAATAGCCAATATGAAGTGCATAATCAAGCTGGTTGTTGCTGTGGGCAACCGGGGATCAATTCCTCTGGAGATGTTGGAGGAATCTGAGTGTGGCTCAGATATGTCTCAACAAAGAATGAGATGCTGGGACATTTATCCACATACTATTGCCCCCACTTATTTAAGGGTTATCTCTAGAGACACTAATGCCTCCAGGCTTCTGCTTGTTCTGTGCACAAATGGGACAATTTCTCAGCATTTCTGAGCACACCCTAAGGCAGAAAATAAGAGAGGCCCAGTAGGTATTGAGGTGGGATAGTTCCCAAATCAGAGGTGGCTGAGGGTCTGTGATGTGGAGCACCGAAAATGTCTGCTACTTAGGAGAAGGAATACCAGCCTTTTTATTTGACAGGAGTCAGAGGAGCTCATATAATTCAGGTGAAATTTCCTGGGTAAACTAGATATTTTTCACACCAAGCCTCTGTGTGTGGCACTGAACTGGCAGTGGAAAGGAAGGATATAGGAAAGTCGAAAGGAGACGAATTACAAGGTCTTTCACTTACTTACCTACTGAGCTGGCTGAAGAGTCCTTTTCCTGGACCCTCTTCTCTCTGTGTAAAGCTAGACATATAAAAATTAGGTTCTGAGATGGAATCCAACAATATCTCAATTGTGTTAAGATGTGTTTCTCTCCAGGGGTGGAAAGAAGGCAAAATAATATTGGTTCTGCCAGAAAAATACAAAGGAAAGAATTGATGGGAAAACACCAATGGCCGATCTAGTTCACTTTGAAATGTTTAGGCTGGCAAGTCTCAGAGCATGGGCTTGAGATCAGCAGTATCAGTACTATCTGGGAACCTGTTAGAAATGCAAATTTTCAGACACTTCCCCAGACCTGTAGAATCAGAGACTCTGGAGGATGGACCTGGCACTCTGTGCTTTAACCAAGCTTCCAGGGATTCTTGATGAGAGCTAAAGTCTAAGAATTTTAATGGTCTAATTCTGGAGCATTCACTTATACCTGAGATTTTAGCAATGAAACCATAAATCTAATTCACAAATTTTGCTCCAGTTAGGCCTGGTTTCAAAACAATGTGGCATACACAGTGAAAATTATTCAGCAAGTATTCCCTTGGTTAGTCTCTGTGTTGAGTAGGTGTCACATGAAGAGAAATTTTACAGATTTGAAAAACATCTAGAAGATAGCTTTTATTGTTTTATATCTCTGTAGTCAGCCATTGCCTATTTCTCTCCTCCTTGCCCAACAAATGCTGACGTATCATCTATCATGTGCTAAACACTAGTGTAGATGCTAGACATATAGCAATGAATGAAAGAGATGGAAATTCTTGTCCTCATGGAGCTTGGTGTGTATGTGAGAGAGAGAGAGAGGGAGAGAGAGAGAGAGAGAGATGGAGGTGGGAGGGATGACAAAATAGTCATTAAACATAAAGAAATTACATAGCATATTAGAGAGTTCTTAGTGCTCTGGAGAAAAGTAAGGCAGGAGAGGAGAATAGGGAATTTTAAATAGGGTGGTCAGGGGAGGCTTCACTAAGGAGACGTGGAAAACCAGTTTTGAAGGATATGACGGAGAGAACAGTGAAGAGAATTTGAAGAATGAATGTTCCAGGTGGAGGACTGGCAAGATCAAACAGATACCTCGAAGTGGGAGTGTGCTTCTAGCATTCAACATTAGTTCTGAATCTAGGTATGGAGAAAATGCTGTGTGACCGCAGAGCTTCATTGCTAACTATTGGCAGTTGAGCAGCAAACCCCTGGCTAATTTGAAAGGAGAAGCATTGGAATCTGTGTTGAAATCCACTTTACATATAATATGTGTTTCGATGGCTCTTGTTATCCCTTTAAAAACAGATGCAAATGCCTATGTGTGTAAATAAACTGGTGTACATTTTATTTATAATATGTACTTAACAGTTTATCTAGGCTTGTATCTATACCTATTTGTGCAGATTTTTTATATTTGTCAAACTGATTTATAATACATAAATGTAAATCAAACTGAGCTGCAGTTTTAAGGAGACAAGGAACCCTGAGTGGAGGATGGGACTTATTTTTTCCGCTAACAAACAAAACATTTAGAAATTGTCGTGGAGCCTTCTGAAGTCATGTTCAATGATACAAGCACAAGCTCTGAGCCCAACAGGAGTAATTGCACATGGTGGGTGAGGCTGGCCTGCCCACTTTGCCTCAACATTTCCTTCCATTTTTGGCTTTGTGTGGCACTTCAACTCACTTTCGCTTCTCTTCAGGTTCAAACAATTTCATAACACAAATAAATAACCTTTTGGAAAAATTGTAATGTGGAGTCTTAATGGCAACCTGTTTCTTCTGGTTGTGTAAGAAAATTGGTAAGGATCTCAGAGGGTGGATAATTTCACTCTGGCTAGTAAATCAGGCAGTTCCTTACATCAAGGCAAATGGCGGTTGGTGCTGGAGAGCTGTCTTGTAATATCTACAGGAGAGTTTCCAGTGATTATGAGAGAAGCCCGCTGATGTGCAGCTTCGGACTTTTTCGTGTCAGCACTGAATGTTTTGATTCAGGTTAAACACAAACCACCTCTGCTTGGAAGAAGCAGTCCTCAGCACAATCTTTCCTAATCAGTTTGCCAGAGATAATGATTTATTCAGTGTATGAAGCATAGGGGTGACTTTTCCAGTCAGCACTGGGAAATATCTGGAAGGCAGTCTCGAGTCTCCATAGTGAATAGGGTTATTTTTCCCATATGTTTCCAGGCACCCCCTCAGTCTATGGTGGTCCATGTGAACACGTTTGCAGGAATACTGTGAAGCTGAATTACTGTGGTGTCTACAACCGCTGAATTCTGAGTGTTGGTTCCATGCAATAAATGATGAACAATTCAATGCTGAATGATGTGTCCTACCGTCGGCCACAGAGAATTTTCCTTCTGAGGAATATTTAAGAAAACATGTATGTGGGGAGGTTTCAGAGCAGATTTGTCAGAAAATGATGGGAAGATTACACCAGCAATTCTTAGTCTTTTCAGGTATGAATATTTTTAAAATCCAAATATTTCGGGAAGCTGCTGCTGCTATTTCAGTATTCATTATATAATAGATATGATCATTTAAAAACATTACTTAGTTTACTAAGTTAGGCTTAAAGGGTTTATTCCTTAACACAGCTTCTACAAATTATTAGAAAAAAATTAACAGTCCATACATGTGTGAGGTATATTAGTTTATTTAACTGGCCCACAGAGGACTGCATAGATTTCCCTCCCCCAGTTCCCTCCAAATGAAGCTCACAGCCCAGAGACTGGGAATTTAGGATGAAGTGCCTTTTCAGAATGAACTCCTGTAGCTCCAGGGTGCAATTAGTTAGCGCATGGTACTTATAAGGCAAGATAAATGCTTTTGTACCTACTAGCCTTCCACCTCCACCCTCAACAACATATACTTTGTTAAATGCACTGGCATTCAGGGGTGGTGGGGATAAGGTAGGACTAATGGACCTGCTCATTTGTGACAAAGGGCAAAAAGCAGGACCCAGCAGGTGTCATTGTGCAACGTTTTAAGTCTAGTGTCACCATATTATGTCCGCAGTGCCAGAGGGCCACCAGACTTTGCTTAGAATGACTTCCTGTTGTTTTCTCTTCCCCGAAGGGATTTCTTTAAGTCTTAAGGTCATTGTGTTCCAGTGTCATCATTTATAATCTCTCTTGTAAGGATCTTCTCTTCCCCGCGTCGCTCATCCATGGAGGGTGCCTCCTTTTCAGAACAAAAGGCTCAGTGTGGATTTTATTCTGAAAGAACAACCTAATTGTAATAAAGGCCCCACTGACCCTGTAGCTTATGTTGGTAAGGCTTCATTTTATTTCATTTAAAAAAATCTAATCCTTTATGAACTCGAATTTCAAAACAAGAAATTCACTCTTCCCAAAATGATAGTCAGATGGCTTTGGAAGGGCTCCAGTTCCTTCCCTCACTCCTGCAATGAGGGGTGTGTGTTTTATATATCCTATCATGCGCGGGACTCACACAGACCTTTTGAAGTTAATTAAAAAGTCTTCTATAGGCTGCCAGATCTGGGCAGGAGCATTCCTCGTAACCTTTTGTACCAGATTAAAAACCTCTGACAATCAGCGATGTTGCCAAATTTCAAATGAAGTGTTCAGAGTAAATTCAATAAGCTGTACAATTCAGTCAGCTTTAGAGTGACTCACGTTTCTGGTTCAGCAAGAACTGGAGGATTGATGGGGACTGAATTCCTTCCTTTGAAGATTTCTTTACCATCCTACTCTTTTCAATAGCATCCCCCCACCCCTAGTGAGCACCCATAATGTTTCTAACCATAGGAGAGTGTTGCTCAAAGTCTCGTGGGCATGCCTTTGACACACATGTTCCTTATTATGTGCAGGTTGGGAAACCCTGCATACCGTATTCCCTGCTTGGAGAGGCACAGTGCACAGGAGCATATCCAACTCGAGCTTTTCTGCAGAAAACGGTTTCGTTTTGCTTAACACAGTGTTTCCTAGATATATTTGACCATGCTACCTATTTTCCCCCAATAACCTTTAATAGCTTCCCAAGGAGCTTGCAATATCCCACAAAGGACTAGGTTGAAGGTTCTGTGAAAATGAACTCTATGATGTATAAATCTCGTACAAGTCATGGTTTCCTGTGATAAGCACAAAGAATACATTCCCAGCAGAGCATACCAGGAGACAGTGGACTGAGAGGGATGTTTGGTAAGCAGACTTCCGAGTTGCCCCAGTTCCTTTCAGGAGACCTGCTTCATTGGTGATGATGTAAGAGTCGGTTGCTTCTGAGAGAGATTCTGCCAGTTCACAAGATCAAGTGAACCTCGTGCTCCCAAATATATCGTTCTAAAATACAACCTTATATGTGTGGTTGCAAACACTGTCTTTAGCAAACCATGTCACTATGATCTGTCATCTGGCTATAATTTCTTTCTACCTCACTAGCTCATCTTGCTCTTTTGCCCACCTTGTATATAGTAATGAACAGGCATCACCCCTGTGCAGTGGCCTTGCAACTACATGAGAAGATCAGTTTGTGGGCACACATGCTTAGTTCCTTATGAAGTTTAAGTGGACCTTAGCACAGCAGGGATGGTCAGGGTGTACCCCAGAACAAGTGTTCTGAGGAGAACATTTTGACCTGTCATAACCAGCTCTTTAACAGTCTGGGTCAGTAGAGTTTGGAGAATGCTGGACATTTTGAGTTTTTTTTTAGCAAGGGCAGAGCCAGGGTCCTGGCAGAAAAACAAATGACACGCTCAGAGAATTTTAACAGACAGCTTACAGAGGTAAGGGTGAGGTTAAGGGAACGGTAAGGGGTAAGAAAGCACCCAGAGAATAGCAACAGCAGGAAGCTGTTACCACCCTAGGACTTCTCATTTTAAGCCCAATTTATCCAATTTATCCCTATTTGTGAAAATAAAATTAAATGACAGTGTTTCAAATGACACATTTGAAAGCCATACCGAAGTCAGATACAATTCTGAGTTTCTTAAAAAGAATCATTCCAGGACAGATTTTGAAGTCAAACCTCTGTCTTGCTATAGATCAAGGAAATAATACTTACAAACTATTAACTGTAGGCCCGCATAGGCTAGCTCTGGACAGCAGGGAAAACATTGTGGAAATTTGTGTGACACCTTTTACGCTTCCCCAGCTCCATTTTCATATTGGGCAATAGGAACAACAAAAGCAAATTTGAAGAGGAAAAGGAATTTCACAAGAAGTGCCTGAGGGATCTAGCTAAGACATGGGATCTTTACACACTGGAACCCTATATTTTGTTGTTAGGTTAGAAGAAAGTAATGTGTTACTAACACTTAAAAGTATGGAAGTTTTGTAAATTATTTACTTATAAACATAAAAAGGATCAAAGGTATTCCTCGTATTCTAATACCTTTCTTTAGTGGGAAAGAGGGTAAGAACAGCTAGCTCAGGCAAGGAATGCTGTGCCCATGTGATCAGAATTCCACATGGGTACAGCTGCACACATTTTTAAAATTTAGTAACAACAGTGAAGCATAGATTATTAGTTTCATACAAACATAGTTTTTGATATAAATATGAAAGCAGTCCAAAAGTAGTTTAATCAACTTTATTCATACAAATTTGTAAATTTCTAGGTCAAGTGCTGGCCATTAATCAATTTTTGAGAAAGTTGATGTGAATCTTGACATTTTACAGTTCGAATGGGATCTATGCTTCTCCAGAAGAGCTTAATTCAAGTACTTTTAGATTCATTTGTCACCTCTAGACTGCTGCTCCCTCCTCATCTCTTTTGAGAGTATACTATCCTTTCCTTTTTCCCTATGAATCATTTGTTAACTTCCCACATACTCTCCTCCTCATGTATTAAAGATTTGGCTCCTATGTCAACGTTTTCACAGTTCTTTCCTTATTATTCTGGGAGTAAATTAAATGTCCCCATGGGGGAACCACCCAACAGTGTGTTTGCTGTTTTTTAACGTTTTCATCTTCAGTGGCTTTCTTATTCACTCTTTCCTCAGCCACCCAATCCCACAGTCAAACACTGGATATCATCACCATTGAAAACCACACCATCTCCACATTACTCTTTGAACATTTCACTCTATTCACAACTTCCTACCTTTCCAGTTTATCGCTGAGTTGCATTCTCTGTAACAGTTCTTTAATTTCAGCAAGTTCCTCAATCCATTGACCTTTCCACTTTTTCCCTGTGCACCATGCTCCTCCTGATCCCTCTCCCCTCTTTATCCAGTCTAGATTAGATAGTTCTTATCAATACAACCATTCCCTTGTAAATATTTTTAACCACCCTTCTCCTTTTCCCTCAGTCACTATCACTTGGGTGAACTCAATCATTTGTCATCTTCATATGGGTCAGTTGCGTAACTCACTATTTCTGGAGGAACTTCCACGACAGAATAGATTATCCTGATAAATTGACGATTATTAGGCCCAAGCAGGCCTTCAAAACTGCCCAGCAGGCCTACTTGCTCATTCTCTACTTTGTGGAGTCACTATCTCACACATTTTTTATCTTAGTCAAACTTTCTGATTATCTACTCTACCATCACTCTGTTCTCATTCTTAGTGGATGACTTTACTTCACACTTCCTATGGAAATTGAACACTGTTACTTTATTTAGTTTTGGAGACAGGGTTTTACTTTGTCACCCAGGCTAGAGTGCAGCCTTGAGCTCCTGGGCTCAAGCAATCCTCCCACCTCAGCCTCCCAAGTGGCTGGCAGTACAGGTGTGTATTACTACACCTGAATAATTTTTTAAAAAATGTTTTTGTAGAGACAGGATCTCACTATATTGCCAAGGCTGAACTTGAACTCTTGGCCTCAAGCAATCCTCCTGCCTCAGCCTCCCAAAGGGATTATAGGCAGGAGCCACTGTGTCTGGCCTGAACACTATTGAAAGGAACTCCCTCAACCTCTGGTCATTGATTTTCAAAATCTACTTGCCTCTTAATTCATTGCTCATTTCTTTCTTTCTTTTACAATGGACAAAGTGTTCCTTTTTATATCCAAGGTCAAATCCTTCACTCTCCTCTAGATTCCATCATTCCTGCTTTTTTTGTGGAACCTCATTTTATTATTATTATTATTACTATTATTTGTCTCTTTTGTGTCTTTAGCCTGTTACTTTCTCTCCTGGATTTTTCCTAAACATTAAGCTTGATTTAAGCACTGCTATCAAAGCACACAAAGGCACATAAAGACACAGACACACACACCACTTCTCCCAGGCATTATATCCCTGTCTAGCTCCTATCCTATATCTTCATTTGTTTTTTTTTAACTAAGCTTCCTAAAATGGTGCCTTATACTCACTATCTCTGTTTCCTTATCTCCTATTTATTTTGTAGATGTTACTAGAAGTCACAAATGTCTGGTTCTCCTTTTCATCAGCAGATGAAAATCTTCACTTTCTGCCTCCTTTGCAGTAGGGCACCATGTGGGTAGTCTGGCCAAGAATGAGTTCATGGGTCTCTATGCTTTCTTTCCCTGCCATAGCAACTGAGGTAGATGATAATGTAGATGGTCCAACTTTAATGCTTTCTTTCCCTGCCACAGCAACTGAAGTAGATGATAATGTAGATGGTCCAACTTTAAGATGATAGAATGTCTGTTGCTCTAGGCAATCCAGCGATTTTGGCAGAAAACCACTGCTGATGTGCGTTGTACATGTTACAATAGCAAGACATAAGGTTTTGTGTGTTAAACCACTGAAATTTTGCAGCTCATTTTTACAATAATACCTACCTTATAGTGACTAAATCACTCTTTAATTTACTCTGCTTTGGCATTTTTTTCTGACTACCATCAACCAAAATTGCTTTTGATAAGGTCACCAAAGTCCTCTATATTGCTAAGCACAATAAACATTTTCAATCCTATCTCTGTTGACCTCTTAGCAGTATTCAATACAGCCTTTCCTTCAGCCTTCTTAAAATATTCTACTCGCTTGGTTTCTAGGACACCAGATTCTCCTTGGCCACTCCTTCTTGGTTATTTTCATGGCTCCTCCTTTTCTTTCTTATCTTTACATGCTAGTTCCTCAAAACCCAGCCTGAAAAGCTTCAGCCATATTGACCTTCTCTCAGCTCCTTGAAAGAACCATACTCCTGTCTCATGACCTTCACACTTACATATTTCTTAACCAAGAACAAAGAGGACGATGGAAGAATGAAGGCAGACAAATGAAAAAGGAAGATATATATATTCCTGCTTGTATTTTAGATTTTAACCTGGCTGCCTGTTCTTCAGGGAATATGTGAATAACCTCTCCAGACTAGGTTGGATCCCCCCAACTATTCTCTCTTATAGTTCTCTGTACATTTCCTTTACAGCATTTATCATACATGAATATAATTATTTGTGTAATTATTAAGTATCCCTCTCCCTCATTAGTATGTAAGCTGCTTAAAACAAAAATTCTTTCTATTTTGCCTAACATTGTATCTTCAGTGCCCATCGCAGAACTTGGTGTGTAGTAGGTGACCAAGATGTACCTGTTGAATAAATGCGTGATTGGTAATTTTCATCTTTGCTATTGTATTTTTATAGGACACGTATTTTTAAAGTCATGTGGAGATAAACATTGCCAGACTATGGCCATACGGTCAGTAGTTTCCGTTTAATCCTAGAAATTATATACATCTTCAGATTCCAGGGACAGTATGTCTTAGAGAAGCATAGTTCATGTTCACCCTAAATGGTTGCTCCTGAAACTGAGTCACACATTTAGAACAGATGCTTAATACAGATACATTGTGAGGCCTGCCTTTCAAAGAAAGCTTCAGAAGTTTGAAGTATAATTTGATGCATAAAAGTATATGACTCTCTTCCAATATTGTCATTTTATTTCTACCTAATAGGTCTGTAATTTTTAAAGTCTCATATATTACATTGAACTCAGTGGAATCTGTGCAGAATAAGTGCAGTCTTAAGATTAATTTGTTCAATCAGTTTGAATGTGAAAACATGTACTTTTTGACTAAATAACCAAATTAGCCAACACCAAACCCTGCAGATTTTTTTTAACAACAACAACAAAAATCTAAGGAATTGGGGGCGGAGCAAGATGGCCGAATAGGAACAGCTCCAGTCTCCAACTCCCAGCGTGAGTGACACAGAAGACCGGTGATTTCTGCATTTTCAACTGAGGTACTGGGGTCATCTCACTAGGGAGTGCTGGACAGTCGGTGATGGTCAGCTGCTGCAGCCCGACCAGCGAGAGCTGAAGCAGGGCGAGGCATCGCCTCTCCTGGGAAGCGCAAGGGGGAAGGGAGTCCCTTTTCTTAGCCAGGGGAACTGAGACACACAACACCTGGAAAATCAGGTAACTCCCACCCCAATACTGCGCTTTAAGCAAACAGGCACACCAGGAGAATATATCCCACACCTGGCCGGGAGGGTCCCACGCCCATGGAGCCTCCCTCATTGCTAACACAGCAGTCTGCGATCTAACTGCAAGGCAGCAGCGAGGCTGGGGGAGGGGCGCCCGCCATTGCTGAGGCTTAAGTAGGTAAACAAAGCCACTGGGAAGCTCGAACTGGGTGGAGCTCACAGCAGCTCAAGGAGGCCTGCCTGTCTCTGTAGACTCCACCTCTGGGGACAGGGCACAGCTAAATAACAACAACAAAAAAAGCAGCAGCAACCTGTGCAGATGCAAACGACTCTGTCTGACAGCTTTGAAGAGAGCAGTGGATCTCCCAACACGGAGGTTGAGATCTGAGAAGGGACAGACTGCCTGCTCAAGTGGGTCCCTGACCCCTGAATAGCCTAACTGGGAGACATCCCCACTAGGGGCAGTCTGACACCCCACACCTCACAGGGTGGAGTACACCCCTGAGAGGAAGCTTCCAAAGTAAGAATCAGACAGGTACACTCGCTGTTCAGCAATATTCTATCTTCTGCAACCTCTGCTGCTGATACCCAGGCAAACAGGGTCTGGAGTGGACCTCAAGCAATCTCCAACAGACCCACAGCTGAGTGTCCTGACTGTTAGAAGGAAAACTATCAAACAGGAAGGACACCTATACCAAAACCCCATCAGTACGCCACCATCATCAAAGACCAGAGGCAGATAAAACCACAAAGATGGGGAAAAAGCAGGGCAGAAAAGCTGGAAATTCAAAAAATAAGAGCGCATCTCCCCCTGCAAAAGGTAGACATCTATAGAACTCTCTACCCCAAATCAACAGAATATATACATTCTTCTCAGCACCACATTGCACTTATTCCAAAATTGACCACATAATTGGAAGTAAAGCACTCCTCAGCAAATGTAAAAGAACAGAAATTATAACAAACTGTCTCTCAGACCACAGTGCCATCAAACTAGAACTCAGGACTAAGAAACTCAATCAAAACCGCTCAACTACATGGAAACTGAACAACCTGCTCCTGAATGACTACTGGGTACATAAGGAAATGAAGGCAGAAATAAAGATGTTCTTTGAAACCAATGAGAACAAAGATACAACATACCAGAATCTCTGGGACACATTTAAAGCAGTGTGTAGAGGGAAATTTATAGCACTAAATGCCCACAAGAGAAAGCAGGAAAGATCAAAATTGACACTCTAACATCACAATTAAAAGAACTAGAGAGGCAAGAGCAAACACATTCAAAAGCTAGCAGAAGGCAAGAAATAACTAAGATCAGAGCAGAACTGAAGGAGATAGAGACACAAAAAACCCTCCAAAAAATCAATGAATCCAGGAGTTGGTTTTTTGAAAAGATCAACAAAATTGACAGACTGCTAGCAAGACTAATAAAGAAGAAAAGGAGAGGAATTAAATAGATGCAATAAAAAATGATAAAGGGGATATCACCACCGACCCCACAGAAATACAAACTACCATCAGAGAATACTATAAACACCTCTACGCAAATCAACTAGAAAATCTAGAAGAAATGGATAATTTCCTGGACACTTACACTCTTCCAAGACTAAACCAGGAAGAAGTTGAATCCCTGAATAGACCAATAGCAGGCTCTGAAATTGAGGCAATAATTAATAGCCTACCAACCAAAAAAAGTCCAGGACCAGATGGATTCACAGCTGAATTCTACCAGAGGTACAAGGAGGAGCTGGTACCATTCCTTCTGAAACTATTCCAATCAATAGAAAGAGAGGGAATCCTCCCTAACTCATTTTATGAGGGCAACCTCATCCTGATACCTAAGCCTGGCAGAGACACAACAAAAAAAGAGAATTTTAGACCAATATCCCTGATGAACATCGCTGCAAAAATCCTCAATAAAATGCTGGCAAACCGGATTCAGCAGCACATCAAAAAGCTTATCCACCATGATCAAGTGGGCTTCATCCCTGGGATGCAAGGCTGGTTCAACATTTGCAAATCAATAAATATAATCCAGCATATAAACAGAACCAAAGACAAGAACCACATGATTATCTCAATAGATGCAGAAAAGGCTTTTGACAAAATTCAACAGCCCTTCATGCTAAAAATGCTCAATAAATTCGGTATTGATGGAACGTACCTCAAAATAATAAGAGCTATTTATGACAAACCCACAGCTAATATCATACCGAATGGGCAAAAACTGGAAAAATTCCCTTTGAAAACTGGCACAAGACAGGGATGCCCTCTCTCACCACTCCTATTCAACATAGTGTTGGAAGTTCTGGCTAGGGCAATCAGGCAAGAGAAAGAAATCAAGGGTATTCAGTTAGGAAAAGAAGAAGTCAAATTGTCCCTGTTTGCAGATGACATGACTGTATATTTAGAAAACCCCATCGTCTCAGCCCAAAATCTCCTTAAGCTGATAAGCAACTTCAGCAAAGTCTCAGGATAGAAAATTAATGTGCAAACATCACAAGCATTCTTATACACCAGTAACAGACAAGCAGAGAGCCAAATCATGAATGAGCTTCCATTTACAATTGCTTCAAAGAGAGTAAAATACCTAGGAATCCAACTTACAAGGGATGTAAAGGACCTCTTCAAGGAGAACTACAAACCACTGCTCAGTGAAATAAAAGAGGACACAAACAAATGGAAGAACATACCATGCTCATGGATAGGAAGAATCAAGATCGTGAAAATGGCCATACTGCCCAAGGTTATTTATATATTCAATGCCATTCCCATCAAGCTACAAATGAGTTTCTTCACAGAATTGGAAAAAACTGCTTTAAAGTTCATATGGAACCAAAAAAGAGCCCGCATTGCCAAGACAATCCTAAGTCAAAAG
>NC_045445.1:105940670-105978142 GCF_002776525.5 Piliocolobus tephrosceles | reverse complement strand
GATCACTTGGACTCGGGAAGGGGAACATCACACACCGGGGCCTATCGTGGGGAGGGGGGAGGGGGGAGGGATTGCATTGGGAGTTATACCTGATATAAATGATGAATTGATGGGTGCTGACGAGTGGATGGGTGCAGCCCACCAACATGGCACAAGTATACATATGTAAGAAACCTGCACGTTATGCACATGTACCCTAGAACTTAAAGTATAATTAAAAAAAAAATCTAAGGAATTAATTGGTATCTGTCAAAAGCCTTCTTAGGAGGGACCCTAGAATGAATAAATTAACAATTTTTGATAATTCCTCCATCTCTTATGCAATGAACCTTATTGCAAAGTTCGTAGCATAAATTCTCCTTACAAATGTTGCAGTGGAAGTGGTACATAACTACCTTCTATTTTCACTCAAAAAGAAAAAGAGATAAATTTCTAACCACATGATCACTGTTATAGATGCAGAAAAAACATTTGACAAAATTCCACACCCATTGATGATAAAGAACTCTGACCAAACTGGAAATAGAAGGAAACTTCTTCAGCCAAATAAAGGTGATGTATGAACACCCTACAGCTAACATCATACCTAGTGGTGTATAACTAAAGCTTTCCCCTGAAGATTGGAAACAAGACAAGTGTGTCTTCTCTCACCACTCCCATCCAACATCATACTTGAAGTCTTAGCGCAATTAGGCAAGAAAAACAAATAAGAAGCATTCAGGTTGGAAAGGCAGAAGTAGAACTGTATTTTCAGACAGCACGATCCAGGATGTAGAAAATTCTTAGACAGTCACAAAAACTACCACTAGAACTAACAACTTCAGCAAGGTCATAGGATACAAGATCAATATACAAAGATTAATTGCGTTTTTATTTACTAGTAATGAAAAATCCAAAAACTGAAATTAAGGAAATAGTACCATTCAACAATAGCAGCAAAAATAAGAAAATGTTTAGAAACAAACTTAACAAAAGACCAAGGCTTCTGCACTGAAAACTATAAAATAATGCTGACAGAAATTTAAGAAGATTTGAATAAATGGAGATACACTGCATGTTGATGGATTGGGAGACTCAATGTTATTAAGATGGCATTTCTTCTGAAACTGATCTATAAATTCAATGCAATCCCCATCAAGATTCCATCTTGCTATTTTTTTTTTTTTTTGGGAAATTGACAAGCTGAAATTTATGTAGAAATGCAGGAAAATGCATGGGACCCAGGATAGCCAAAGTAACCTTGAAAAAGAAGAACAAGGTTGGAGCATTTAAACTTTGTGATTTCAAAACTTACTACAAAGCTAGAGTAGTTAGGAAAGTGTGGTACTGGCATAAGAAGAGACATATAAATCAAAGGAATGGTGCTGGGACAACCGGATATCCACATGCAAAAGAATGAATTTAGACCTCTCCTTCATACCACACATAAAAATCACAGACATAAATGTAAGAGCTAAAACTATAAAGCTCTTAGAAGAAAAGCATATAAGTAAATTTTTGTGACCTGAGTTTAGACAAATGATTTTTGGATTGACACCAAAATTACAAGCAATAGAAGAAAAAAAATGATAATCTGGACTTCTTAAAAATTAAACCTTTGTGCTTCAAACAACATCATTAGGAAAATGAAAAGACAAGCATTTCAAATTGTAATGTAATAAAGGACTTTTATCTGGAATATGTAAAGTACTTTTGCAGCTAAATAAAAAAAAAAAAAAACAATTAAAAATGAGCAACCTACCTGAATAAACATTTCTTCAAAGAACTTATACAAATGGTCAATAAGCACACGAAAAACTGCTCAACATATAAGCCTTTAGGGCAATGCACATCAAAACCACAACGAGATATTACTTCACACCCACCAGTGTAGATGTAACCAATAAAAACAGACAATATGAAGTTTTGGCAAGGATGTGGAGAAGTTAGAGCCTTGAACCATTGGTTGTGGCAAGGCAAAATAGTGTAGCCACTTTGGAACGTGGTTTGGCAGTTCCATAAAAGTTAAATACGAACTTACCATACAACACAGCAATTTCACTCCTGTCTGTGTGTGGAAGAGAATGAAAACATGTTTACACAAAGTCTTGCATGTCAGTATTCATAGCAGCTTTATTCATAATAGTCAAAAAGTAGAAACAATCCAAATGTCTGTCAATGGGTAAATGGATAAACAAAATGTGGTCTAGCCATACAATAGAATACTACTGGGCAATGAAAAGGAATGAGATACCAATACTGTTCCACCATGGCTGGACTTCAAAAATATTATGCTAAGTGAAGGAACTTGGATATAAAAGACCACATATTGTATGATTCCATTGATATGAAATGTCCAGAACAGGCAAATTCATAGAGATAGAAAGTAGATTAGTGGTTGCCAGGGGCTGGGAGTACAGTGAGGTGGAGTGGGGAATGAGGAGTGACTACTGATTGGCAAGGTGTTTCTTTCCGGGGTGATAAAAATGTTCTGGAATTAGATAGAGGTGATGGAGGCAGAACTCTAAGTTTACCAAAAACCATTCAATTGCACACTGAAATAAGTAAATTTTATATTATTGAAATTATATCTCAGTAAAGCTGTAAAAAAGAAATTTCTAGGAAGGGATTAAGATGACGGATAGGAGGCAGGACCAGCCTGCAGCCCCACTTGGACAGATAGATCAGCGTGTGGAGACGCTCACTGTGAACTTTTGTTCCAATAACTACCACAGGAACATACAAGGAAAGCTGAGAAAATCCACAGACCCTTTGAAGGAACTGGATCACCACTGCAGGCTCCCTGAGATGTTGAAAAACTGTGAGCCTGCTTGCTTTCTCAATGGAGAGGCTCATGGTCTGGGGCAAGTTCTCAGCCCTGGTCACCAGCTGCCTGGAAATAGACTTGGTGCTGTTGGTGGGGCACAGTGGGAGTAAGACTGGTCTTTAGGAATGCTGACTGCATGGGAGAAGGTTGAGGCTGGTGACTGTCAGCGTTTTCTTACTTCTCTGGCGACCTGTATAACTCAGCAGAGGCAGCTATAATCCCCCTGGGAATATAACTCCATAGGACTGGGAACCACACCCCCATCCCCCACAGCAGCCGCAGCAAGCCCCGCTCAAGGAGAAGCTGGGCTCAGACACGCCTATCTTTGCCCCAACCTGGTAGTCTTTCTCTACTCGCCCTGGTAGCCAAAGACAAAGGTCATAATGTCTTGGGAGGTCTGTGGCCCTGCCTATCACCTGAGAATTCTAAATACTTAACCAGGTGTCCCTTGCATCCTCCCTATAGGACCACAGCTGATGTGCTCTTGAAAGTGCCACCTCCTGGCTGGAAGCCAACCAACACAAAACCAACGCACTAAACAAAAACACAACCAAGGACCTTCACACAGTCCACTTCACTCACCTGCTACCTCCACTGGAGCAGGTGCTGGTATCCATGGCTACAAGACCTGAAGATGGATCACATCACAGGATTCTTTGCAGACACCCCCCAGTACCAGCCCAGAGTCTGGTAGCTCCGCTGGGTGGCTAGACCCAGAAGAGCAAAAATAATTACTACAGTTCAGCTCTTAGGAAGCCCCATTCCTAGGGGAAGGGGGTGAACACCACATCAAGGAAGCACTCTGTGGGTCAAAAGAATCTGAAAAGCAGTGCTTGAATCCCAGATCTTCCCTCTGACATAGTCTACCCAAATGAGAAGGAACCAGAAAAACAATTCTGGTAATATGATAAACATGGCTCTTTAACACCTCCGAAAGATCATCCCAGCTCAACAGCAATGGATCCAAACCAAGATGCAAATTCTGAATTGCCAGAAAAAGAGTTCAGAAGGTTGAGCATTAAGCTAATCCAGGGGGCACCAGAGAAAGGTGAAGTCCAACTTGAAAAGATGAAAAACATGATACAGGATATGAAAGGAAAATTCTTCAGTGAAATAGCGTAAATAAAAACAATCACAACTTCTGGAAATCAAGGACATACTTACAGAAATACAAAATGCACAGGAAAGTATCATTTACACAATTGAACAAACAGAAGAAAGAACTTCAGAGCTTAAGACAAGGCTTTTGAATTAACCCAATCCACCAAAAATAAAGAAAAAAAATTAAGAAATGAACAAAGCCTCCAAGAAGTTTGGGACTATGTTAAACATCTGAACCTAAGAATAATCAGTCTTCCTGAGGAAGAAGAGAAATCTAAAAGTGTGGAAAATGTATTTGAAGGAATAATCGAAGAAAACCTTCCTGGCCTTGCTAGAGATCTAGACATCCCAATACAGGAAGCTCAAAGAATACCTGATAAATTCATTGCAAAAAGATCATTGTCCATGGACATAGTCATCAGATCATCTAAAGTCAAGACAAAGGCAAGAATCTTAAGAGCTGTGAGGCAAAAGCATCAGGTAGCCTAAAAAGGAAAACCTATCAGATTAACATCAGATTTCTCAGCAGAAACCCTACAAGCTAGAAGGGATTGGGGTCCTATTTTTAGCCTTCTTAAACAAAGCAATTATCAGCCAAGCATTTCATATCCAGTGAAACTAAGCTTCATAAATGAAGAACAAATACAGTCTCTTCCAGACAAATGCTGAGAGAATTCACCACTACCAAGCCAGCACTACTGGAACTGCTAAAAGGAACTCTAAATCTTGAAACAAATCCTCAGAATACACCAAAATAAAATCTCTGTAATGCATAAATCTCACAGGACCATATAACAGTAACACAATGAAAAAGAAAAACAAGGTATTCAGACAACAAAGAGCATAATGAATAGAATAGTACCTCACATCTCAATACTGTTAGGTTGTTGTGAAAGTAATTGCAGTTTTTGCCAAAATGGCAGAAACTGCAATTGCTTTTGAAGCAACCTAATACACTGTAAATGGCCCAAATGCTCCATTTAAAAGATACAGAATGGCAGAATGGATAAGAATTCACTAACCAACTTTCTGCTGTCTTCAGGAGACTCACCTAACACATAAGGACTCATATAAACTTAAGGTAAAATAATGGAAAAATATATTTCATGCAAATGGACACCAAAAGCAAGCAGGATTAGCTGCTCTTATATCAGACAAAACAAACTTCAAAGCTACAGCAGTTAAAAATGACAAAAAGGGACATGATATAATGATAAAAGGACTAGTACAAGAGGAAAATATCACAATTCTAAACATATATGCATCTAACACTGGAGCTCCTAAACCTATAAAACAGTTACTACTAGATCTAAGAAATGAGATAGACAGCAACACAATAATAGTGAGGGACTTTAATTCTCCACTGATGGCACTAAACAGCTCATCAAAACAAAGTCAACCAAAACACAATGAACTTAAACCATACCATACAACAAATGGACTTAACAGATATTTACAGAACATTTCACCCAACAACTGCAGAATATACATCCATTCATTGGCACATGGAATATTCTCCAAGATAGACCATGTTGTAGGCCATAAAACAAGTCTCAGTAAATTTAGGAAACTTGAAATTATATCAAGTACTCACTCAGACCACAGTGGAATAAAATTGGAAATCAACTCCAAAAAGAACCCTCCAAACCATGCAAATATGTGGAAATCAACATGCTCCTGAATGATCATTGGGTCAACAATGAAATCGAGATAGAAATTAAACATTCTTTGAACTGAATGATGACAGTGACACAACCTACCAAAGCCTCTGGGATACAGCAAAAGCGGTGCTAAGAGGAAAGCTTATAGTATTAAATGCCTACATCAAAAAGTCTGAAACAGCACAAATAGACAATCTAAGGTCACACCTCATGGAACTGGAGAAACAAGAACAAGCCAAACCCAAACCCAGCCGAAGAAAAGAAATAGCAAAGACCGAGCTGAGAATCAAATCAAGAAATCAACTCCTTTCACAATAGCTGCCAAAAAAAAAAAAACTTAGGAAGATACCTAACCAAGGATGTAGGTGAAATACCTCTACAAAGAAAACTACAAAACACTGCTGGAAGAAATCATACATGACACAAACAAATGGAAACACAACCCATGCTCATGGATGGGCAGAATCAATATTGTGTAAATGATCATACTGCTGAAGGCAATCTAAAATTTCAATGCAATTCCCATCAAAATACTACCATCATTCTTCACAGAACTAGAATAAACAATCCTAAAATTCATACAGAATCAAAAAAGAGCTTGCATAGCCAAAGCAAGACTAAGCAAAAAGAACAAATCTGGAGGCATCACATTACCTGACTTCAAACTATACCATAAGGCCATGGTCACCAAAACAGCATGGTACTGGCATAAAAATAGGCACATAGACCAATGGAACCAAATAGAGAACCCAGAAATAAAGCCAAATACTTGTAGCCAACTGATCTTTGACAATACAAACAAAAACATAAAGTGAGGAAAGGACACTCTATTCAACAAATGATGCTGGGGTAATTGGGAAGTCACATGTAGAAAAATGAAACTGGATTCTCATTTCTCACCTTACACAAGAATTAACTCAAGAGGAATCAAATACTTAAATCTGAGACCTGAAACCATAAACATTTAGAACATAACATCAGAAAAACCCTTCTAGACATTGGCTTAGGCAAAGACTTCATGACCAAGAACCCAAAAGCAAATGCAGCAAAAATAAAGATAAATAGATGGGACTTAATTAAACTAAAAAGCTTCTGCACAGCAAAAGAAATAATCGGCAGGGTTAACAGACAACCCACAGTGTGGGAGAAAATCTTCACAATCTATACATCTGACAAAGGACTAATTTCCAGAATCTACAAAGACCTCAAACAAATCAGCAAGAAAAAAATGAGCAATCACATCAAAAATAGGTTAAGGACATGAATAGACAATTCTCAACAG
Organism: Piliocolobus tephrosceles; assembly: GCF_002776525.5. NCBI lineage: Eukaryota > Metazoa > Chordata > Mammalia > Primates > Cercopithecidae > Piliocolobus > Piliocolobus tephrosceles. Next base: position 105,971,292 of record NC_045445.1, on the reverse strand, counting down.
AAGATATACACATGTCCGACAAGCATATTGATATGGTTTGGCTGTGTCCCCACCCAAACCTCATCTTGAATCGGAGCTCCCATACTCCCATAATCCCCATGTGTTGCGGGAGGGACCTGATGGGAGGTAATTGAATCATAGGAGCAGGTTTTTCTCATGATAGTAAATAAGTCTCATGAGATCTGATGGATTTATAAAGGGCAGTTCCCTTGCACATGCTCTCTGCCTGCCACCATGTAAGATGTGCCTTTGCTCTTCCTTTGCCTTCCATCATGATTGGAGGCCTGCCCAGCCATGTGGAACTGTGAGTCCATTAAACCTCTTTTTCTTTATTAATTACCCAGTCTCAGGTATTTCTTCATAGCAGTGTGAAAATGGATCAATATACATATGGAAAAATGTTCAGTAGCACCAATTATCGGGGAAATGCAAGTCAAAGCCACAAGGAAATACCACTTTACTCCTGCAAGAATGGCCGTAATAAAAAAATCAAAAATAATAGATGTTGGGTGAAAAGGGAATACTTTTACACTGTGGGTGGGAATGTAAACTAGTACAACCACTATGGAAAACAGTGTGGAGATTTCTTAAAGAGCTAAAAATAGATCTACCATTTGATCCAGCAATCCCACTACTAGGTATCTACCCAGAGGAAAAGAAGTCATTATATGAAAAAGATACACACACTTGTTTATAGCAGCACAATTCGCAATTGCAAAAATATGGAACTAGTCCAAATGCCCATCAATCAACCAGTGGGTAAAGAAAATGTGGTGTATATATACCATGGAATATTACTGAGCCATAAAAAGGAATGAAATAATGGCATTTGAAGCAACCTGGATGGAATTGGAGATGATTATTCTAAGTGAAGTAACTAAAAAATGGAAAACCAAATATCGTATGTTGTGACCAATATGTGGTAGCTAAGCTATGAGGATGCGAAGGCATAAGAATAATACATTGGGCTTTGAGGACTCAGGGGAAAGGGAAGGAGATGGCGAGAGATAAAAGAATACACGTTGGGTACAGGGTACACTGCTTGGGTGATGGGTGCACCAAAATCTCAGAAATCACCACTAAAGAACTTATTTATGTAATCAAACACCACCTATTCCCTAAAAGCCTATTTAAATAAAAAATAAATTTCTAACAATGTTTTCATTACCAATGTCATTTCTGTGGCAAGTGAACTCAGTTTCTCCACAGTAGATCAAACTTTAAAAATTCTTTACTTGTGGGATGTTAGTCCTTCGATGTTTATGTGAGCAAACTAATTAGGCAATGGATTTTTCATTCTTTCTTTGTTGGTTATTTTTTATCCATTAATATCTCAGGAGGAATCTTGCCCAGGGTCAGCTGAATTACATTTGCTGTGTGGTGGTTAAACCCTCAGACTGTGGGATCTGAGGATCCTGCCTCCATCACTTAGCTGTGTTAAATTTGGGGCACAATTACTTAGACTTTCTAATTCTTCCTCTTCTTTACAGAGGAGGTAAACATGGAAATGACTTCATGTTTATTGTGAGGAATTAAACTGAACTTTTTACAGCACCTGACACATAGTAAATGCTCAATCGAAATAAATGCAATCTACTCTGGGCTGAATGCTAGACACCCTGGTATAAAGGAATAAATCATTTATTAATTACAAGATTTGACTCAAGCTTGTCTAAGGCCGAACTGGAACTAACATCTTCTGGATGATTTTCTGTTTTGTTTCAGATTTCAGCATGTAGAGTGGCTGCCCTATCTGTTCCTCCTTCCCAGTCTTTACCTGGTCTTGATTTTGAATTTCCTCAACTGCTTGTATGCGTAAAAGTCTCAGGATCAGCTGTTACAGTCTAAGTGCACTCCTGAGTCACTGTCCTCCAGGTGGGAAAAGTTCCAAACCCTCAGAGCCCCTGGGTAAAGCTACAGTCGCTTTGAGGATGATCTTAGACCTATAGTGTATATGCAACAGGAAGAGATTTTGCTTTCCATTGGTGGTATCCATCAAATTTTACTTTTTGGCCAGACATGATGGGATTTTTCCCAGCTTCAAAATCAGACAGACACTGTGCCTAAGATGGAATTTATAGCCTGGATATAAATTGAAATGGATATCAAAGGGGGGCAAGTGCCCCTTAAAATAAAACCAGAGAATAGGGAGCAATGGTCTTAGAAGTGATGCCTCTAAGAGGCATTCATAATAGAATCTAACTCAGAGTTAAATGAGCAGTTTGTACAGTAAAATATCATGTTCTGGCTACATGGATGATCATATTAATTTATAAATTAAAAACAAGACTCCATGTTGAAGGCACACACTGACATGTTGAAGGAGAATTTCTACCACTTTGGAAAAGAGTTTTTTTTTTTTTTAAAGCCCTCCATAAAAATTTTCACTTGCCTACATTCTTGCTATGTCTTCATTCTCTTTTCTGCACTTCTCCTCACCTCTCCACCTTCCTTTGCTTTGGCGATTTCTACCTGGCTCCACTGTGCAACAAGGTGAAGAATGAGGGGAGATGTGAGTGAATGTGGTGTAGCCTACACACTGGTTTATCTCTGTCCAAATCTTTCCTTGTTCACTTTAAGACACAAAACCAAACATTTCCTTCCCAGTCTCCCAAGGATTGGGTGGGCCTGATCTAATAAAGGTCATTAGAAGCAGAGAAACTTTCCCAGCTGTAGTTAGTAAGAGATGTGACAATAGAGCAGGGTGAGAGAGAGAGAGAAAGCAGATGTTGCTGGCTTTGGAGGTGGAGAAAGAGGCTGTGAGCCAGGGCATGTAAATAGCCTCTAGAAACTGGAAAAGCCAAGGCAACACATTCTCCCCTGATGACACTAGAAGGAAGGCAGCCCTTCCAACACCTTGATTTTATCCCAGTGAGATCCATGTCAGACTTTTGACCTATTATATTAGGGTTCTCCAAAGAAACAGAACCAATAGGATATATATAGGGAGAGATATAAGAGGAGATTTATTATGGGAATTGACTCATGTGATTATGGAGGCTGAGGAGTCCCGCAACCTGCCATCTGCAAGCTGGAGACCCAGGAAAGCCAGTGGTGTAATTCAGTCTGAGGCAGAAGGCCTGAGAATTTGAGGGAAGGCTGGTATAAATCCCAGAGTCTGAAGACCTGAGACCCAAGAGCTCCAATGTCCAAGGACAGGAGAAGATTGATGTCTCAGCTCAAAGGCAGAGTGAGAGAATTCACCTTTCTGCCTTTTTGTTTTATGTGAGCTCTCAGTGAATTGGCTGATGTCCACCACATGGGTGAGTGTGAGTCTTCATTACTCAGTCTACTGATTCCAATGCTAATCTCTTCCAGAAATACCCTTACAGGCACTCTCAGAAATCATGTCTTACCAACTACCTGGGGATCCCTTAGCTCAGTCAGGCTGACACATAAAATTAACCATCACCCTTACAGAATTGTAAGATAATACATTTATGTTGTTTTAAGCCACTGAATTTTTGGTAATTTGTTACAGCAGCAATAGAAAGCCAATATACCTTCCCATTCTTTTCCTTTCGCCTTCATTCTCCCCACACCATTGTAAGAAGATCCTTCATTAACAGCCCTTCGTTGAAATCATTTAAAGCGAAAGCTGCTCTCTGTCCTTACAAATGTGTAGTCTCATTTTATTCTTCCTTCCTTCTGCCATTTATTCTCTATGCCCATACTCATTCTTCTTTTTCAGTTAGGCACCCTTTCAAATGTTTAATACATGTCCTTGTATATGTAACCCACCCAAAAGATACATGTGAATGTGCACCTTTTAAACTTAAATAAACTATCTTCTATAATAAGTCTAATTTTTCCATAGGTTTTAGTTTTTATTCAATGCCACATCTTTAAGAATGATCAGTATGGCTGTATATGAGCTGGTTCCTTGCATCCGATTGCTGTATCCTTGAGTCTTGAGATCTAGGCATGAAAGGATCCAAGTGAACCAAGGCTCTGAAGGATCCTGAGAAGAGAGCAAAGTTCCCATCTCAGAAGACAGGGTGAAGGCAGACAGCAGGGAAGTTGGGAGTGGAATGAGATAGAAGGTGAAGTGATGTGACTGGAGAGATGCCCTTAGGAACCAAAAATTTATGAAATGAGTGTGAAAAAATGAGTTCATTCATAACAAGTAGCTTACAAGCATTTTCATTTGATCCAGCCTCCCTAAATTTCTCTGCTTTTTCTTGGCTTACCTTGGACATTTATCTCTGACCCTAGAAAGCAAAGCAAAACAAAGCAAAGCCCAGTCTGTCTCAGCCTGGTCTTAAATCTTGCTGCTAATCAAGACCTTATTTACTATTCTGACACCTAAATATTTATCTCCTTTGTGTGAACTTACAGTCTCCTGAATTTGGAGCTATATGTAGATTGAACTCATGCAAATGACTTCTTGTGTGACCCATGAGAGTATTTCTTTCCAGATAAATATATATGTATTTTTTCTTAGTGAAAATAGTTTTTTCTTGCTTTTATTCCAGATTATAAAAGGAATTCATGCTTATTATACAAAATCATTATTATAATACAGAAAAGTAATATCATACAGGAAAGAATGAAGATACAAAATATTACTTATTCCATCATCTGATTTTAACATTTTTCATGTAACATTTTTCATTTAACATTTACATTTTCATGTAATAACATTTTAATGTATATTATTATTTCAGCCTTTCTTAATAATATTAAACCAATAAATATTTATTATGCAATTTAATGGGCTAAGTGCTGGAATATAATAAAAAGCGAAAATGGCACAGTTTCTGCCCTTTGGACCTTGTAATTTAGTGAGGGAAAATTACATTTAATTATATGATTATTTAACGTCTGCAATAGTTACAATGCTTTTGCTGGTATATCAGCCAGCTATTGACACAGCAATGCTCCATAGTAAATTACCCCAACACCCAGTGGCATATAACAATAAACACTTTTCCCCATGCTCACAGGTCTGCAGGTCAGTTTGGGAAACTCTGCTTTAGGTTGTAGGTCTGTGAATTGGCAGAGGTGGCTCTGTTTTAGGGTGTGAGTTAAATTTAGGTCCTCTTTATTCTGTTACCCAGACTGGTGGGAAAACAGCTACCTAGAGGATGATCTTCTCATTTAGAGAGAACAAGTAAAGCAAACGAAATCATGCAAGTACATGTTGAGCTTTTTCTCTCATTATGTTTGCTAACATACCATTGGCCACAACAAGACACGTTACCAAGCCAAAAGCCAAGGGACAGAGAAGAACACTCTTGCCACCATGAGGATGTGACAAGGGTATGTATGGCTGTCTATTACAGAGGCATGAAGAATTGGAATAAGGAATTCAACTAATCATAGTATGTACAACCGGAAGTGTTATTTATCAACTGTTTTCTCCTCATGGTCATAAAATGTCTGAAACATTATTAGGCATCATATTATCTCACAATATTATCTAAAAGGGAAGAGATGTGTCCTATCTTATTCCTTTCTAGAAGGCCCACTCCCCATCTCCTTGTTATTTGACTTCTCATTAGCCAGGGTTGCTTCACACGCCCATTCCTAATCCAATCACTGGTAAGAGATGAAACTGACGTGATTGGCCTACACTAGAAAACATTCATTCCCTGGGGCTGGAGAATGACTCCTGACACAAGACTGTAGAAGGTCCAGAGCATACCTTTCAGGGCCTTGCAGATCAAGTTAAAGTTTTTATTCTTCATCCTGAGAGCAATGGAAAACCACTAAAGAGTTTTAAGAAAGAAAGTGATATAATCAGAATTGAGTTTAAAGGAGGTCACACTATCTACAGTGTGGACACAAATTGAGGAGTTGCAAGAATGGATAGAGAGGGATGAGATGGGCATTTATTGTGTAGTTCAGTTGAGAGAAGATAATAGTTTAGCTGGAATGGTAGTGGTAGATATGAAACAGTTGTGATTAAATTTGAGAAATATTTAGGAGGTAAAGTTGGTAGTATTTAGTGATGAATTAGGTTTGGGGATGGTGATGAGTGAAGGTATCAAGGGCTATTTTTAGATTTTAGGACTACATAGCCGAACCAATGTTGGTACTATTCATTGTGATAGGGAATAAAGGAAGAGGTTCAGATATGAGCAGGAGGACCTCAAATACAAATGTTGAGCTTGGTATGCCTCTGAAATGTTTATAAAGAGATACTGGATTTATGTGTCTGAGATAATATGTATGCGTCTGCACAAAAATGGAAATTGATGCCAAATATGTTAATAAGGGAGACTATAAAATGGAAAGAGTGAATGGTCTAGGAGTAAACTTTGAGGAATACCAGCATTTAGTAGGTTAATAGGAGAGGACGAGCCTATGATAGGGTGAAGGAAGCTGAGAAAGACTGATCATTGAAGTAAAAGAAAAACTCAAATGTAGAAAGAAGACCAGAAGCCAAGAGAACAGAGTGTTTAATTAAAAAGAGAGTGAAGTGAACTGAAGTTAGATTGATTAGTAACATTGAGATCATAGCTCATAAGTAAATCAGCGAGTACTGTTTTGGTAAACTAATGGGTGCAGAAGATGAGAAAATGGAGGTGTTGGGTAGAGGAAATTTTTTAAGAGCTTGGCTTTGAAGGGGACAGAATATGAAGTGGGAAGTGTAACTAAGGGGGCATTGGGAGATAACTGAATGGGCTTGATGCTGATGAGACGTATCCAGGTGAGAAGAAGCTTTATATACAAAAGAGAGATGGTATAAGAATGACTAAGACTCCTGAGAAAACAGAGGGTAACAGAATCTATACATGTATCTTTATGTATTTATGTAGGTAAATATCTCATCCTTATACAACAGCATCCCAAAGAGAAAAGCAAGTGAACAGGTGTGAGTGACTAAAATGCCTTCTATAACCACAGCTCTCTTTTTATTTGGGTGAAATCTTTTTTTCTTTGAGACAGGGTCTTATTCTGTCACTCAGGCTGGAGTGCAGTGGTGTGATCACGGCTCACTGCAGTCTCAACCTCCCAGGCTAGGATGATCCTCCCACCTCAGCCTCCTGAGTAGCTGGGACTACAGGCATGCACCACCATGTCTGGCTAATTTTTAAAATTTTTGTAGATATGGGGTTTTGCCATGTTGCCCAGGCTGGCCTCCAACTCATGGACTCAAGTGATCCTCCTGCCTTGGCCTCCCAAAATCCTGGGACTATGGATGTGAGCCACCACACCTGGCCAGGATGAAATTTTAACCTGAGGCCACCAACAAACTTCTATATCTCATTAGCCAGAACTGGGTCACATGCTTACCCCTGGGTCAATTACTAGCAATGGGAAATGAAATGTCCATGATTGACTTACAGTCACCCCTCAATTTTCATGGTTGGGCCTGGATACATTGCCAACAAAAAACATTGAGGCAAGGAAGACTGTGAAATAAGTTTTGGACTGGTAGCTCCAAGACTGTCTACCACCAAGAATGTTTGTCTCAGTAGCTATTTTGATTGGCTTTTGTATGTTTGTGTAATTACAAAATTAATTGATAATATAAAAAATTCACATAATGTTGAAAGATATAATAAAAAGTGAAAATAAAATAATGCATAATTTCACTAACCTCAAAATAAGCAATTGTGATTAACATTTCGGTATAGAGCCTTTTGGAACTTTCATATGCTTCAAAATGATTTTTCTTTCCTTTTTCAAAATTGGGAGCATACTGTGTGTGTGTGTATGTGTGTATGTGACATGTTCTCCTTTTTTCACATGAAACATATTTTTTGAAATGAAACACTAAAATATAAACTAGATCCTGGTAAATTGTGTGTTTCCATTATGTTTATGGTTGTTCCATACATAGTTCTAGGGGTATATGAGCATGCATGCCTGTTTCTTTATTCCCCGAACAAAGTTAAGTATATCAGTTTTAAAAATCTTTGATAATCTTATAAAATAAAAGTGATAAATCAATCTAATTACATTTTTTGTTTAGATTTAAAAAGCTTTCCATGGATACATTTGCCATTTTAACTTTTTATTCTTTCATTGTGCTTATATTTCTTATTGATTTGTGAGAATCTTTTTATGTATTAAGGACATGAATTCCTTAACATATGTTTCAGATGTTTTAATTTTTTTTTAGTTCATATTTTCTCTTTTAACCTTGTTAATAATCTTTGGGGTTTGTGCAATTTTAAAATTTCTAGATAAATTCATCAAATCTTTTTCTTATGGTTTCTTAGACAGTACAATGTAGTATTTAGCATCCAGGTTTTCAGAGTCAGAAAGAATAGGGCTTGAATCCTGGCTCTTTCCGTGATTCTATTGTAATGATCTTTGAGAAAATGACTCAACTTTTCAGACATTTTGTTTCGCCATCTATAAAACGGAGACAAAAATGCCTCCTTCAAAAGACTGTTATGCAAATTATATACAAATCATGAATGAAAAGAGTTCAATGACTGGTGCATTAATGCTCAATAATTTTAGATATTGTTATAAGAATAAATATTAATACAATTATAAAAGATCTTTGTATTAAAATTTTATAAAATATGCATGTATTTCTTGTCTTTAAATGTAAATATGAAAATATAAATCTTAATTTTAAACAGAACGATAATACCAAAGCAGTTTCACATGGATTAAAATTTGAATTTGAATAATGTAAATTCAAAGTCTTTATTATTGGAGATTTTGAAGTCTTAAACAAATATAGTCCACTTTTTTTTAATGTATGGTCTCTGTTTAAAGGTTAAAAGTTATTTTATGAAGTTATTTATCCTTTGTTCAACCATTATAGCTTTTTACATTTTCAGTGAATCAAATGAATTATCAACTATGGAAGAAATTAATTAGATATTTTTCATATTCATGCTTGGTTTGTAAGTGTTATTTGAAAGTCAGAGAATTTTAAAGATTTCATGAAACCATTGGGTAAAGAAACCATAGCTCCATTTTCAGCTTTTTTTCCCCCTATTTTAGTTAATATCCAGAAGGGATGGCCATATCTGGGTAGATGACCACAAACAGATTACTTATGTAGTCTTGGATTTTCTCTACATTTCATGGGTGATGAAGAGTTCATTATACACATATGTGTGTGTGTATATATATGTCTCTCTCTCTCTCTCTCTCTCTCTCTATATATATATATATATGAAGTGCTGACTTGTGAAAACAACAAGAATTATTGCTTTGAGAATACTGAATGTGTAATGATTCCTTCCACTAGAAGAAGCTGTGCTTCATAAGAACCCAGACAGGATGGGAGGGTTCCAGAATACCGTGCTCCTCTTCTTAGACAGGCAGTGTGGTGTAGAGCTTAGAACAGGACTTTGCAGCCTTGCTGCCTGGATTTGAATTCTACTTGTGTTGCTTAGTAGCTCTGAGGCCACAGGCAAATTATCTAACTTCTCTGTACCTCAATTTCTTTGTACAGTGGGGATGAGAGTAATGCCTACCTTGAAGGGGTATTGTGACAGTTCAGTGACTTAATGGCTTTAAAGCACTTAGAACAGTATCTGATATAATTAACAGTCAATAAATATGATGTGATGATCTTGTACTCCTCTATCCAACTTCTATCATAGCACTGTGACATTTAAAGTTAAACTATAGTGTTCAGTACAGTTATAGAAATATCTTGAATTTGTTGGTTGTCCTTATGGAGAGGAAACCCCTGGATCTCTTGAGATTTCATGCTCCAATCTGAGTAGAAAAGCCAGGACAGACATAGAAGGTAAGGAAAGTGAAAAGCATTTGACAATGCATCAAGAAACCAATAATAGCACCTCTCCTTTTAATGATGAAAGGCAATTTTTATATACTATACTAAATCAAATGTATTGCAAGTATTCATAAGATAGCATCAAAATCCATTCATTATATCCACTAGCTATTGTGTTATTCAGGTATCTGTTGGCATATTGCTTGGTATAACTGAATAATGAAGCTTTCATTCAATTTGCAGATCTGCAGTACAGTGTATTTAGGAATTAGCTCAATGTTTCATCTGTGTCTGTCATGAAAAGGACAGATAATAGAAAGATTGCCATGCTGTCTGGTAGCAAAACCATCTCATGGGATTGCTAAATGAGGTGCAAGCTCATCTGGAAATCCAAGCAATCTTCCTTTCCTTTCTTACCTTTTCCCTTTTACATGAGAATTTCTTCCATTTCATTTGTGCCAGCTTTGACAGAGAGGTGTAGGAAATTATGATGAAATGTGGAATTTTTGCCCAGAATTTTGGTTGTTCAGAATTAAACAGCAGCCCTTTAGGCCGAGAAGTATCTATAGAGTCAGCCCTGACATCAAGCACTGACATTGTTTCTGAATTGAAGATGCTGTCCTTGTAACACAGTGTGGTTGAGATCTAAAAGATAAAACAGAATGCTTTCTAATAACCTCAATACTGAAGTAAGAGAGAAAAATTCAACAGTGCAGTCTTCCTTTCTTAAGGAGGCTGCCAATTTCTTGGTGACTTGAAAAATATTCCTTGGATTTAATAAAGTTCAGTGTCTTTAGTTCAACTCATTATGCCTCAGGTAGCATTCCATTTTTAAGACTCTAGTTACACAGTGCACTTATAACCAGATTTAAAATAATAACATCTTAGATTCATACAGGTCAACCCAGTGTCCATTAGTATATACCACTTGAGGGAATGTAGCCTTATTGGCAAAGTCAACATCAAATGTCTTATACATGTAATTATTGGCTGAGTGGCACCAAAGTATACTTTAATTCAAAGTCATTGCAATCTCTGACTTTATTTTTACTGAAATGCGAAGGGAAAGATGTGGGCTTCTCTCTGTTTCGGCGACTCCTTCAAGCAACTCCTTCAGCATCTGGCCTTTTCCTGAATAGAGAATGAATCCTGTCCCAAGATGATTTTGAAGATAAAATTGACCAGCCTATGTGTGAGTCCATAGTTTTCTGCCACATATATATTACCTCCTCTTATATTCCTCTTTGTTGTGATTAAAATACACGTTATTCAATGTGTATTTCAATGTGTATAACTCAGTGGCTTAAGTACATTCACATTGTTGTGCAACCATCACTGCCATTCATGTCCAGAATATTTTCTTCTTCCCAAAAAGAGACTTTGTACTAATTAAATAATAATTCCTCATTTCCCCCTCCCTTAGCCCCAGTAACCTCTAACCTACCTTCTATCTCTTTGAATCTGCCTGTTCTAGGTACCTCATATAAGTAGAATCATACAGTATTTGTCCTTTTGTGTTTGTGTTTTCTAGTTGCATTGGCATGTAATATACTTTTCCAGAAACACTGGCCACTGGAGACTTGACCTGTGATTGATTTGAGTGATTGACAGTATAGTATTGAAACACTTAGTCATATATGTTGATAAAAATAGGTACTATTTGTAACTAGAGTATAGAGGTAGAGTTAGAGTTTTTCATGAATAAATTTTCCTTTGGATCTTTAGTTGGAAATTTTGATTAGTTCCCTTTCACTAAAGTACAAAGCTATACTTTAGTTCTAATGTTAAAAATAATCACCACATCATTGTGTAAAAGAGAGTTGAAAAGAAGCATAATTTCCCATGGGAGCTAGAGAGCCTGCCTATCCCTGAAAGTTTTGCTTTATCCAGAGTTTCACTGAAAACGTCAGGTTGTCTGATACTGTGTCTATAGAGATTACTTGTCTGTGTGTTAAGGGATGAAGTAAATCCAACATTAGTATCCAGTTTTCTTGAGACAAGGAAGAGAAAAGAAAGTGACATCACCTTTTGGTGACATCATGCAAAAGTCAATCTTCATTTTGAATTAGCTCTTGAAAAAGCTTGCCTTAGGTTAAAAGCCTTAGGAAAAACTATGAGTAACACTATAAAAAGAGGATTGAGAAATTCAGGACCAGAATATGATCTTGCTCAATGTGCAAATATAGTTTGTTTAGAGGAAGCTTTTAGGAAGTGTATACATGACTGTGTGTACACACACACACATGCACACTCACACGTTGCACTGAACTGCAATATTGCAGCTTCTGACATTTGATGTCTCAATTTTGCTGGAATTTCCAAGGGCATAGTTTGGAGTAAATAATAATCATTTACTGCATTAATCTTGCATTCTCACAAAATGCCATTCTGTTTCCTCAGGACAAGAGTGTCAACTTAAATTTACTCATGGACCAATTTCTCTTCATGAAAATCCTGGTGGGCTGAACTGATATTTCATTAAAAAATATGCCAACTAAAATAAACCTGTTTTCACTGAGGGTGTTATCATTGAATGATGACCTTTTGCAGACTGGAGCTGGCCTTCAGGCTCAGGGTTTGGCATTTATACTCTAGTATATTTCTAATAATCAAGGTAACATTGGTTTATGGGCTCTTAGGCATGGAAGGGATTTTGAGAACCCATTTGTTGATCTAGAAATGAATCCTTTTCTCTTCAATTGGAATTTTTTTACATATGTGAGACAGATGAAAATATGTATCCTATTTGACAATGCTTTTGGAAAAATAGCAAGAGGAAATAAGTTTTAAGTGAAGGAATTTAAGTTGGATACAAATAAGTAGTTGCTGAAAGAACAAACAAAACATATTAGAAATAGCTATCAGTGTTGGCTTGTTAAATCTCTCTTTCCCTCTCTCATTTTGGGGGTGTATATTTATGGATGCAATTTGTTAATGCATACACACAATCATAATTTTTTCTTTTTCTTTTCTTCTTATTTCAACTAGCTCAGTTCTTGCTGTTATAGACTAAAAAGTACTCACGATGGTGAGTAGTGGCCTAACCTGAGTGATTATAACTTGGTCCAATGATTGGGATTGGCCTTCAGCCTTGTTAGACATGGTTCTAAAGCAAGGTTGTTTATTCAAAGTAGGCAGATCACGAGATACAGATTTACAAATGAAATGCAGGTGTGTTATGTTCCAGGGAGAAATATTCCTCCCTGGTGAGCAGAATGATCCTATCCTCCACTCAAGGTACCTACATCCCGGAATCAAAACCAAATGCAATAGGAAATGTTGGTTGTCATCCTGGCATCCATTCCCTCTTTTCCATTCCTAGCTAAATTGTGATTTTGTGTAGGTGTCATCTACTCCCACACATAACCCACATGCCTCAGGGGAAGCTGGTCGACCCCAGACCTTGAAGCCCTGATTAGTCTAATCTAGTCATGTAAGCCGGTCTGTTAAGTAGATAGTCTGGCCCAAATCAACTTGGTCTAATGAAAAACAAAAATAACTTCCCTGAGAGTTTTTGGAAATACAGCTTTCTTGTTGATAAGCACAGCTACAGGAAGTCAGTTTCTCACTGGTTATGAATGAGTAACCATTAGCACTAGTTACTATAAGGGAGTATTCTATAGCCATGAGGGGAATCAGCTTCAGAATGAAGCTGATGGTGTTGGTGTTAGAATGAAGAAATGGAAGTAACCTGTGTCCTTGATGATTTTCTTGCTCAACTAACCCTGAAGTCTATCCTATAATAGGATGAAGCACTATGAGGAGATATAGCAGGCAAGCAGAGGTCTGAGATCAGTTGACTTTAGTTTTGGCCAATAATACATTTTATTATTATTGAAGAGAGGTTGAGACCAGTTTTCAATTTTATACAGCTCAAAGAACTGAGTTTTTTGAGAACTCAGCTCAAAGCTTGAGTTTTCTATCATTGTCATTGCCAGAGTGAAACATTTGTCATTCTCTAATTAAATAATGTACCTGCCACAACTGGAACATTAAAGGATTTGGTAGAAAAATTTCAGGCTATTGACTACTTCTTACATATTCCAGTAAAGTCTTAACAAAAATGAGATAAGCTTCAATGTTCATCTCAGAGGTTGCCATTGGAAGACAATGGAGTTTCTTTCGGAGAGAACTGTGGGATGCCAGATTGGTTGTCTCTCTTGAACTCCCTTTACTACTAGAATAGTAAACCTTGCTACCATGTCCAGGAAGAAATACATCATATATCCGTAGACTAATGATCATTGGTGGTATTTTTGATTCTTTTTTCTGTTTTGTTTTTTGAAACAGAGTCTCACTCTGTTGCCCGGGCTGGAGTGCAGTGGCGCGATCTCTGCTCACTGCAACCTCCACCTCCAGGATTCAAGCTATTCTTGTGCCTCAGCCTCCTGAGTAGCCATGGCTATTTTTATTTATTTATTTATTTTTAAGTAGAGATGGGATTTCACCATGTTGGCCAGGCTGGTCTTGAACTCCTGACCTCAAGTGATCCACCCACCTTGGCCTCCCAAAGTGCTGGGATTACAGGCATGAGCCACCATGCCTGGCCATTTTTTAAATTATTATTTTCTAAAAGGAAGGTTTTATTAGAGCTTCTGTGCTTTATCAGCCATTGTGTATTACATGTGCTCAGATGTATTATTTAATACATTGGCTATAAAGCCATCTTTTGCTTGATCACCAGGAACTATATCTTGACATGATAGAGAGGACTCAGTGTCAACCAGGGATGGGCTTGCAGCTAAGTATAGCAGCTGGGAAGACACTGGGTTGCTTCCTTTTGGGAGTGGCCAAAACAAGAAGAGGCTTTCTGTGTTTTATGTTTCTATGAAGTTTTCAATAAACTTTTACCAATATACTCCTTTTATCTCCTTGGCCAAAATTTGGCCACAAGTCCATTCCTGGACCAATCATTGGCAAGGAAAATATGGGATTACCCTCAAACCAATCATTCTTGTCTAGAGTTGAAGCTAGCTCACCAACTTTCTCTAAATCTGCTCATTGGAAGAGAGATAGAATGGATGTTGGAGAGTCAACCACAGCATGTACTTCATGGATTTAGTAATCAGAGAGTTGTTTCATAAGCATAGAATGAGGTGGAGGGCTGAGACTCTGCATATGACAATAAGGAGAAATTGTACTTGTTTTCCAAGTTCTTAGGGGCAGTCACACTTGCTACCATGTACTACCATCCATGGGATGGTAGATCCTTAAGACCTAGAGGTTTAATGTTAACTTTCTCACACTTTTGTCTCTGATTAGGCCTCTCTAGCACATAACACAGTGAGACTATGATGATATGATATCAGAGATTTTTTTTTTTCTTATTTTATGTCTGGGATGATATAAAGTTTCTTTTGTTTTCATATTAATTTATTATTACTATTATTATTGTGGTACATGTGCACAACGTACAGGCTTGTTACATACATATATGTGTGCCATGTTGGTGTACTGTGCCCATTAACTCATCATTTACATTAGGTATGTCTCCTAATGGTATCCCTCCCCCCTCCCCCCTCCATGATAGGCCCCAGTGTGTGATGTTCCCCACCCTGCGTCCAAGTGTTCATATTGTTCAATTCCCACCCATGAGTGAGAACATGTGGTGTTTGGTTCTCTGTTCCTGTGATAGTTTGCTCAGAATGATGGTCTCCAGCTTCATCCATGTTCCCACAAAGGACATGAACTCATCTTTTTTATGGCTGCATAGTATTCCATGGTGTATATGTGCCACATTTTCTTAATCCACTCTGTCATTGATGGACATTTGGGTTGGTTCCAAGTCTTTGCTATTGTGAATAGTGCTACAATAAACATACATGTGCATGTGTCTTTATAGCAGTATAATTTCTAATCCTTTGGGTATATGCCCAGTAATGGGATGGCTGGGTCAAATGGTATTTCTTTTTTTTTTTTTTAATTATTATACTTTAAGTTCTAGGGTACATGTGCATAACGTGCAGGTTTGTTACATATGTATACTTGTGCCATGTTGGTGTGCTGCACCCATCAACTCGTCAGCACCCATCAATTCGTCATTTATATCAGGTATAACTCCCAGTGTAATCCCTCCCCCCTCCCTCCCCATGATAGGCCCCGATGTGTGATGTTCCCCTTCCCGAGTCCAAGTGATGTCATTGTTCAGTTCCCACCTATGAGTGAGAACATGCGGTGTTTGGTTTTCTGTTCTTGGGATGGTTTGCTAAGAATGATGGTTTCCAGCTGCATCCATGTCCCTACAAAGGACACAAACTCATCCTTTTTTATGGCTGCATAGTATTCCATGGTGTATATGTGCCACATTTTCTTAATCCAGTCTGTCACAGATTGACATTTGGGTTGATTCCAAGACTTTGCTATTGTGAATAGTGCCGCAATAAACATATGTGTGCATGTGTCTTTATAGCAGCATGATTTATAATCCTTTGGGTATATACCCAGTAGTGGGATAGCTGGGTCATATGGTACATCTAGATCTAGATCCTTGAGGAATCGCCATACTGTTTTCCATAATGGTTGAACTAGTTTACAATCCCACCAACAGTGTAAAAGTGTTCCTATTTCTTCTCCACATCCTCTCCAGCACCTGTTGTTTCCTGACTTTTTAATGATTGCCATTCTAACTGGTGTGAGATGGTATCTCATTGTGGTTTTGATTTGCATTTCTCTGATGGCCAGTGATGATGAGCATTTTTTCATGTGTCTGTTGGCTGTATGAATGTCTTCTTTTGAGAAATGTCTGTTCATATCCTTTGCCCACTTTTTGATGGGGTTGTTTGATTTTTTCTTGTAAATTTGTTTGAGTTCTTTGTAGACTCTGGATATTAGCCCTTTGTCAGATGAGTAGATTGCAAAAATTTTCCCCCATTCTGTAGGTTGCCTGTTCACTCTGATGGTAGTTTCTTTTGCTGTGCAGAAGCTCTTTAGTTTAATCATATCCCATTTGTCAATTTTGGCTTCTGTTGCCATTGCTTTTGGTGTTTTAGACATGAAGTCCTTGCCCATGCAATTAATTCAAGATGGATTAGAGACTTAAATGTTAGACCTAATACCATAAAAACCCTAGAAGAAAACCTAGGTGGTACCATTCAGGACATAGACATGGGCAAATGGTATTTCTATGTCTAGATCCTTGAGGAATTGCCACACTGTCTTCCACAATGGTTGAACTAATTTACAGTCCCACCAACAGTGTAAAAGTGTTCTTATTTCTCCACATCCTCTCCAGCACCTGTTGTTTCCTGACTTTTTAATGGTCGCCATTCTAACTGGTGTGAGATAGTATCTCATTGTGGTTTTGATTTGCATTTCTCGATATCAGAGATTCTTAAACTGGCTATGTTGAATAAAGGATTTTCAAGATATTGATGAGTCTTATGGGCAAAAGCATTGTCTGTTTCTGATAATTTGTGAAATATGTGACTTACACCAAATATGACTCCCAATGATTTTTTTCCCCTCCCTGTATATGCAGGCTACTCTTCACATTAAGACTCTGTCCCTCCTTGCCCCTTGAGTCAAAGCCAGTCTTGTGACTTATGTGGATCAATATAATGTGACAGAAGTGATGTTTTGGGATTTCCAAACGCAGGTCTTGAGAGAACTAGCAGCTTTGACTTCTTTTGTCTGGAAGTCAGCTACCATATAAGAAGTATGACTGCTCTGAGATCACTGTATTTTGAGAAACTCAGCCTAGCCATTTGGCGAGGTCACATGGAGGAGCACTGAGATACCATCCATATGAGTGAAGCCATGTTGGGCTTTCCAGCCTAGCCACTAGCTGAATGTGGATAAATGCAGCCTGAATTCCTGACCCGTAAAATCATGATAAAGAGTAGAGCATTGTCTTAAGTCACTAAGTTTTAGGGTAGTTTATTATACAGCAATAGATGACTGAAACAGTTAAACATATTTCTTTACTGCAGAACATTTTGAAGCTTTTAATATGCACATAATCTTTAAGCATATCCAAAGTGTAACAGGGTGATTGGCAATTGGGAACCCTCTTCTCTTGTTACAAATATAAGTGTATGTTCTGAAGGTCAGAATATGAGAAACTACTCCAGAGTGTAGTAGATGGGGGCTTGATGCCCCATGGCCAGCAGAACTGCCAAGGAAGGAGTTCCTGGGTGCTAGGCATACCAATGGAGGTGACCAAAGTCTAGGTCATAGAAAGTGTTCTAGCCAGGCAGGTGAAGCAGAGTGTATAGAAAGATTGAAAGATTGGGGCAAGTGTTATAAAGGAGGAAGAGCAAGTAGTCAGCCTCAGGGAGGTCTAGCACAGTGTCATTGCTCATGAGCAGAGCATGTCCTCCGGGATAAGGCACTATGAGAAGACATAGCAGGCAATCAGAGGTCTGAGTTCAGAGATCTGGAAGCTTGCACACTCTAATCACTGAGATGGAGTTTAAGAACAGGATTCCAGCTTACAGGAATCCTGTTCAGAAAGGGGAGACATTGCTGAGAACGAGGCAAGATCCCAGACTTAGCATCTTAGGGCACCAAGTAGGTTATAAAGGCAGGGTCTTACAGTGTTGCCCAGAGAGGGCTGAGAAACTTAGTCCCGTTGCTGCTGGAAGGCTTCAACTGTCAGCCCTTTTTGGGGATTGTCTCAGCTGAAGATAGCCACTTCCACTGAAGAGAGCTGCCTTGCCCAAAATAATATCTCCTACCCGAAGATGGTGTAATGCTGAAGTATAAATGTCTGACCCCCCACCCCAACTTGGGACAACTCTGAAGGCCTATCCCATCTCCAGATCTGCGTGTGGGGTTTGAATGAGGCCTTCATCAGGACTGTATGTTAGTCTCCTCAGGCTGCCACAACAAAATATCACAGACTGGGTGGCTTAAACAACAGAAATGTATTTTCTTATAGTTTGAAGGTTAGAAGTCTAACATCGAGATAATGGCGGGTTTGGTTTCTGGTGAGGCCTGTCTTCCTGGCTTGAGTAGCCACTTTCTCATTGTGTCCTTACATGGCCTCTCCTCTGTATTCTTGGGGAGAGAGGGAGAGTCTCTGGGGTCTCTTCCTCTCCTTATAAAGACACCAATCCTGTCAGATTAAGGTCCCACCCTCGTGACCTCATTTAACTTTAATTACTTCCTTATAGGTCCTATTTCCAAATACAGCCACATTGAGACTGCAACTTCAACAGATGAATTTTGGGGTAGACAATTCAGTCCACAGCACACTGGACTTCTAGCATTCCCACTTCTCTCTCTGCCCACTCCTGCTTCCTTGGCAGCTTTTCCACAGCTGTGGATCCTAAGAGCACTCCCTAATAAAATTCCTGCACACAAATCTGTGCTTCAGAGTCTCAGTCCCAGGGAATCCAACCTGTGCTGGGTTTGAACTGTTCAAACTGAGGTACAGATTGAGGATTGGCTATGGGAAGTACAAACTTTTCTAGGAAAGAGATCCCAGGCTCACTGTCTCTTTTATATTTGTCTTTTTATGTTCTGTACCTGACTCAGGGATTGGCAAATGGGAGGTGTTTACTGGTTAGTTGAAAGAACTAATGGATGAATGAATAAACAGGAACAATGCCTGTTTCCTACACTTGGGATACAAGTCCAGAGCTAGCCTTGTTCCCTACATCAGGCCAGATTACGTAACTTCTTGAATCAGGACTCCCTAAATACACTGCGAAGCTATAGGATCAGACCCAGAGCCTGGGCTGGGGCCGAGTCTGCAGATGGAGGTCAGCTAGATCCAGTTTTGAGGACTGTAGCTCTGTGAAGACACAAGGGTCAGTAGCTCCCATAGAGTGCCTTGTAAGATTAACTTCCAATGTATTAGGATTTTAATATGGCCATGTATTTAAATTAATGTCTTATAAAATGTCTGTCTTTGATACTATCCCACTTACACTAACATCTTAGGGTTCAAGGTGGCGGTTAGGCCCTAACACATTGTCAAGTATTTGTTTATTCTGTTGATCATTTAAAACAAATATTTATTGGGCATCTATAGTACTCAGGCTCTGTTCCAGGCATTGGTGATTCAAAATTAGCGTTCAACGAACTCCATACACTTTTTTTTTTTGTCATGTTTTAAATCTTACTGGGAGTATAATGGAAGGAAGGCTCAAGGTCACAGCTGCATGGTTTAATACACAACCTCATCCTTTGGGGTTAGGATGACTTTAAATCTTGGCTCAGCAATAAACCTGGGCAAACTGCCTAACTTTTGTGGGCCTCAATTTCCTCATTTGTAAAATGGAAATAGTAATACTAACATTTACCTCATGAAATTGTTGTAAGGATTATATGAGATAAGCTTAGAAAAGTATCTGATTTATACTTTGTGTCCCACAGTAAATTCATAAAATAATGGTAACCTCTTTCCCAACAGATTACCACTTTCCTTATCCCACACATATAATCCAATTATGAATGATAAAAGAAGATATGGTTGTGTGAGATGTGTAAAGAAACAACATGTACTGATAACTCTGGTAGGTTACAGTATTGTTTCCAACTTTTTGTTCACCTTGTAATAGAATGATACGTTCACTGACTTTGCTATATGACTTTGTGGTATCCCCCATACAAAGAAGCAGAGTGTACTTCACTTCATTGCTTTTAGGACTTGGCCATGTGATTTGTTTCAGCCAATGGAATGTTAGCATATATGGGCATTATAGTGGGTTGAATAATATCTCCCCCAAATTCATGTCTACTTGGAACCTGTGAATGTGACCTTATTTGGAAATAGGCTCTTTGCAGTTGTAGTCAAGTTAAGATGAGGTCATACTAAATTAGGGTGGACCCTAAATCCAATGACTAGTGACTTACACACACACACACAGACACACACACACATACACAGTATAAGGCCATGTGATGATGGAGGCAGAGACTGGAGTGATGCAGCTACCAGCCAGGGAATGCCAAGGATTGCTGGGAGTCACCAGACAGTAGGAAGAGGTAGGGAAAGATTTTTTTCCTCAGGCCTTCAGAGGGAGCATGACCCTGCTGACACCTTAATTTTGGATTTCTAGCCTCCAAAACTGTGAGAGAATAAATTTCTGTTCTTTTGAGACACCTGGTTCGTGGTATCTTGTTACAGCAGCCATAGCAAACTAATGCACACAAATACAGAACATGTAAATGTGCCTGTGTGTTTGACTTTGTCTCTTGCATTTCTGGCATTTGCCACGAGAAGAACATGCTCTGGGTAGATGCTGGTCCCAGAATGAGGAGACTTGTGGAGTATATGTGATTCTAACCCACAGTTATGGGCAAAGTCCAGCAAATCTCAGATGATCTCAGCAGAACCATAGTCAGCCTGTAGGCTGTGAACAAGAAATAAATGCATGTGGCTATATTGCATTTTGGGCTTGCTCGTTGCATAGGATTAGTGTAGCAATAGCTGAGTAATATAGTGATGGATTGGGAGTGAGAGACAAAGGAGAAGAAGCAGTTTCTTAGAACCTTAAAAAGTTCCAGATCACCTTATTCATTGTCTTCAGGAATACATGCAGCCCAAATGTATGGGGGGGGGGGGGGGGGGGGGGGGCAGTGGGGGGAGAGAGTAAGGTTTCATGCTAGAGACTATTTTTCTTTTTTTCATGGGAAGATGGGAAGAAAATGAAACCTACTTTGGAGTCACTTATCTATCCAGTTTTCTAGATATCCATTTGGATGAACAGGCAACAAAATGAAACACAGTGGAAGGAGAAGGGAAAACCAGGGAGGCCCCTAAGCTGTTTCTGTCTTTGCCAAAGGAGCCAACAACCCAAACAAGAAGAGGTTGTCTTTAGAAATGACATATGGTTAGGTAGGTTTTGAAAAATTAAAAATAGCAAAGAGTTTCTAGTGTTCCTAGCTTATTATGGGATAAAAATGAGAACCAATTTGCAAAGATGTGGGCAGTAGCAGAATGAATAGTGGAGGCTGATTAGGTACATTTGCTCAGGGCAACTCATTAAAAGGCACCTGAGTGTAGTACTGAAACCCTTGTAATTTCCACTGCCTCCCACCATTACCACTTTATCAGCTTCAGAGAGAAAGTCAGTTTATTTTCCAAAAAGCCCACTCCTGAATTGTGTTTGTTCCCAAAGCCCTTTTCTTTCTTGTAGAAACACACTGGAGTCATTCAATTGCTTTTGGATGGGGGTGAATGGCAATACCTCTCCTTAGCCTTAAGGCAGGAGGTTAAAGATTGACATTGTGCCTCTATTTCTGTTACTTTTTTTACCTTTGTCTTCCTTCTAGTCAACAACATACCATTACAGATGAGGTAAGACACCATGTGCTCATTCTCCGTGTGCATTTAAAATGTGGATTCAGCAAGTTCATCTCTTGTCATTGTTTTGTCAATGGGGAAGGGAAGGCTGCTTTGATCTTTGAAAATTATGGCTATAATTAATGGCTATTCAAATATTGGCTCAACAGTGATTGCTTTTGAATTGTTTTTAGAATCTTTCTAAAGCCCTCTTTTCTCCTTTGGATGTGTTAGATGCTAATCAAATTTTAATTCCCACATCGTATTTATGTGTCTCAAGTATATTTGACAAACAGATGCTGTCCTGTATCTCAGGTAAATATTTTATGTTTTGGTTTTTTTCTTATCATTAAAGTAATGCATGCTTATCATAAAGTTGGACTGTATACCAAAAAAGTGTAAATAAGCAAAACAATGTAAAAATCCATAAACTTACTACCCAGAAATACTGATAGAATCTGTATCTATATCTGTATATTTTTATAAATATGTGTATATGCAAATTTTATATATATCCATACAGTTTCTTTATACATTTGGTATCATACTGGTTATACCATTTTGGAGTTCCTGTTTTTAACATAAGGTATTATGCTAAGTACTAGATGGTACTCAATTTGGTGTGTCTGTTGTGTTTGTGGTAAGGCTTATTCTTTTTCCTATTGACACTTTGCTTAGGAATATTTTGTAGCCCAGTTCTTTTACTCTGTCTTCATAGTGCATGGAAATGGAAATGTGCTCTGCCCTATGCATGAATGAGGATCTTTCATTTGCTACTCTTTCTGGAGAGAATGATAAATCCAGTTCTACAGTTTCAGATTTAACTCTAAGACTGATTTGTATGTGGCCATAAGTTTAAGTGCTAGGTAGTCAGGCTTCCAACATGTATTAATCCCATGCCACGCACAGAACATGATGCTAATTGTTTTAGAGTTTCTTGTGGATGTAGAAATACATCAGTCTTCAAGTGACCAGCAGTTCATGAAATAATTGGTGAGGGGAGAATGGGTTCCGATGGAGTCTGGCACTGACTGGTTCTTGGGGAAGTGAACAGAGTGGACTGGCTAAACTCTAGAGTTCATCCTTGGAACAAGAAATGCAATAATCACAGGCTCAGAAGCAGAGATGGTCTTTGTAAGTGTAAAGAATGGCAAATAGCTTGGCTTGGCAACAGCAGAGGAGCCATGCAGGGGAGAACAGACTGGAGGCTGATTTTTTTGTAGGACCTGGACGCTGAGCAGACAAGCCTGAATTTGACAACACAGATGGGAAGGATCCCGAGTAGGTTTCTCAGCAGGGCAGTGATATAAAGATGAGGGCATTCAAAGTAGATGATTTTATTGCCTGTGTGGATCTGTAGCTCTCATTATCCAGTGTGATCATTCTAAGAGCGTGCCCGCTAGGCTTCTGCCCCGTCGGAGTCTGGCCATCTAAGTTGTGTGCAGCTTGTGCAGCTAGTATCACATCCTGTCCCACTGGGAAGGTCTGAGGTGGGCCAATTCCGGCCCCTCAAAATAATTAGTTCCCACTGCTCTCTGTGTACAGAACCGAAAGGAGCAATTATTGGCATTGTGGGTAATGCCCAGACACTGCCAACAGAAAGTATTAAGCTAACTGATTTGTAGAAGAGGACAAGGGGGATTATTTTTCAACCATAAACCCAACTTGAGAGGGAGTAGTTGTCTACTCTTTAAAATTAGCACTAAGTTTTACCTCACAAAATGCACACTCCTGCTCCCATACATTGCTGGCAGGGATGCAAAATGGTACTTGTGAAGGAGAATTTGGTAGTTTCTAACAAGATTGCATATGCAGTTACCCTTTGAATTATGAATGCCACTTCTAAGAATCAACTGTAAAGATATAATGGCAAAAAAGATAGAACGACACATATGCAGGGTTATTCACTATAACACATTGTAGCAAAAAATTGGAAACTACTCAAATTTTATCAATGAGACTAAAAAAACGATCACACATCTACACAAAGGAATACTATGCAATTATAAAAAGGAATGAGGAATAGCACTATACATTGCTGAGAAGTGGTTTCCAGCATATATTATGTGAAAAAGCAAGGTAGGAAAAGTATATATTATAAACTGTCATTTATTGCAAGAAAGGGGGGGTATGAATGTATGTATTCATATGTGTCTATGAATATATATCCCATATGTGTATATGAATGTACATGCAATATAATATGTTTATTTGCTTATAGTAAAAAAGGAAGGACAAACTTGAAGCTAAAAATGAAAAGAGAAAAAAAGGTTACCAATAGGGAAGGGGAACAGGAAAGAAGAAAACATGGTGAAGGGAAAGGAATAGAGTTGGGACTTCTCTGAATATACCTTGTTTTGTAGATTTGAATTTGGAAACAAGCAATTATATTATATAATTATATTACAAAATTAAATTTTAAAAAGCAATCTCTAAAAGTAAAAAAGCAATGTAAAACAGATGAAACAACAAACTATGTAGTAAGTTTTTGGCTTAACCACGCAGAGAGGAACTGTTCCATATGATTTCAATTAAACACAGTAATTTGGCTTTACATTCCTAGAGGGATTATGTGCTAAGGACAGAAAGAACTGTAAAAATATCTTGGTAATGTTAGTGTTATAATTCTGATGTTGTGTGTGTAGTGTAGGAAAAGGCAAATGAGTATGCTGGTGTTGTTGGAAATTGGGAGTTTTGCCGTGAATAACAGGCAATACAGATATAGTACAGATGAGATTAAGTAAAAATCTTATATTCCTGGATTTGAAATGAAAGTATCATTACAAACTCACATTATAGCTCATCTTTTGTAAAGTAGCTTTTCTAGCTTTGAACGCTGAAAAGACCTAAAAACAATGATCACCCCAGTAGCAATGCACATCCCTGGTGTCCAGGTTGTGGTCTTTAAGTACCATTTTCCATTAAAAGGAACCTTGGTTCCTTGGAAAATTAGCTGATATCAGAACTGGGGCAGAAAATGTATAAGATAAGCCTAGAATAATTTATGATACTAGGAGGCAAGGAAGCTTTCAAAGACTACTGTGGGTTTCTTAAGAGGACACAAGAGCCACTTGAAGGGGAATGATTTGATTATCAATAAGAATAACAATTGCAGTGGATTGAAGCATTTGTATATGTTTAATCCTTCCTTATGCTTATTCTGATTAAAAAAATAAAGCTCACCGGTCACCTCGGATCTTCTTTGTATTAGAGAACCAATGGATATCCTGAAAACTGGAATATAAGTGGAAAAAAAATCTAGCTTTTATCTTTGTTTCCTACATAAAAGTACATCATTATAATCAATTAATTGATGAGTGGAAGTTCCTTATTCTTCTTCTTTTACTTTTAGTTCAAAGTACTCATCATGAAAGTTCTCTCTTAAGCATATTAGCTGGTAAATGAAAGAATGATAGAATTACAACACTTCTATGTTGCAACCTCTAATAAAATATTGATCTGGACAATGATAGTGGGTGACTGCTAACATCACAAAAAGAGAGAAAACCAGTCTTTCTTGGCCTTTTAATGGATACTTACAGCACTACCTATTAAAGATTACTGCCAAAATAGTATAACCAAATATGATCAAGTCTTTAATTTTAGTAACCAATTTACAGGAAATACAGGGACAGAGGAACATGTTAAATAATATCATGAGATATGCTATGGTTTGAATGTTCCCTCCCAAACTCAGGACTTTTGAAATGTATTTGTCATTGTGATAGGACTAAGAGGTGGGACCTTTAAGAGGTGATCAGGTCATGAGGGCTCTGCTCTCATGAATAGATCAATGCCTTTATTGTAGGAGTGGGTTAGGTATTATGAGAGTAGACTCCTGATAATGGATAAGTACAGCTCCCATTTTCTCTCTGTCTTGTGTGCTTGCTTATCCTTCTGTCATGTTATGAAGTAGCAAGAAGGCCATCACCAGATGTGGCCCTTTGATCTGGGACTTCCCAGATTCCAGAACCATGAGCTAAATACAGTTGTCCCTTAGTGTCCATGGGGGATTGGTTCGAGGACCCCATACAGATACCAAAATCAGAGGATGCTCAAATTCCTGATATAGCATGGTATAGTATTTGCATATAATCTACACATATCCTCTCATATACTTTGAATCTCTAGTTTACTTGTAACACTTAAAACAATGTAAAGGTTATGTAAATAGTTATTATACTGTATTGTTTTTTATCTGTATTTTTATTGTTGTATTATTATTTTATTATTTTTTCCCAATATTTTTGGTCAGTGGTTTGGTTGAATGTACAGATGGAGAAACGGTGGATACAGAGGACCAGCTGTAAATCTCTTTTCTTTATAAACTATCTAGTTGGTCGTATTCTGTTATGGCAGCAGAAAACAGACTAAGACAAGATACAATTTGCAAAATTCAGACTGTACAAAACATTATGGGACCATCAACCTAGTTTATCCAACAAAAAAATTGCAAGAAAAAAAAAGATACGAGTGAACTAAGACTTAAAAAAAGGAAACCAGTTGCTACGTACAGATCTTATTTGGATTCTGATCCAACACATCACAGAAATGCAGATATGAGACAGGGAAATTTGAATATTGACTAAATTTTAACAATACTCAAAAATTGTTAAGTTTTACATGTTATATTAGTATTATTATTTTGGGCAGTACATACTGAGATATTTGCAGATTACATGTTAGGAAATTGTGGATTTGTTTCAAAATAAGAAAGTAGCATGGGCTGGGGAGGGTAGTAGGTGGGGAATGTGTGAGACAAGATTGGCCATGAGCTATTGGTTGAAACTAGGTGATGTGATGAGTACATGAATTACCACATCGTAATAATGAGGCTAATTCTCTCACACAGATGAAGAAGTAAATATGAGGAATAGAATACAGAGGAAAAAAGCAACATGTTTATTTCTTCAAAGTTTACTAATCTGCTTTAAAGTCTTGAGTAATCTTTAAGGATTCTAAACCTCTATTAGGATTTCAAAAATACAATTTATTTATTTATTTTTGACTCTTTTAAAATCATCATTTAGAAACAAGAACTTCCATAGCAAATTTGGATTTTAACTCAGTATTTGGTGATGAATTATACAAATTCTAAATATCTGGGCTTGTTAGAAAAGATGACATTTTCAATTGTAACGTTTATATATGAGTTATCTCTTGTATGGGAGTCCACTGTTTATAGTAGCCTAGGCTTTTGATAAGTTACAGTTGCTGCAGGCTGTATGCTACATTTCTTGGTAAGTCTTGGTGGGTGTTAGCACAAACACTGCTCATTTGTCATCTTTTACTAAGCTAAAACTTTTCTGTGCAGTTGGAACACAAGTCTTCTCTTTTATCCCTGACCTTCCTGGGACCTTTATCCCTATCAGCAATCCCTTCCTTGACTGCCTCACTGTCATCTCAAATGGAATCTACCAATATTGTATTCCTCTTATTTCTTCTGAAGTGGTTCTCTCTTGACATAGCCTAGCATCTGATAACCCTAGACTCAAGAAATACTCCTTGTGTTTGTCTTTCTTTGGCTATGACTGCAGGTCATCTGGGGAACTGTTTACAGTTTCAGATATTACTAGTCACTACTGAGAAGGAAGAAAAGTAAAACTATCTTTGAACTCTGTGGAGATAAAGATTTTCAAACTCTGAAATACAGGAAGGGAGGGCCTTATTGAAACCTTTACCTTCATTGTCACAAGGGTCTCTACTCTTCTTATTTCAGGGTTGTTACTGAACTGTTTTCAATACAGTCCAATTCAGAGTATAGATAGTAGATAGTAAGTAGATGACTTCTTTTAATAATTGTATTAAATGGATGTACTCATCCAATTACCAATCTACTACTTGGGAGTTAGATAGATTTAAATTTAAGGTAATATTTTATGCAATTAATAAATCTGTGTCACCCTTTAAACAGAGATTAATTGAATTAATTTTGATAACATTATTCTTCATATTTCTCTTTGTATGTGCTAGCACACTAATAATAGATGTTAATAATGCCTTGTATTTGTAAAGAATCACTGTATTCACACCATTTACAGTGATGTCTCATCTAAAATTTCAAAATAATTATCTGAAAAATTAGAAAAATTTGATCCTATGAGGTCAGAAGACTTACCAAGTTAGTGATAGAACCCAGAAAGCCAAGGAATGCTCTTTCTACATCCCTTCTTCCCAAGTCACATCTCCAACCAGTGTATGGGCTTGATTTCCACTTCACTTTTCAGAGGACCAGCTTTTGGTTTCTTTTTTCTTTTGGCTTGGAAAAGCACCCATTTATTATTTCCCTGGGCTATAGATTGAATGTTTGTATTCCCCCAAAATTCATGTGTTGAAATTCTAACCTCCAGGGTGATGGTAATAGAAAGTGGGGCACTTGGGAGGTGATTAGGTTATGAAGGCATAGCTCTCATGAATGGGACTAGTGCCCTTATAAAAGAGGCTCCGGAGAGATCCCTTGCTCCTTCTGCTACGTGAGGACACAGTGAGAAGACAACTGCCTTTGAACTGGGAACAAGTCCTCACTGGTCACAGAATCTGCAGGCACCTTGATCTTGGATATCTCAGCCTCTTGATCTTGGATATCTCAGCCTCTAGAACTGGGAGAAATAAATTTCTGTTTTTTGTGAGCCACCCAACCTATGGTATTTTGTCATAGCAGCCAGAACAGACTAAGACACACCGCTTTTGTGGTTCAGGAGTCTGAGCATTGCGTAGCTGAATCCCCTACTTAGATCTCACAAAGATAACATCAAGGTGTCAGCCAGCGCTGTAGTCTCATCTGACACTCAGGAACCTCTTAAAGCTCATTCAGCTTACGGACAGAATTCAGTTCCTTAAGGCTGTTGAACTCATGGAAGCTTTTATTTTCTTTGAAGCCAGCAGGAGACTGTCCCTCAACTACTTCATCCTCTTTTAAGAACTCCCCGGGGGGCGGAGCAAGATGGCCGAATAGGAACAGCTTCAGTTTCCATCTCCCAGCGCGAGCGACACAGAAGACCGGCGATTTCTGCATTTTCAACTGAGGTACTGGGGTCATCTCACTCGGGAGTGCCGGACAATCGGTGCTGGTCAGCTGCTGCAGCCCGACCAGCGAGAGCTGAAGCAGGGCGAGGCATCGCCTCACCTGGGAAGCGCGAGGGGGAAGGGAGTCCCTTTTCCTAGCCAGGGGAACTGAGACACACAACACCTGGAAAATCGGGTAACTCCCACCCCAATACTGCGCTGTAACACCGGCACACCGGAGATTGTATCCCACACCTGGCCGGGAGGGTCCCACGCCCACGGAGCCTCTCTCCTTGCTAACACAGCAGTCTGCGGCAATCTAACCGCAAGGCAGCAGCGAGGCTGGGGGAGGGGCGCCCGCCATCGCTGAGGCTTAAGTAGGTAACTAAAGCCGCTGGGAAGCTGGAACTGGGTGGAGCTCACAGCAGCTCAAGGAAACCTGCCTGTCTCTGTAGACTGCGCCTCTGGGGACAGGGCTCAGCTAAAGGAGTAGAAGCCTGTGAAATGCGAACGACTCTGTCTGACAGCTTTGAAGAGAGCAGTGGATCTCCCAACACGGAGGTTGAGATCTGAGAAGGGGCAGTCTGCCTGCTCAGGTGGGTCACTGACCCCTGAGTAGCCTAACTGGGAGACATCCCCCACTAGGGGCAGTCTGACACCCCACACCTCACAGGGTGGAGTACACCCCTGAGAGGAAGCTTCCAAAGCAAGAATCAGACAGGTGCACTCGCTGTTCAGCAATATTCTATCTTCTGCAACCTCTGCTGCTGATACCCAGGCAAACAGGGTCTGGAGTGGACCTCAAGCAATCTCCAACATACCTATAGCTGAGGGTCCTGACAGTCAGAAGGAAACCTATCAAACAGGAAGGACATCTACATCAAAACCCCATCAGTACGTCACCATTATCAAAGACCAGTGACAGATAAAACCACAAAGATGGGGAAAAAGCAGGGCAGAAAAGCTGGAAATTCAAAAAATAAGAGCGCATCTCCTCCTGCAAAGGAGCACAGCCCATCGCCAGCAACTGATCAAAGCTGGTCAGAGAATGATTTTGATGAGATGAGAGAAGAAGGCTTCAGTCCATCAAACCTCTCAGAGCTAAAGGAGGAATTACATACCCAGCGCAAAGAAACTAAAAATCTTGAAAAAAAAGTGGAAGAATTGACAGCTAGACTAATTAATGCAGAGAAGGTCATAAACGAAATGACAGAGATGAAAACCATGACACGAGAAATACGTGACAAATGCACAAGCTTCAGTAACCGACTCGATCAACTGGAAGAAAGAGTATCAGCGATTGAGGATCAAATGAATGAAATGAAGCGAGAAGAGAAACCAAAAGAAAAAAGAAGACAAAGAAATGAACAAAGCCTGCAAGAAGTATGGGATTATGTCAAAAGACCAAATCTACGTCTGATTGGGGTGCCTGAAAGTGAGGGGGAAAATGGAACCAAATTGGAAAACACTCTACAGGATATCATCCAGGAGAACTTCCCCAACCTAGCAGGGCAGGCCAACATTCAAATTCAGGAAATACAGAGAACGCCACAAAGATACTCCTCCAGAAGAGCAACTCCAAGACACATAATTGCCAGATTCACCAAAGTTGAAATGAAGGAAAAAATCTTAAGGGCAGCCAGAGAGAAAGGTCGGGTTACCCACAAAGGGAAGCCCATCAGACTGACAGCAGATCTCTCGGCAGAAACTCTACAAGCCAGAAG
>NC_045445.1:105939424-105940570 GCF_002776525.5 Piliocolobus tephrosceles | reverse complement strand
TTTGTCACCACCAGGCCTGCCTTACAAGAGACCCTGAAGGAAGCCCTCAACATGGAAAGGAACAACCGGTACCAGCCACTGCAAAAACATGCCAAAATGTAAAGACCATCGAGCCTAGGAAGAAACTGCATCAACTAATGAGCAAAATAACCAGTTAATATCATAATGGCAGGATCAAGATCACACATAACAATATTAACCTTAAATGTAAATGGACTAAATGCTCCAATTAAAAGACACAGACTGGCAAACTGGATAAAGAGTCAAGACCCATCAGTCTGCTGTCTTCAGGAGACCCATCTCACATGCAGAGACATACATAGGCTCAAAATAAAAGGATGGAGGAAGATCTACCAAGCAAATGGAGAACAAAAAAAAGCAGGGGTTGCAATCCTAGTCTCTGATAAAACAGACTTTAAACCATCAAAGATCAAAAGAGACAAAGAAGGCCATTACATAATGGTAAAGGGATCAATCCAACAGGAAGAGCTAACTATCCTAAATATATATGCACCCAATACAGGAGCACCCAGATTCATAAAGCAAGTCCTTAGAGACTTACAAAGAGACTTAGACTCCCATACAATAATAATGGGAGACTTCAACACTCCACTGTCAACATTAGACAGATCAACGAGACAGAAAGTTAACAAGGATATCCAGGAATTGAACTCATCTCTGCACCAAGCGGACCTAATAGACATCTATAGAACTCTCCACCCCAAGTCAACAGAATATACATTCTTCTCAGCACCACATCACACTTATTCCAAAATTGACCACATAATTGGAAGTAAAGCACTCCTCAGCAAATGTAAAAGAACAGAAATTATAACAAACTGTCTCTCTGACCACAGTGCAATCAAACTAGAACTCAGGACTAAGAAATTCAATCAAAACCGCTCAACTACATGGAAACTGAACAACCTGCTCCTGAATGACTACTGGGTACATAACGAAATGAAAGCAGAAATAAAGATGTTCTTTGAATCCAATGAGAACAAAGATACAACATACCAGAATCTCTGGGACACATTTAAAGCAGTGTGTAGAGGGAAATTTATAGCACTAAATGCCCACAAGAGAAAGCAGGAAAGATCAAAATTGACACTCTAACATCACAATTAAAAGAACTAGAGAGGCAAG
>NC_045445.1:105864447-105939024 GCF_002776525.5 Piliocolobus tephrosceles | reverse complement strand
GGCCAGGTGACGCGGGGAACCCACACAAAAATGGGAAGTATACAAATATATCCAGCACGTTTTACAAACATAAACCAAAAAATAAAAAAAAAAAAAAAAAAAAAAAAAAAAAAAAAAGGACTCCCCTAAGTAAGTCAGGCCCACCCAAAATATTTTCTTTTTTTATTAACTCAAAATCAACTGATTAGAAACCTAATGACAAGAGTGAAATCCCACACTCAGGGAGAAAAAATTATGCAGGGCATGTACACCAGGAGGTGGAAATCTCGGCCAACTACAAACTGTATACCAAAACCTGTAAAACATCATTGTGAGAAATTATAAAAAGAACTAAGTAAATGGAGATATCTATGTTCATGAGTTGGAAGGCTCAATATTGGCAACGTATTCTTTTGAAATTGATTTATATGTTTAATACAAATTAAAATCCCAGCAGGCTTTTTTTTTGTAGACATTGACAAGCTGATTCTAAAATCCATATGGAAAAGTAAAGGACCTAGAACAGCAAAGACAATTTTGAGAAAGGATCAAAGTTAGAGGACTAACACCACTTAATTTCAAAACCTATAATGAGGCTACAATGATCAAGTCAATGTTGTATTGAAATAAAGATAGACAGATAGATCAGTGAAGTAGAATAGAGATTAAAGAAATGGACCCACACATATATGAGCAACTGCTTTTTACCTTCATTTATTCCTTCTTTAATATTCCTTTATGTGGATCTAAGTTTCTAACTTATTTCATTTTCTTTCTTTCTGAGGCTTTTTAAAAAACATTTCTGGCAAGAGTCTCATTAATTTTTCTCTATTGCTTTTCTGTTTTCAATTTCATTGATTTCTGCTCTTAAATTTGTTTCTTCTTGTTTTGAATTTAATTATTTTATTTTCATGTTTTCTAAGGTTGAAACTTGGATCATTGATTTGAGACCTATCTTCTTTTCAAATATAAGCATGTAATGCTCTAAATTTCCCTTTAAATACTGCTTCAACTGCATGCCAAATATTTTTGTATGTCATATTTTTGTTTCTTTCCATTCAAAATGTGTTCCATCCATAGGTTATTTAGATGTGTGTGATTTATTGGGTTATTCATTTCTAGCTCAATTGCATTTTTGTTATATAACATAATGTGTCTGATTTCACTTGATTTTATTTTGTTAAGTTTTGTTTCTTGATTCAGGATACGGTCTATCTTGGTGGACATTCCACACATACTTTTAAACAATATGTATTTTACTGTTGTTGGGTAAACAAATTAGGTTATGTTGAATGATGGTGCCGTTCACGTCTATATCTGTATTAGTCAGCTCAGGCTGCCAGATCAAAATATCATAGACTGAGTGGCTTAAACAATAGAAATTTACATTTCACCATTTTGGAGGCTGGGAATCTAAGATCAAGGTGCCAGCTCATTCTGTTCTTGGTAAGGACACTCTTCCTGGCTTTTAGATGACCCCCTTCTTGCTATGTTTTTCACATGGCCTTTCCTTGATGCTAGGGCTCCAACATATGAATGGTGGGGGGACATATTCTGTTTATAGCAAGGTCCTTGTTAATGTTCTAATTATTCTGTCTAATCATTGAGAGCAGAGTTGTTACAGTCTGTGACTATAATTGTAGGTTTGTTTATTTCTCCTTTCTGACCTGTCAGTTATCGCTCCATGTATTCTGAAGCTGTGCTAGTAGTGCTTGCATATTTAGGATTGTTATTTTTTTGTGAACTGGCTCTTTTGCCAATAGGTAATGTTTCTTTATATCATTGGTAATTTACTTGTTCTGAAGTTCTCTTTGTTCAACATTAATATAATCCCTTCAACTTTCTTTTGATTAAAATTTACATGATATATCTTTTCCTGTTGTTCTTTTTATATTTTTATGTAGACTCTTTCCATTTAATGTTAGTTTATTGTAGACAACCTCTTGTTAGGTGTTGTTTCTCATCCAATATTACAACATCTGCTTTATAATTGTGCTTTTAGACCATTTAATGTAATGTAATTATTGATATGTTTGGATTTAGGTATACTACTTTTTATTTGTTTTGTTTGTTCCCTTGCTTTTTGTTTTTCTGTTTCTCTCTCTGTTTCTCTGTCTCTCTCTCTCTTTCTTTTTCCTGACTAGTTTTGGGTTATTTGAATTTCCTTTATTTGAATTTTAACTTGTCTATTTTTGACTGTATCTCTTTGCATTAATTTTTGTGGTTGTTCTAGAGATTGTACTCTCTTTCTCTCTCTCTCCATATATATATTTTAGAGCTAATAGTATTTCACCACTTCAAGTAAATATAAAAGCCTTATAATCATATACATCCCCTTTATGCTTCCCCCTTTATGTCATAGTTGTTATATGTGTTTTATATACACACATTGTATTAGTCCATTTTCACACTGCTATAAAGAGTACTACCTGAGACTGGGTAATTTATAAAGGAAAGAGATTTAATTGACTCACAGTTTCACATGGCTGGGGAAGCCTCAAGAAACTTAAATCATGGCAGAAGGTGAAGGGGAAGCAAGAATCTTCTTCACAAGGTGGCAGGAGAGAGAGAAGTGAAGCACAGGAAAAACTGCCACATTTAAAACCATCAGATCTCATGAGAGTCACTATGACGAAAACAGCATGGGGGAACCACCCCCATAATCCAGTCACCTCCCACGAGGTTCCTCCCTTGACGCATGGGAATTACAATTCAAAATGAGATTTGGGTGGGGATACAGAGCCAAACCATATGACACATTGAAATCCCCACCAGACAGTGTTATAATTTTTGCCTTTACAGTCATTCATACTTTGAATAACTTAAGAAAAATAGTATTAATATTATATAATGACCCTGATATTTATAATTTTTGTTGCTCTTTCTCATTTCTGATGTTCCAGATTTCCCTCATGTATCATTTTGCTTTCTGTCTTAAAAATTTCCTTTAATTTATTTTGGAGCAGGTCTGCTGGTGAATAATTCTTTTAGTTTTCCTTCATCTGAACATGTTTTATTTTGCCATCATTTTGAAGAATACTTTTGTTTTATACAGAAGCATTGACATGCTTTTCTTTCAGCACTTAAAAATGTTGTTCCATTGTCTTCTGGCTCCCTGGTTTCTGATGAGAAATTTGTTCTGATGGGAGCAATTCAAGTCATTGTCCTCCTATATACAATGTATCACTTTCTTTTTGACTGCTGTCAAGATTTTTTTCCTTACTACTGGTTTTCAGAAGTTTGATCATGGTGTCTCCAGTATAGTTTGCTTTGGGCTGATGCTGTCTAAGGCTTACCGAACTTCTTGAATCTCTAAATGAATATATTCCACCTTTTTTTCCCCCACATTTTTGTAATTGTTTTTCATTTTTTCCTGCATGAATATTTTTATTATCTTCTCCTGGGACTCACTGACACAAATGTTAGATATTCTGATATTGTCCCGTGCCTGCATCTCTGTTCACTTTTGAAAATCTTTTTCTCTCTGTTATTCAGATAGATAATTTCTACTGACTCATCTTCAAGTTCACTGTTTCTTTCCTTTGTTATTTTTATTCTGTTGCTGATCTGAACCAGTGAATTTTAAAATTTAAGACATTGTATTTTTCGATTCTAAAGTTTCCTTTTAAAATAGTTTCCATATCTACTTTGTGAACTGTCTTTCTATTTATAACAAGTGTATTTACCTCATGGAGCATAGTTATAATAGCTCCTTCAAAGTCTTTGATAATTTCAGTATCTGCGTCATCTTGGTGTTAGTACATGTTGATTATATTTTTCTGTGAAAATTGGTCATATTTTCCTAGCTCTTTGTATATGAAATCATTTTGGAAAATATTCTGGACATTTTGAATATCGTACTGTGAAACTGAATCATTTTAAACTCATCTGAGAAATGTAGATCTCTCTCTCTCTCCCCACCCCCTTCTCTGTCTCCTCTGTGTGTGTGTGTGTGTGCGTGTATTTTAGACCACAAGCTCTGTCTCATCCTCTGTCAGCAGTAATTCCAATGTTTGTTCAGTTTTCAAAATCTTTGGTTTGTTTCTTTGGGTCTGTGCCATACATGTGCCACTTTGGGGTCAGTCTGTAAGTTGAGAAGTAGTATATGTTGTATTTTAGTTCTGAAAGCTTTTGCTATGCTGTTTTTGTTCTGCCCCATGCATAAATTACTCATGGATTATTCTAGGACTCAGGAGTGAGTTATCTCTTAGTTCAGTTCTCAAAGTCTTTGCTATGCTGACTTGGGTCTGTCCCAGGCATCTACAGCTCAGGTGTGAGTTCAGGTCTTATCTGAGATGATACACAATATTCAGAAATAATCTTCTCCCTTTTGTCTTGGATTCTTCAACCCTTCACCTACCCCCCTCCTCCCTGGTCCACACACAAAATACATACATCAGCTTGCAGAGACCTCTTTTCTTGGTCCAATGGCTAGAAAGATGGATATTTTATTGCCTGTACAACTATTGCCACAGCTCCTAACTAGTGTCCATCTTTGGGCCATGAGATAAAAGAGAAAAAATATCTGAGACTCTTTTTCTCCCATATGGGTCCCTTCTTCAAGATTTGATTCCTATCCCCAGTCTGTCTACTTTTGTCTACTTTTGAGCATTCAGGTTGTTACTTTTTGTGTTTTGTCCAGAGTTTTTAGTTACAATCAATAAGCTCACTCCATCTTGGCCAGCACTAGAAGTCTCTCTTCACTTCACTTTTAAGAAAAGAACTTGGGCTTCATGTTTGCTCCACAGTCTCCTGTCAGATTCTGGGTAAAACGTGACTTTTAAAGAAATCATAGACCTATGTCCACTAGGAGGCAGCATAAGAAACCCCGCATTTCTCCAGGTCTCTGTGGCCTCAAGGACATGCATGAAATCTTGGCAGCTTGTGGCTTCAAATTCCCACAAAAAGAAACACTAGGACCCTAATCTCCCCTCTGCACTCTACCTCATTCCCATTCTTTCCTTAAGGTTGTAGGTATGTGGCCAGTGCTGCTGCCATGTCCACCTGCTTCTAGTGCTTGCTCAGTTAACTTGCTGTGGCTGCATGGATGGAATAGGGCTTCTCCCTGGTAGTGTTTACAATTACTTCAATAGGCTCCCAAAGCTGACTCTTTCAATATCTTCAAAGCCTCCTCTCTGAGAAAAGCTGGAATAAGTTAGGTTGAAAACTGAAGTCACTAGTTGCTGCTCATCACATACTTCTGGCTCTCTAACTTTTCAGCACTTAGTAGGGTCATCTTCTTGGCTCTTTTGTGGCTGGGTCAGGTCACATGATTAATTCTGGTCTATGAGTTGAGTTGGAAGTGACGAATATTACTTCCAGGCTGGAACATTAAATTGTCAGTGGAAACTTTCTAGAGTTCTCTTTCCCTTTGTCAGAATGACTGTAATGTTCCAGGTTGTAGCTCCTCTGTTAGGCAAGGTCTCAGAGTGAGGACCACATAGTGCATAAACCCCTGTCAACCTACAATGGCCATGTAGCATGAGCGAGAAATAACTTTTGTTGTTTTAAGCTTCTGAAGTTTTGGGGTTATTTGTTGGTGAAATATTATCTAACCTACCCTGACTGATACAGAAGCTATATGAAGAGTACTACCTAGCATTATAGTAAAAATTGTTTCTCCTTACCGACTTCAAGTAAGGGTCTCAGGGCATAGACAGGTTATCTTGAGGTGGTCCTAGCTAATTGTTAGTTTTCTGTCCATTCAAGCACTCCTCTTAGAACTTGAAGCTGTCTCTGTCTTGCTCAAATTTGAGTCTTAGTTTCCAGGATCTGAGTATCATTTCTTAAATTTATACCCTACATTTATTCCTCAAGACCAGGTGATCTTCATACAAACAGAACAAATGGTAACCTGCCAACAAAACCCAGAATTCAAGAGGTGGGCTAGAGTTGAGACTCCTCTCTTTCTTCCGTTCTGAAGTTGTTTATTTCTTTTTTCCTTCCTTTATTCCAGTATTTTCTGGCACTTTTACCTTTTAATATATTTTTCTTTATTCCCCCTTTATAACATCCCACCCTGAAGACATCTGGTTACTTACAGTTTTATATCCTTCTTTCTTTTAGTGGACTACCCTTTTCCTTACTCAGATTAAATTTGGTGTTCTCACTTCAAGGCCCTTCAACATTTTTATTCAAGTTGATTCTATCTGTGGCCCTTGTTTAATTCTTTCATCCCTGGCCTAAAGAAGTAATGTACTGAATCTCCTGGAATGAGAAAATATAGAGATAATGCTACATGGTCATAACAGCCCATATATAGCACTTGTTATGGACCAGGCACTTTTCTAACCTCATTAAGATCTATTAACTCATTTTCTGCTCACAAAAGCTCCATACATACATAAGTATTATAATCTCTATTTTGCAGATGAGGTAGCAGGCACAATGATTATTTGACTTGCTCAGGGTCACACAAGTTATAAGTGGCAGAGAGAGAATTAGAAACCAGGTTGTTTGACACCAGAGTCCATGTTTTAGTCATTACATTCTATTGCTTCACTGTAATGTGGAAGGTTTTAAACCATGGGTTGATAAACTATGGTCCTCAGACCATATATGCCTTGGTATACATTTGTATAAATAAAGTTTTATTGGAACACAGCCACTTCGACTTGTTTAATATTGTCCATGGCTGCTTTCATGCTATAAGGGAAAGGGTGAGTAGTTGAGACAGAGACCATATAGCCCACAGAGCCTAAAATATTATTATCTGACCCATTTTAAAGGGTAAATAGGAGTATTTCAGACAAAATGTTTCTGATAAAGGGAATGGCATACAAAAAATTATGGGGTGTACAACCTGAGAGTTTTTTTGCACCTGCACTATAAATGTTTCAAGAGAAGAGTCTCATCTCATCATGGTAAGAACACCATACATGCTCAATATACAGTTGTTGAAAGCATTTGTCTAGTTTATCCACAATGTTAAGCTACTCATAAATGTGTACTGCTGTACCTATTTTTGTGTTTTCTAGCATTATTTTTCTTCTAATATTTAATTTTTTAATTTTGGTGGGTGATATGGTTTGGATCTGTGTCCCCACCCAAATCTCATGTTGAATTGTAATCCCCAATGTTGGAGGTGGGGCCTGGTGGGAGGTGATTGGATCATGGGGGTGGTTTCTCATGAATGGTTTAACATTGTGCCCTCCTCTTTAGTGCTGTTCTCATAATAGAGATCTCACGAGACCTGATTGTTTAAAAGTGTGTAGCACCTTCCGCGTCATTCTTTCTTGCTCTTTCTCCAGACGTATGAAATGCTGCTCCCCCTTTGCCTTCTGCTATGATTGTAAATTTCCTGAGGCCTCCCCAGAAGCCAAGCAGATGAGCCAATTAAACCTCTTTTCTTTATAAATTACACAATCTCAGGTCTTTCTTCATAGCAGTGCAAGAACAAACTAATAAGGTGGGTATATAGTAGGTGGGTATATTTATAGTACATGAGATGTTTTGATACAGCCATGCTTAGTGATATTGATTATGACCATATGAGTCAGGAACAAGGAAGGATAATGAGTAGCCCAGTGAACTGAGTATATTATAAATTCACATTATTATGATTTTAGTTATATTACATTTGTTCATCTAAGTATTTGTTGATGGGTTGTATATTTTGTGTTCAAGTGTGTTTTATAATAGAAAACAATCCTAGTGAATCTGATGACATGTCAAAAAAATTTGTCCCTGAATCTGTGGTGGTGGTGGTAAGGGGCTTAGAACACACATACATACACACACTCACTGTTACCAGATCTTGCCCCTTCCCAACAAACACAGTCACAGACACATTTTAGTAATCAATATTTTATTTAGGCCCATTTCAAAGATGAACATTACAATGACAATTATGTCACATTGCTTATTCAGTTTGCACAGTTGTTTATTGTTTGCAGCAGTAGAAAGGAATAGTTTTGTGTCATAATAACTTTACAAGGCTTTGACATTTAGTAAAATGGGAAACTGTTGCCTGGGAGAGTTTTTTAATACAGAAGGAAATGATTGCATGTACTAAAAACTTTTGAAATTTAGTGTATGTGTTAGATTCAAGTTTATAGGCAGGAAAGTGTTTGATCTCTCTGATAGATCGTGTTTTTTTTAATCTGATGAATAAAATAGTGTTTTTGTTTATACCTGTTTTTACTGAATACCTAAGATAAATGATTCATTGTATAAAATCTCATTGTAATAAAAATTAAATAGTTTCCATATTATGATTCCATAGTTTTAAAATTATTATCGATTTAGAATACTCTTTTTAAAAAACAAATCTTTATTTTAGGCTCAGGGGTACATGTGCATGTTTGTTATATAGGCAAACTCATGTCATGGGGGTTCATTGTGCAGATTATGTCATCACCCTGGTACTAAGCCTAGGACCCAATAGTTATTTTTTCTGATTCCTTCCCCTCCTCTCACCTTCCACC
Source organism: Piliocolobus tephrosceles (assembly GCF_002776525.5). Taxonomy (NCBI): domain Eukaryota; kingdom Metazoa; phylum Chordata; class Mammalia; order Primates; family Cercopithecidae; genus Piliocolobus; species Piliocolobus tephrosceles. The sequence goes on along the minus strand of NC_045445.1, from coordinate 105,930,619 downwards.
CTTAAGTAGACCCAGTGTCTGTTGTTCTTCCTTTCTGTCCATGCAGAACACTATTATTTACACATTAGGATTTTTTTTGTTTTGTTTTACAATATGTTTTAGAAACTATCAAAGTGGCCTACTTGTTGAAAAAGTATTTTTTAATATTCTAAAGATCTGCAATGTTCTCTTTTCATGTTTCAGTACCATTGGACTGTTTATCTTAACAGTGTCATCTGGTAATCTGAGACTTCTTGAACAAACAACCTCATCTTTTTTAGAGAGCATTATACCTCAAACTATATTTTGCTTGACTGTATAGGGAATACTCAACAAGGGTTTCAGTGGGGGCATTTATAAGAAACTCTGTGATCTTTCCCTCAGCAATTAAATTCTTGTTTACTAACTGTAGTTTAATTAATTGAATATGCTAAGTTTGTCTAATTTTTTAAACTTTTAAATTCAGGGATACATTTACAGGTTTGTTAAAACAGTAAACTTATGTCACATGGGGTTGTGATTCAGATTATTTTGTTACCCATGTATTAAGCCTAGTATGCATTCATTATTTTCCTGGGTCCTCTCTCTCCTTCCACCCTTCACTCTCAGGTAGGCCCCAGTGTCTGTTGTTCCCCTCAATATGTCTATGTGTTCTCATCATTTAGCTCCCACTTATAAGTGAGAACATGTGGTATTTGGTTTTCTGTTTCAGCGTTAGTTTGCTAAGGATAATGGCCTCCAGCTCCATTTGTTTTTCTGCAAAGGATATGATCTCATTCTTTTTTATGGCTGCTTAGTATTCCATGGTGTATACATACCATATTTTCTTTATTCAATTGACCATTAATGGGCACTTAGGTTGATTCCATGTCTTTGCTATCATAAATAGTGCTGTGGTGAATATACATGTGCATGTGTCTTTATGATAGAAAAATTTATATTCCTTTGGGTATATACAGCCAGTAATAAGATTGCTGGGTTGAATGGTAGTTCTGTTTTTAGCTATTTCAGGAATCACCACAGTGCTTTCCACAATGGTTGAACTAATTTACACTTGCCTCAACAGTGTATAAGTATTTGTTTTTCCCCTAAATCTTGCCAGCATTTGCTATTTTTTGACTTTTCAATAATAGCTATTCTGACCGGTGTGAGATGGTATCTTATTGTGGTTTTGATTTACGTTTCTCTAATGATCATTGATATTGAGGTTTTTCATATGCTTGTTGGCTACATGTATGTCTTTTTTTGAAAAGTGTCTGTTCATGTCCTTTTCCCACTTTTTAATGGGGTTGCTTTTTTTTTTTCCTGTAAATTTGTTTAGCTTCCTTAAACATGCTGGATATTCGGCCTCTGTCAGATACATAGTTTGCAAAATTTTTCTCCCGTTCTATTTAGTCTGTTCAATCTGTCGATAGTTTCTTTTGCTGTACAGAAGCTGTTTAGTTTAATTAAATCCCGTTTGTCAATTTTTGCATTTGCTGCAATTGCTTTTGGTGTCTTTGTCATGAAGTCTTTGCCTATTTCTATATCCAGAATGGTATTGCCTGGGTTGTCTTCCAGGGTTTTTATAGGTTTGGATTTTACATTTAAGTCTTTAATCCATCTTTAGTTTATTTTTGTACATGGTATAAGGAAAAGGAATGGGTCCAGTTTCAATTTTCTGCATATGCCTAGCAAGTTATCCCAGCACTATTTATTGAATAGGGAATCCTTTCCTATTGCTTGTTTTTGTCAGGTGTATTGAAGATCGGATGGTTGTAGGTGTGTGGCTTTATTTCTGAGCTTTGTATTTTGTTCCATTGGTCTATGTGTCTGTTTTTGTACCAGTACCAAAGAGAAAGAGGAGTATACTTCATAACTTTTTTCTTTCTTTATTGACACATAATATTTGCACATATTTATGGAGTGCATGTGATAGTTTTTTTATATGCACAGAGTGTGTAATGATCAAGTCATGGCATTTGGGGATGTCTATCACCTTGAGTATTTATCATTTCTGTGTGTTGGGAACATTTCAAGTCCTCTTTTCTAGCTATTTTGAAAAATATAATACATTGTTGTTAAATATAGTCACCTTAATATATATGTATATTATATATATAATTAAGATAATATACATATTATATATATATATAATTAAGATAACATGGTATTATCTTGGAAATAGGCAAATAGACCAATGAGACAATATTGAGGCTGCGTGCAGTGGCTCATGCCTGTAATTCCAACACTTTGGGAGGCTGGGGTGGGGAAATGGCTTGAGCTCAGGAGTTCAAGACCAGCCTTGGAAACATAGTAAGACCCAGTCTCTACAAACAAAACAAAACAAAACAAAAGCCAGGCATGGTAGTCCATGCCTGTTGTCCCAGCTACTCAGGAGGCTGAGGTGAAGTATCACTTCAGCCCAGAAAGTTGAGGCTGCAATGAGCCATGATCGTGCCACTCTACTCTAGCTTGGGTGGCAGAGTGACACCCTGTAAAAAAAAAAAAAAAAAAAAGAAGGAAAGAAGACAAACAAAAAACAAAACTAAAGGGGCAGAAATAACTCACATATATATGGTACTCAATACATGACAGAGGTACAGATAGGTCAGTGGGAGCATATTAGTTTTGTAGGAATCCCACAGAAAATTACCACAAACTTAGTGGCCTAAAACAGCAGAAATGTATCCCCTCACAATTCTGGAGACCAGAAGTCTGAAATCAAGCTGTTGGCAGTGCCATGTTTCCTGTGAGGACTCTAGAAAAGAATCCTTCCTTGCTTCTCCCAGTTTCTAGTGGCTCCTCATGTTCCTTGAGTTGTGGCAGCGAAATGATAATCTCTGCTTCCATCGTCACATGGCCTCTCCCCCTGTGTGTCTATATCTTCTCCTCATCTTGTAAGAGCACTTGTCATTGAATGTAGGGCACACCTTGTTAATTTAGGATGATCTCATCTCCAGATCTTTCACTTAATTGCATCTGTAAAAACCTTTTCTTCAGAATATGCTCACATTCATAGGTACTGGGTGTTAGAACTTGAATGCATCCTTTTAGGGGCCACAATTCAACCCACTACAGGGGCTAAAGAAGAGGGAGTTAATAAATGTTGCTGAGGCAATTGGTTATTCATGTAGGAAAAAATTGCATTCCTAAATCACCCTATATCAAAACCAGACTTCTATGTGGATAAAAATGCAAAAAGAGAATTTTAGTGGGAAAGAAAATATGTAGAATATTATAATCTGTGTAGAATTTTTAAAAATCCTTTTAAAAAGAGACCCTGAAAACACAGGCATAATGGAAAAAATCGATAAATTCAATGACATTGAAATTTAATACACCTATACACCAAAACTACCATAAATAATGAAAACACAAGTTATATTAGAAGAATATATTTGCAATGTATATGACTAATAATGAATATGTATAAATCAGTAAGAAATAGAAACAAAGCAAAGCAAAATAATATTTTTAAAAATGGGCAAATGTGTAAACAGGCAGTTCATGGAAGAGCAAATAAACCTATGAAAAGATACTTCAACTCCTTGCTAATATGGGAAATGTAATTTCAGTGAGGAATGAGATTCCTGTTTTGCAAACATCAAATGTGTAAAAAACTGAAAAACTATACATTAGTATAACGACTTTGGAGAGCAATTTGGCTTTGTCTAGTAAAGTTGAAACTGTATATACCTAGAACCTAGAAATTCTCCTGGAGACATGTGCGTTGCAGCTCTCAGTCATCAGTGAGAGAATGAATAATTTGTAATAAATTCATGGAATGTAATATTCTGTGACAGTTGAAATAAATGAACTAGCTCTGTCTGTGTCAACCCGAATAAATCCTTAAAATAATGTTAAGATAAAAGCAAATTTCAGAAGAGTAGATGCAGTGTGAGCGTGTTAAACACCAAACTCTGGAGAATTACTCCTTTAGTGGAGGTGGTGAAGGGAAGAAAACTTAATGGAAAGAGATAAATATAGGACTTAAAATTTATTTGCTATGTTTTCATTAGGCTGGATTGTGAGTACATGAGTATTTATTATATGATTCTCTAGATTTTTGGTATTTCTTAAAACTTTGAAAATCTTTCACCATTTCAAAAGCAAAATGTAAGAGATGATTGATTGAGTTATTACAGGGAAGATATTGTTCTGATGATTTCAGTCCTCTCAAATTTAAAATAATATGAATTGTAGCTAAAATTATAGCAAGATGGAATTTAAATACAAGGAAGAATAAGTGAAGAAGGAACATGGGAAATCTGGAGACCTGGGACTCAATCTTGGTTCTGTCATCAACTAGTTCTAGGACCATGGACAAATCCCTTAACCTGTCCGAAACTTTGTAAAGTTGAATTGAAAACAGACCCTGATCTTGATTGTAGGTAAAATGTCTATGGTTTGTAAAATTTACAAAACACATGACCATGTGAACTGACAGATAGGAGGGCTGCTCCAGAGGAGGTAGACAAAAGCTAGACCTTTGTTGATTGAAGTTCCAGGATGCTGTGATTCTTTAATGTTAAGGCTATGGAGTGAGGAAGATTTGAAGTTGGATGAATTTGGGGCTATCTAGTATAATTGAAAGTGCACAACCCTACCCCAGAACCTAGTATTTCCTCTGGAGATGTGCAAAAATGTTCACGGCAGCTTCAGAAGATGATGAAGAAGAAACAGGAATGTGGCAAAGAATACTCTTTAGTGCAGACGTGAGGATGATCAAAGACTCCAGTCTTCTCCCTAGATAAATTGGGAAATATTTTGTGTGTGGTGTTTCTCATCTTGCCAATCATGTTACACATCAAATAATATTTTTACTGACACTTTGCAAACTGTATAAAACAACACAATGTTGCAGAACAAGCATTAACTGCAGATTCCTTTGAAGAGGAGGGCTGGCTGACTGGCTGACCCCTAAGGATCCTCAAAGGGTGACATTCATTATGATAGACCAGAGCCTGCCTCTCAGTTGGTGGAAAATTCTTCTAATCATCAAATGTGCAAAATTGAAGCCAAGGATTCAGATCTTATCTATGTCTAATCAAAAATGGAAGTTTTCTCCTTGAAAGAGATTTTCCCTAAATCTAACAGATAATCCTAAGAAACCCACACATGACATTATTAATAAGTTGTAAGTTAAAACTTTTCTAAACTATTAATAACACAATTTTTTGAACAGCCATTTTAGGAAACTGGATTATCTTTCTATTCTCTCTGTTAAAATGATACTACAAAATCATTATCACATGTAAAGACAAAAGTGTATGCATCAAAAGATGTGAGAAAACTGTGTTATAGAGGTGGGTCAAGCTTTCAATTAGTAAAAACATTATGTTAATTTTTGTGGATTTTGTTTTACTTATGGTATTTTCCAGATATTTAAAATGTGTATTTATTGTGATTTTTCTCATTCTAAATTAATATTTACTTTTATATGTAAATTTTACTCTTATTTTCATATTTTTTTTCTTTCCAGTTTTTATTTTAGGTTCAAGGGGTATCAGTGCAGGTTTGTTTCATGGGTAAGTTGCATGTTTTGGGGGTTTGGTGTACAGATTATTTTGTCACTCAGGTAATAAGCATAGTAACTAATAGGTAGTTTTTTGACCCTCACCCCCCTCCACCCTCAAGTAGGCCTTGGTGTCCATTGTTCCTTTGTTTCTTTTTTTTTTTTTTTTTGAGACGGAGTCTCGCTCTGTCACCCAGGCTGGAGTGCTGTGGCCGGATCTCAGCTCACTGCAAGCTCCGCATCCGGGGTTCACGCCATTCTCCTGCCTCAGCCTCCCGGGTAGCTGGGACTACAGGCGCCGCCACCTCGCCCGGCTAGTTTTTTGTAGTTTTTAGTAGAGACGGGGTTTCACCGTGTTAGCCAAGATGTTCTCGATCTCCTGACCTCGTGATCTGCCGGTCTCGGCCTCCCAAAGTGCTGGGATTACAGGCTTGAGCCACCGCGCCCGGCCCATTGTTCCTTTCTTTGTGTCCATGTGTACTTATTGTGTAGTTCCCACTTATAAGTGAGAACATGCATATTCTTTTCCCAAAAGGATGTGCCTCAGACTGAAAAAGCCTCAGATACCACAGAACCTGTATTTTCCCTGAGCTTAAGAGATTGTAAATTCCAAATACCAATTTACCATGTACATTATGGATCCTAACGGTCAGGAATTGTGATACTTGAAATCCTTATGAATAACCTTTTCAAAGCCTGGTGTCAGACTTACTAAATTACAGGTACTAGTTCAAAATGGGCAAAAAAAATGTGACAAGAATCCACATGACCTGGTTAAAAATCTATATTGATAGAGGTAAATAGAAATAATAATTATAAAAATGGTAATAATCATAGATAACCTTTGTTGAGCACCTACTATGTGCCAAGCTCAGTATTTTATGCCTTTTATATCAATTCTCAGTTAATCTTTGCACTAACTTTATTAAAGCAGTTTTTATGCAAATAAGGGCAAGTGCCCAGATAACACACATGTTAAGACCTGCTAGATCAGGGAGCATTTGGAAAATCTCGTGGAGATTTTAAGCAGTAGTAGGTGTGAAGTACCTCTCTTGCTCATTCATTCTAGGGTAGTGCATGGTGATCTAGCAGAGCCAGGTATTCAATTCCAGGAGAGGTGCCCTTACTATTGGCTCTGGGGCTTTTAGGCTACATGATTAGTGTGAGAGCTTTGTAATGTGTCAACTTGGCTAGGCTGAACTACATTTCCCAGAATCCCTTTCTTGTATGTTTCTGGTTAAGAGGACCACAAAGGAGATTCTGAAGAGATTTGGAAAGCTATGGGGAGGCAGCTGCCATTTTATAGCATGCACAAATTGTTGCTGATGTGCTGACTTACCTCCCTGGCATGACACATCAGCTGTGTTAGGGGTATGTGTTTAGCTCTTTGATGAAGGATCCTGCTTCCTCCAAGGTGTCCTGGTGTCACTGGCAACAAGAACAGATACTGATTTCAGTCACCCCTTGTGGGTTTCCAACTCATGATCATGGAGTCCCAGGCTGCTTGTATTCTTCCTTTCCTGGCTGCTTTCCCTGTGAACTTCAAGTTCTAACATCAGGCATGAAGACAGCCTCACAGAGACTGCTTAACTAATCCCCACAATTGTATAAGCCAATTCTCTGAAATATCTATAGATACACATGTAGATGTAAATATATAGACATAGATATATATCTCCTACTGGTTCTGCTTCTCTGGCTGAATCCCGACTGATACAATTAGAGAAGCCTTGGCCCGTTCCTTGGTATAATAAGGGCCCTGAAGTCCATCATTTGCAGTTTCAGTGATGACATGGTGAAGTACTGCTAAGATTCATCAATTCATTATTCATGGTTAGAGAAAAATTAGTTATCTTCCTGGCATAATCAAGGAGCTAGGTGCCAGGCCTTAAAACTGAATAGGGTTGATTATTCTTATTACTAGACCATAGCTGGTTTGCATGGAACTTTGCCAGAGGCTATTTCCTGTACTGAGAGGGCAATTTGCAGGGATTCGGTCTTGGACAAGTAAGGCAGATGGTATTTTCTAACGATAGCTATACCAATATACAGTGCATCCCACATGCAATGTAATGTTGCCACTCCTCCATCGAGAGATGGGGGTCTGTATTCCATTCCTTTGAACCTTGGAAAATCTTTGTAATTGCCTTAACTACCAGAATGCAGCAGAGGTGATACTATGTGACCTCCAAGGCTATATTATAAAAGTTTATATGATTTCCATCTCTCTCTCTCTCTCTTTGTTTTTCCCTCCCTCCCTCTTTCTCCCTCTCTCCTTTCCCCCATCCATGGCACACAGTCACCATTATAGAAGAAAGCCTAAACTAGCCCATGCAGGGAGACCACACAGAAACACCCATGTGGAGAGGAGCAAAAGTCTCCAGTTGTTTCCCAGCCATCAACCACCAGACATGTGACTGAGTGAGGCTTTAGAAGTTTTGATCCCCTAGTTTTTTAGTCTTCCAGCAGAGGCCTCAGATACTATGGAGCAGAGTGGAACACAGATGAGCTGTCCCCAGAAAATCCTGCCCAAATTGTAGATTCGTGAAGAGAATAAAATTGGTTGTTTTTACCACTAAAGTTTGGAGTAACTTGTTTGGTATTAGTTACTGGAAAAGACAAGTTAACTGTGTGTAATAGTGATCTACTGCTGTGTAACAAATTATTTGAAAATTTAGTGACTTACAAGTGTAAACATTTATTACCTCACAGTTTCTGAGAATCAGTAATTCAGGAATTGCTTAGCTTGGTAGCTCTGGCTCAGGATTTCCCATGAGGTGGTAGATGAGATGTTGGTCAGGGCTGTAGTCATTTGAAGGTTTGAGTGAGCAGGAGGATCACCTTCCAAGATATCTCCCTCACATGGTTATTAGGAGGAAGCCTTAGTTCCTTGCTGGATGTTGGCAATAGGCCTCAGTTTCTTGCCACACAGGCTCCTCACAGGGCTGTCTTAATGTCTTCATGATGTGACATTTGGCTTCCCTCGGAGCAGATGAGAGAGAGAGAGAGAACAAGAAGGCAACAAAAAAAATTCTTCTCATGATCTAGCCTTGCAAACTACCCACCATCATTTCCACCACATGCTGTTTGTTGGAATACAGCCCACACTCAATGTGAAGGCAATTATGTTCCACCTTTTAAAGTGGGGAATGTCAAAGAATTTGTTGATATACTATAAAGCCACTACACCCTGACTTCAACTGTAGCTTCTATGCCTCCTTCCCCCATTCTGTGACCATTCCATCTTCTTGCAGTAAAAGAGGGCTGTGAGGCTAATTACTGCCATCATTCTAGGAAACACTGGAGAACAGTTCAGAATGGCTGGGTGACTATCCAGGGGTGCAGGTCATGTTTACCTGAGGCAGTTGGGGGAAGGCAGTTTGTAAGAAGGATCCAGAAGGCATGCATTGTGTGGTCTGCAAAGTGATAAGGCTGACACCTACTATTGCTGTGTGAAGACTGAGGGAATGTTAAACACAATTTGCAGAACTGATCTTGAGTTTCTTCCAATGGGAACCTGTGTCATTTGGAGGAAGAATGAGCTCTCCTGCCTTGTTGCTCAGTCCTGGATCCCAGGATCCATTGTTGATATTTTTATTGATGAGGATTAGTGTTTTAACTTAGTGGAATTTGCAAAAGACTGGGAGATGCCAGTAGCAAAGTGGTGATGTTAGGAGACACTGGAATGGCCTTGATTTACTTCAAAGAGTCATGAGGATGACAGTTTTCCTGGACTGCAGGGTGGTTGGTGATTACTGATCTCTACCCCCTTCCTCCTATAATTTTTGGTGATGTTTTACCACTAGTTGAGGTGCTTCTTCTTCTACTTCAGATGAAGTATTCATTTCATCTGGTTAATATCCAGGGTGATAATCTTGGTGGAAACCCAGACACTCAATTACTGCCACATTTAAATAGTTTGTTATTAGTAGTTATATCTTGCTTTCTAAAAATTGAGATAAAACTCACATAAAATAAAATTAACCATTTAAAAGTATACAATGAAGTGGCATTTGGTGCATTCAAAATGTTGTGCAACCACCTCTCTCAAGTTCCAAAACATTTTCATCACTTTAAAATAAAACTTGTATGCATTAAGCAGTCACTTTTCATTCCTCTCCTACTAGACCGTGACAACCACTATTCTGCTTTCTGTCTCTATGAATTTACCTATTCTGAATTTTCAACGGACTATTCTTCAGCCATAAAAATTGAAGTACTGATACATACTACAAAGTGGATGCACCTCAGAAACTTGCTAAGTGAAAGAAGCCAGACCCAAATGTCTCATTACTGTATGATTCTATTTGTTTGAGTTTCCTTCTATTTCTAGTTTGTTTTTATCAAAAGAGAGTGCTGCATTTTGTCAAGTTCTTTTATTTTGTGTCAATTGAGATGATTGTGTGTGTGGATTTTTTCCGTCATTCAGTTAATGTGGTATATTACACTAATTGGTTTTCAATGTTGCACAATTCTTACTGTCCTGGGATAAATACCACTTGCTTATGGTGTATAATTCTTTTAATATGCTGCTGGATTCAGTTTGCCGGAATTTTGTTGAGATATTGCATCTAAATTCATAAGGGATATTGGTTTGTAGTTTTCTCGTGATGACTTTGTCTGGCTTTGGTATTAGAATAATTCTGGCATCACAGATTAGAGTACAAAGTATTCCCTCCTCTTCTAATTTTTTGGTGGGCTTTGAGAAGAGTTGTTGAAAATTCTTTTTTAAATGAGTGGTAGAATTTACAGGTAAAGTCATCTGGTCTTGAGCTTTACTTTGTTGGGAGGATTTTGATTACTGATTTAATCACTAATTCTCTTATACTCCTTTTAAAAATTTCTATTGGTCAGTTGTAATGTCTCCATTTTTATTTCTGGTCTTAGCAATTTGAGTATTCTCTTTTTTCTTAGTCAATCTAACCAAAGATTTGTAAATTTTGTTGATCTTTTTAACCAACCAACATTTGGTGTCATTGATATTCTGTATTTTTAAAAAATTTTAGATCTCATTTAATTTCATCCTAATCTTCATTATTCCTTTCTTTCTGCTGGATTTGGGTTGGATTTTTCTCTTCTCTTTCTAGTTCCTTAAGGTGTAAAGTGAGTTTATTGATTTCTTCTTTTTAAATGTACATAAGTTTTTACAGCTATAAATTCCCTTATAAGCACTTTTTCTATACCCCATACATTTTAGAATGTTGTGCTTTCATTTTCATTTGTCTCAAAGAATGTATTTTCTAATTTCTCTTGTAATTTCTTCTTTGATCAATTGTGTGGTTTTTTTTTTTTTTTTTTTTATGTTTTTTTTTTTTTTTTTGAGATGGGGTCTCACTTTGTTGCTCAGGCTAGAGTGCAGTGGCACGACCTCAGCTCACTGCAACCTCCGCCTCCTGGGTTCAAGTGATTCTCCTGCCTCAGCCTCCCAAGTAGCTGGGATTACAGGAGCTCGCCATCACGCCCAACTAACTTGTGTATTTTTAGTAGAGATAGGGTTTTGCCATGTTGGCCAGGCTGGTCTCAGACTCCTGACTTGAAGTGATCTGTCCGCCCTGGCCTCCCAAAGTGCTGGGATTACAAGCATTAGCCACTGTGCCTGGCCTTTGATCAACTGGGTTTTAAAGAATGTTGTTTAATTTCCAGATATTTGTGAATTTTCTAGTTTTCCTTCTGTTATTGATTTCTAGTTTCATTTCATTGTAGTAGAAGAAAATACTTTGTATTATTTCAATCTTTTAAAATTCATTGAGATTGTTTTGGCCTAATATATGGTCTTCCCTGGAGAATATTCCATGTATATTTAAGAAAAATGTATATTCTGCCATTCTTGAGTGGAGTGTTCTCCGTATGCCTCCTAGGTCTAGTTGGTTTCTAGTATTCTTTAAGTTCTCTATTTCCTTATTGAGCTGTTGTTTTGTTGTTCAATCCGTTATAGAAAGTAGGGTGCTAAAGTTCCCAACTACTATTGTAGAATTATTTTTGCTTCACATATTTTGGGTCTCTGTTGTTAAGCAATGTATGTTTATTATTGTTGCATCTTCTTAGTGAGTTGACCCCTTTGTCAGTATATAATCCTTGTTTGACTTTTGTAACAGTTTTCTCATTTAAAGTCTATTTTGTTTGATATTAGTATAGCTACCTCATCTCACTTCTGGTTATAATATGCATGTAATATTTTTCCTATCCTTTCACTTTTAACTTTATGTTTTTGCACCTAAAATTAGTCTCTTGTAGATAACATATAGTTGAATCATGTTTTCAATCTATTCTACTCATCTCTGCCTTTTACTTTTAAAATTTTTATTTATTGTTTTACTTTTGTGACTACATAGTAGATGTTTATATTTATGAGGCACAGGAGATGTTTTGATACAGGTATGCATTGTTAAATAATCACATCATGGAGAATGGGGTCCCCATCCCTTCAAGCATTTATCCTTTGTGCTGTTAAAAGAAAAACTTTGGCCAAACTAATTTAAAGGAGTTTAGGGACGGGGCCAAGATAGCCAACTAGAAATAGCACAATTCGGAGGCTCCCATAAAACAACAACAACAACAACAACAACATAATAAGCATGTGAATCTTTCACCGGCAACTGAGGTATCCAGGTTCTTTCATCAGAACTGACTAGGAGGCTGGCATGACCCATGGAGAGAAGGAAGAACAGTGTGGTGTGGTGGCCCACCTGAGAGCCACACAGGGTGGGGAAGCCCCCTCTCCCCAGTCGAGGGAGGCGGTGAGTGAGTGTGCTACCCAGCCAGGGAAACCATGCTTTTTCCACAGAACTGTGCAACCCACAAGGATTGGAAGATCCCACTCATGAACCCACGCCACCAGGGCATAGCATCCCAACCCTGGAATGCGCAGACACGCAGACTCTTAACAGTTTCTCAGCTGAAATCTGCTTAAGCCTTCTGAACTTCCTGGTGGAGAAGTGACCAGCACCATGGCTGTGGCTGCCTGCTGTCTAAGCCGTTTGAGCAACTCCCTTTGAAAACTGGTACAAGACAAGGATGCCCTCTTTCACCACCACTATGTTCTTTAACATAGTATTGGAAGTTCTGGCCAGGGCAATCAGGCAAGAGAAAGAAATAAAGGGTATTCAAATAGGAAGAGAGGAAGTCAAATTGTCTCTGCAGATGACATAATAGTATATTTAGAAAACCCCATCATCTCAGCCCAAAAAATCCTGAAACTGATAAGCAAGTTCAGCAAATTCTCAGGATACAAAATCAATGTGCAAAAATCACAAGCATTCCTTTATATCAACAACAGACAAGCAGACAGCCAAATCATGAATGAACTCCCATTCACAATTGCTACAAAGAGAATAAAATACCTAGGAATATAGCCAACTGGGGATATGAAGGACCTCTTCAAGGAGAACTACAAACCACTGCTCAAGGAAATAAAAGAGAAGACAAACAAATGGAAAAACATTCCATGCTTATGGTAAGAAGAATCAATATCATGAAAATGGCCATATTGCCCAAAGTAATTTATAGATTAATGCTATTGCCATTAAACTACCATTGAAATTCTTATTAGAATTAGAAAAAAGTATTTTAAATTTCATATGGAATCAATGAAGACCCCATATAGTGATGACAATCCTAAGCAAAAAGAACAAAGCTGGAGGCATCACTCTACCTAACTTCAAACTATACTGCAAGGCTACAGTAACCAAAACAGCATGGTACTGGTACCAAAACAGACATACAGACCAATGGAGCAGAACTGAGACCTCAGAAATAACACCACACATCTACAACCATCTGATCTTCAGCAAATTTGACAAAAACAAGCAATTGGGAAAGGATCTCCCAATCAGTAAATGTTGCTGGGAAAACTGGCTAGCCATAGGCAGAAAACTGAAACTGGACCCCTTCCTTACACCTTATGCAAAAATTAATTCAAGATGGATTAGAGACTTAAACATAAAACCCAAAACCATAAAAACTCTAGAAGAAAACCTAGGCAATACCATTTAGGACATAGGCATTGTCAAAGATTTCATGACAAAAACACTGAAAGCAATTGCAACAAAAGCCAAAATTGACAAATGGGATCTAATTAAACTAATGAGCTTCTGTACAATAAAAGAAACTATCATCAGAGTGAACAGGCAACCTACAGAATGGGAGAAAATCTTTGCAGTCTACCCATCTGACAAAGGTCTAATATCCTGAATTTATAAGGAACTTAAACAGATTTACAAGAAAAAAACCACCCCATCAAAAAGTGGGCAAAGAATACGAACAGACACTTCTCAAAAGAAGACATTTATGTGGACTGGGCATGGTGGCACATGCCTGCAATCCCAGCACTTTGGGAGGCCAAGGCGGGTGGATCACAAGGTCAGGAGTTGGAGACCAGCCCGGACAATATGGTGAAACCTCGTCTCTACTAAAAATATAAAAATTAGTCAGATGTGGTGGCACGCACCTGTAGTCCCAGCTACTTGGGAGACTGAGGCAGAAGAATCCCTTGAACCCAGAAGGTGGAGGTTGTAGTGAGCTGAGATTGCACCACTACACTCCAGCCTGGGTGACAGAGCAAGACTGCATCTCAAAAAAAAAAAAAAAAAAAAAGACATTTATGTGGCCAATAAACATGAAAAAAAGCTCAACATCACTGATCATCAGAGAAATGCAAATCAAAACTGTCAGGCCTCTGAGCCCAAGCCAAGCCATCGCATCCCCTGTGACTTGCACGTATACGCCCAGTTGGCCTGCAGTAACTGAAGAATCACAAAAGAAGTGCAAATGCCCTGCCTGGCCTTAAGTGATGACATTCCACCACAAAATAAATGAAAATGGCCTGTCCTTGCCTTAAGCGATGGTATTATCTTGTGAAATTCCTTTTCTTGAGCTCATCCTGGCTCAAAAAGCTCCCCCACTGAGCACCTTGTGACCCCCACTCCTGCCCGCCCGAGAACAACCCCCTTTTGACTGGAATTTTCTTTTACCTACCCAAATCCTATAAAACGGCCCCACCCTTATCTCCCTTCGCTGACTCTCTTTTCAGACTCAGCCTGCCTGCACCCAGGCAAAATAAACAGCTATGTTGCTCACACAAAGCCTGTTTGGTGGTCTCTTCACACGGACGCTCATGACAAAAACCACAATGAAATACCATCTTAAGCCAGTCAGAATGGCGATTATTAAAAAGTCAGGAAACAATAGATGCTGGTGAGGCTATGGACAAATAGGAACACCTTTACACTGTTGGTGGGAATGTAAATTAGTTTGACCATTGTGGAAGACAGCATGGTGATTCCTCAAGGATCTAGAACCAGAAATACCATTTCACCCAGCAATCCCATTACTGAGTATATACCCAAAGGAATATAAATCAGTCTACTATAAAGACACATGCACCCATATGTTTATTGCAGCACTATTTACAACAGCAAAGACATAGAACCAACCCAAATGCCCATCATTGATAGACTGGATAAACGAAGTGTGGTACATATACATCATGGAATACTATGCAGCCATAAAAATAAATTAGATCATGTCCTTTGCAGTTGCAAGCCATCATCCTCAGCAAACTAACACAGGAACAGAAAACCAAATACCGCATGTTCTCACTCATTAGTGGGAGTTGAACCATGAGAACACATAGACACAGAGAGGGAAACAACACACACCAGGGCCTGTTGTGGGGTGGGGGTGGGTAAGGGGAGGGAACTTAGAGGACGTGTCAATAGGTGCAGCTAACCACCATGGCACATGCGTACCTATGTAACAAACCTGCACGTTCTGTGCATGCATTCCATTTTTTTGACGAAATAAAAAAAACGAATAAATGTTCTCATCACACACACACACACACAAAATAAATTTAAAGGAGTTTAATTGAGCAATGAACAATTTGTGAATCAGGCAGCCCCCAGAATCACAGAAGATTCAGACAGACTCCAGGGATGACTTGTGGTCAGAACAAATTTATAGACAACAAAAGTAAAGTGATGGACAGAAATGGAAGTGAGGTACAGAAACAGCTGGATTGGTTACAGATTGGTGTTTGCCTTATTTGAACACAGTTTGAACACTCACCAGTGTATGAGTGGTTGAAGTATGGCTGCTGGGATTGGCCGAGACTCAGCTATTGTTACAGGTGCATACTCCTAAGTTAGGTTTTCAATCTTGTGTACCTATTAAGTTACCTTGCAGTTCATCCGCAAGGACTTGAATATGGAAGTACAGAGTCCTTCTCAGGCCATATTTAGTTCTCCTTAATAGTGTTATAAACAATCCAATTATACTCTTTTAGTTATTTTAAAATGTACAATTAAGTTGTTATTGACTGTAATCACCCTGTGGTGCTATCAAATAATAGGTCTTATTCATTCTTTCTAACTATTTTTTGTACCCGTTAACCATCACCATGTTCCCTTCCAGTCCCCCATTAGCCTTCCCAGCCTCTGGTAACCATCCTTCTATTCTCTGTGTCCATGAGTTCAATTGTTTTGATTTTTAGATCCCACAAGTAAGTGAGAATTTATAATGTTTGTCTTTCTGTGCCTGGCTTATTTCACTTAACATAATGATCTCCAGTTCTATCCATGTTGTTGCAAATGACAGGATGTCATTCTTTTTATGGCTGAATAGTACTCGATTGTGTATATGTACCACATTCCTTTATCCCATTCATCTGTCAATGGACATTTAGGTTGCTTCCAAATCTTGGCTATTATGAACAGTGCTGCAACAAACGTGGGAGTATAGATATATCTTTGATATACTGATTTCCTTTCTTTTGGCTATGTACCCAGCAATGGGATTGCTACATCATTTGATAGCCCTGTTTTTAGTTTTTTGAGAAACCTCCAAACTGTTCTCCATAGTAGTTGTACCATTTACATTCCCATCAACAGTGTATGAGGGTTCCCTTTTCTCCACATCCTCAACAGCACTTGTTATTGCCTACATTTTAATTAGAGAGTTTAATTCATTTTTATTTAAAGTAATTATTGACAAGAAAGGACTTACTTCTAATGTCTTGCTATTTGTTTTCTATTTGACTGGTATATTTTGTGTTACTAATTTCCCCTATTATTACCTTGTTTTGTGTTCAATTGACTTTTTGTATTGTGCCATTTGATTACTTTTTCATTTATCTCTTTCTTCTTTCATTCTCTTCCTTCCTTCCTTCCTTCCTTCCTTCCTTCCTTCCTTCCTTCCTTCCTTCCTTCCTTCCTTCCTTCCTTCCTTCCTTCTTTCTCTTTGTCTCTCTCTCTCTTTCTTTCTTTCTTCTTTCTCTTTCTTTTTTCAGAAGCTATTTTTTGTTGTTTTCTCGAGGATTACTGTTAACCTCTTACATGTGTGACAACTCGTTTTGAATTAATACCATCTTAGTACCCTCTTAATGTTTCATACAGGGAAAATCTGCTAGGGGTGAACATTCTCAGCTTTTATCTGTGAATGATTTGCTTTCTGTTTCATTTTAAAAGGAGTGTTTTGTTGGACATAGCATTCTTGATTGACAGTTTTTTCACTTTAAATATGTCATTCCACTGCATTCTGGCCTTGGATTCTGCTGAAAATGTAGCTGTTAATTTTATTGATGATCCTTTGTACATGATGAATTGCTTCTCTGTTGCTACTTTTAAGATTATTTCTGTCTTTTGAAAGTTCAATTATAGTATGTCTTGGTGTGATTCTCTTTTTGTTTATTCTATGTGTTGAGCCTCTTGGAAGTGTAGATTAATGTGTTTTATTTTTTTAAATGGGAAGTTTTTCACCATTATTTCTTCAAACATTCTTTTTTTTTTTTTTTTTTTCAATTGAAGCAACTGGGCTTTATTCTAATTTGAACAAACAAAAATTCAACTAGTGAGGGACATGAGAATACTGATTGGATATTTTATATACAGGAATTATGGATAATTGAGATGTGATAGTTTTGTGGCTATGTTTCTTTTTTTTTCTTTTTATTTTAGTACGTTTCTCACTTTTTATTCTGGAAATCCCGTTATGTATATGTTGGTAGGTTTGATGGTGTTCCATAAGCCTCTTAGGCTCTGTTAATTTTTCTTAATTATCTTTTCTTTCCAATCCTCGGATTGGATGATCCAATTGACCTTTCTTCAAGTTTACTTATTATTTCTTTTCCCTGCTCAAATCTGTAGTTGGGATCCTCCAGTGAATTTTTAATTTTGCTTATGTTTTTCAGCTTCGGAATTTCTGTTTGCTACTTTTTATAAGGTTTAATCTCTTTAGCAATATTCTCTATTTGTTCTGTACATCATTTTCTTGTTTTTTTTTGGTTCTTTGAGCATGTTTAAGTCAGTTGGTTTAAAGTCTTTGTCTAGTAATTCAATGACTTTGCTTCCTTTGGTACAGTTTTGGTTAATTTATTCAGTGAATGGACAATACTTTTGTTTCTTTGCATTTTTTGGTAATTTTTGGTTAAAAATAGGACATTTTGAGTAGTATAATGTGGTAACTCTGGAAATCAGTTTCTTCCCCCTCCTCAAGGGTTGTTTTGTTGTTTGATGTGGGTTGTAACTGCTTTTTGGTTTAGTGGCTTTCTAAACTATCTTGTAAAGACTGTATTTTTTTCTTGTGCAGTCTCTGATGTCTCTGTGCCTTTAGCTTATGTTATGATAGAGATTTTCTTGAATGGCTGGAGTCAACAAAGGAAGAAGAAGAAAAGAAAAAATCTTTTAGTCTTTTAAAATTGGCTCTTTTGGGGACTGTGTTAGCCCATTCTCACACTGCTATAAAGAACTACCTGAGACTGGTAATTTATGAAGAAAATAGGTTTAATTGACTTACAGTTCTGCAGACTGTATAGGAAGCATGGCTGGAAGGCCTCAGGAAACTTGTAATCATGGTGAAAGGTATAGAGGAAGCAAGCATGTTTTATCATGGCAGGGCAGGCGCGAGAGAGGGCTAAGGGGGAAGTGCCACACACTTTTAAACCCTCAGATCTCATGAGAACTCCCTATCACAAGAACAGCAACGGGGAAATCTGCCCCTATGATCCAGTTACCTCCCACCAGGCCCCTCCCTCAACATGGGGAATTGCAATTCAACATGAGATTTGGGTGGGGATACAGAGATAAACCATATCAGGGACATTCATCCAATGCTTAGCCAGTTTCTTTATAACTCTGCTGTAGTCTTCACTCTGTATTTGTGCTGAGCCTAATAATAAGCCTCAGGTGAATGCTTAGGGTCTTCTCAGGTCTTTTCTGAGTGGGAGCCCTCCCCTGGGGGCATGCATAAATTTCTAAATTCCCCAGCTAGCACATTATATTAAAGCATTTTCAATGCTTTAATTCTTCAAAGAATATTTCTCTCCAGTTTTTTTTTTTTTCTCCCAGGCTTTTAGTGCATCCGTTCTTTACCTTGACTGCAATCTTTTGCCCTAGGCAACAGTGTTTTGTTAATTTGCCTTTTAATGTTTTTCAAGAATATCTTCTGTATACTCTCTTTTCTTCCCTGAGAGAGTTCTTACTTAGATGAAGCAAAGGCAAGTACCTTGTATCAGTCCTTTAGGCAGTTACCCTATAGATCAAAACAGACAAAAATCCCACAATTATTTGAGAACGTAGCCTACTGTCTCTCTCTGGAATAAGGGACCAGGGTCCTACACTGGGACCAGAGGAACTGTCTTCAAGACTGTTGTCAAGTCAGAGATGGGATGGTGCAAGGGCAAGTAAAAACACTGAAAAGTTCTTCTACAATTTTAAAATTGCCTTTTTCTTGACTCAGCATTTACTTGGTTTCCACAAAATTTTGACTATTTTCCAGAATTCCTACAAAGGTGATTCTGAGCATGTTTGCTCATTTCTTGGTATTTCTGTGGAGAAACAGGTCCTTGGAGCTAACTACTTTGCCGTTTTTGCTAACATCACCTTTCCACAATTCGTTTTGGATTCCTCTAGTATTTATTAAGGACTTGCTATGCATCAGGCACCATGTTAAATGTTTTATGTTTATTTAACCCCCATACTAATTTTATGAGGGCAATATTATTATCTGCATTTCACAAAAGAAGAAAAATAGGGAAGATTTGTCCAAGGCAATACTACAGATAGGAAGAGATACACACGAGCTTGAACTCAGATCTGTATGATTTCTAGCCCCAGGCTCTTAACTACTAGGATAAATCAATATACTAAGAAAGGCAGGCATAATAAAAGATATTAGGTGACCTAATTCTAGACACAGTTTTATGCTAAGGGATTAACTATAATTTGTTTATATAAAAGATGGTTTTTATTTTCTATCTCTAATTCATGCTTTGCATCTGAATGGTGTAAGTGAGTGTGAAGGGTCTCAATAGAAATAGTAAGAGAAAGAAAAATATCCAAGATATCCATCAATAGTCATGCAGGATGAATAAACAAATGTTGATTACTGTTCATGCTAGCATGTAATGTTTTTATTAAAAGATTTAAGCTAGGAGAATGGCCAAATAGAAAAGGCATGAAGGGAGGATGTGTGGATACTTGATACATGATTATCCTATCTTGTGTGTTACAGCTGTTCCTGATTATTTTGATGGAGGACTGTTAAGGAACTGCAAGAGTTGCAGATTTAGATTCGCTGAGTTCAAATTCTGACTCTACTTTTTGCCATCTCTATGACCTTCGACAAATGAATTAATCTGTCTATGCTTCAGTTTCCTCACTATGAGGTATGGGGATAATAATGGTACCTACTTCATAGTGTACTTCAGAATCAGAGAAGCTAGTAAAGTGAACAGCATTAAGAACTGTGTCTGGTACAGAGTAACCATTTTAAAATGTTGGCTATTAGTATTATTATAAAACTAAACAGAAAAAAATAAAAACACATTTTTTCCCAATAAGATTTTAATGGTCAGACTTCATTATCACCTCCCTTTGCTCACTTACTTATCCTGGTGGACCCTTATGGGGCACATGGCACTTTAGAGGCATCTCTTGTTTTGCATTTGACCTTGTTAGGGTAACTGTAACTCAAAAAAGAAAAAAGAAAATTGAATGACTTTGCTATCATGCTTCTTCCTGACAACTTCTTCAATTCTCCTTCATTTCAAAGAGGATAAAAATGTACAGACAGGCATTTTTTTTTTATAACTGAAATTGTACAAACATCCCTCATACTTGTACTGAAAGTTCCATTTTCATTTAACATTTTATTTCCTTCTGTGTAATTTTAAGTTTACAAAATCTCAGATAACATTAATCTCAACAAAATTTTGTTAATGGTGTTACCTCTGGTACTCCAATATGATGAAGCTAAAATATAAATAGATGGAAGTCTTTTTATGAATTTTTATTTGAAAGTGTCTTGGGGATCCTATGGACATGAGGATTTATATTGTTTTTCCACTGTGATGCATATGAAGGATGATGTTGATGAGATTAACACAGTCCTATGGACTCATCTAAAAATTCCTTGTGTGTGCTAACAGATGGTAATCTTCATATTTCCTCAAGAAGTCATTTAGGAATGCCAGCAAATAAGTGTGACATTATTGTTTTTAAATAGATTTTATATTTTAGAGCAGTTTTAGGTTCACAGCAAAGTTGAGCAGAAGTTACAGATATTTACCATATATTTACACATAATGTCTTTCCCCATTATCAGTATCACCCACCAAGGTGGCACATTTATTGCAACTGATGAACCTGTGTTGATATATCATTATCCCTCTATGTTCATGGTTTACATTAGGGTTCCCTCTCGGTGTTGTACATTCTATGGGTCTGAAAAATGAATAATGACATATGTCCATCATATGTCAGTATTATACATGGTGGTTTTATTGCCCTAAAAGTCCTCTGTGCTCTGCCAATGTGGCACTATTTTAACAAATAAATTTGACCTTTTTCTTAGTCACACTACAGAAAGCAAATCCTTCGAACATGCTGAAACTTTATAGTTAGTGATGATACTGACAAGAAACCTAAGAAGTGACTCTGAGTCATAATGGACCCTGAGATCAAGAACCAGCTAATTTGCCAAAATGCTTCACTTTAAAAAAGAAGAGAGTGGTGATCAGTTGCCCAAAGTCACACAGTGGTGAGCAACTCCAGGGACACTTGAATCTGGGCTTAGTTATTCAGTCCACAGACACTTATTGAGCTTCTTCTGTGTTTAAGGCCTCTTGCCCAACAAAATGGTGAACAAGACTCCACCTACTTCAAGGACTGGGAGAGTAGAGAGTGAAATGGGAACAACTGGTGAGTAAAGCATCAATTATGTAACAGTATTAAGGTGGAATACAGAAGTTGGTGGAAGCACAGATTAGGGGAATCAAACTGGAATTTGTAGTAGGTTTGAGGAAGGCTGCCCAGAAGAGGTAATATCTAAGGTAGACTTGAAGAATGAATGGGAGTCAAGTCATATTTGGCCAATTGATAATTGATATTAAGGTAAGACTATGTCTAAAATTGGCATCATAGAGAAAAAAATAGCCCCTTTACAATCCTCCTTTTGTAACCTTAGCCAGAGTTAGAACCTTTACTGGGTAATGATAAACAATAATACTTATTGGTTTATTGTTGTTAATTTTTAAGCATATCTGTACTACAACTTCATGTGATTCTTTCAGTGATTCCATGAGTAAGGAAGAGCAGGTATGATCAGTGTCTCAAAGAATGACCTAAAATAAATTTGGAAGTAAATGAAGTGAAACCACAGTGGATGTGACTCTTTTGATTTTTTCTTTGAGGTATGAAATAGCCTTTGGTTGCTCAAACACTCACTGACCATCTTGTGGAGTAAAGTTTGGTCGGTTGCAGAAGTGAAAAATGCCTTATCAGTCATGTCAGTTGATGTTCTACCTATGACCACTTTGTATTCTGTTCAAACTACCTCACCCACAGCCTGTGACCCTACATCCACAGGATGAGCCTATCTTTCCTTTGGTTGAAATTAATTGACTAGGATTGGATACTTTGATCGTGGTTCTATAAAGCAGTGCTATACAGATAAGATTTAATTATTGGGCCCAACTTTTTACCCTTCTGTTTTAGTCTGTTTGTGCTGCTATAAAGGAATACGTGAGGCTAGATTATCTATAAAGAAAGGATGTTTATTTGGCCTATGGTTCTACAGACTGTACAGGAAGTGAGGCACCAGTATCTGCTTCTGACGGGGACTTCAGGAAGCTTCCAATCATGGTAGCATCTGCTTCTCGTGAGGGTTTCATGAAGCTTCAGGGAAGGGGAACAGCTATTACATGGTGAGAGTGGAGAAAAAAGAAAGAGAAAGGAGATACCAGACTCTTTTAAATAATCAGATCTCTTGGAAACTAATGGAGTGAGAACTCACTCATTCCTGTGAGAACAAGAGCAAGCCGTTCATGATGGATCCACCCCTGACCAAAATATCTCCCACCAGACTCCACCTCCAACACTGGAGATCAAATTTCAACCTGAGATTTGGAGGGAACAAATATCCAAATTATATCACCTTCCCTTGCACCCATAGTCTATGGTCTCATTATGGGCAGAAAGTACTTTCTCACTCAGGACTTTGGGCTTGCTATGTGACTTGTCTTGGCAAATGGCACACAGGCGGAAGTGCCAGCCATTCTGAGCCTACGCTTTAAAAGGCTTTCTGTGTTCCTTCTCATCCTCTTGTGCCTCTGTGATCTCACGATAAAAACTTCTCTTGGATAACTTCTGCCCTGTAGCCTGAGTCTTAGAGTAAACACATGTGGAGCAGAGCTGCCAAGCTAAGTCAGTTAAGTTTAGCTGACACCAGTTGACACACCGATCCATCAGAATCAATGGTTCATATCTTGCCCTTGATGTTTGCAACTAACTTGATGGAAGATCAGTAGATGTTGTCCTCTTGACCTGAAACCTAAGGTACACTTTGTGGCTTGGACTGCCATTTTGGGCTACAGATGAGTATGTAGAGGAAGTCAGTCTACAGAGAAAGACAGGAAGTGAAATATACAAGTGACAGAGACAATCATCTTTGCTTCCAGCTGTTCTCTAGATTTAGCTTCCACAAGGCAGGGAGCTATAAGGGTATGTAGTGGCCTTTGGACTGGCTGACATTCTCATCTATGAGAGGACTGGTTGTTATTGGACTGTCTTGCAAAAACTGGGATACCATATGGTTTCTTGAAATTAGGCAGAATTACTAGCAGTAAGACTGAGGAACAATGTTAAAGTATGGTTTCTGCAAGGTTGTCTTGAAGCTGAGTCACCTTAAAACAAGGACAGCATCTACAGGGGATCAAGTTTCCAGAGATGAGTAAAGGAGATGCAAGAGGCAGCTGTTATTTTGTCTGTACAGTTTTCTTTTTCAGGTTTACTCTAAAAATGTTCCTGTGAGAAATATACTGCCTTGCCTAACTTCTCTTTTCAGCTTAAATTGTACCATCCCTAGCCAGACTCAGAGGTGGTCAGTCTTCATACCATGTCACTCTACCTTCCCTCTCTCCTCCTCACAAAATAAATTGAACCAAGGGAATACTTCTGCCTGACCCAAAGGAAACCAGTCCATGTGGCTTCTGTGGGGCTCAACCTGGTTACAGGGGTGTAAAGATCTGGCAAGCAGACTAACTCATCTGCTTGGCTACAGTGATTGGTTCAGTCTTAATACAGGGCCCCAGCCAGGGCAACCATAATCCTCTCTAGGGTTTTTCTTCCAGAAGGTTGAGGAGAGACTATTATTTCTACTCTGATGGCTGAGCTGGCAGCATTTGAGGGAAGAGCTGCTAGTGACTATTTTGATGCTATCAGATGAGAACCTAAGGATTAATTCTGACAGATATAAGAAGTATGGTGAAGAAGCAGGAAGGTGGGAGGGAAGAAGGGAGAGACAGAGGAAAGAAAATGAGAGGGCGCTGAAAATAGTGCCTGAACTCCTGGATACAGCCCTGCTAAAGCTAACTCTATCCCCTGGTTTTGGCAGGTGCTAGTCCAATAAATGCCCTCTTCTCGTTTTCTTAAACTGGTTTGAGTTAGGTTTCTATCACCTCTAACAGACAGTCTTGATGAATCCAGAAGGACCATTGAGGTAGAGAGGAGGCAGCCCATTGTGGGGACTAGGTCTTCTTCACTGGCACAGAGCTCAGCCCCTTAAAATACAAGAGAGAAAGGCTGCATAGGTTCCTCTGAAATCAGAGAGTAAAGTGTAAATTGTGAAGGAAACCAAAGCAAAAAATATCAGGCCTAATTCAATTTACATTATTAGGTAAAGGTTTTTATAAGACTTTTAAGACTTGCTGTAATTTCAGAATGTCTGTGGTAGGTACTGCTCAAAGTAAACTGCATGGATTCAAATCCCACCTTCAGTATTTACTAACTGTGAATATTAACCTCTCTGAGAGTAGCCTCATCTCTAAAATAGGGATAAAAATAGTGCCTATCTCATGCAGTTGTTGCAAGAAATAAATGACTTAATTCATGCAAACTTTTAGAAGAGCGTTCAATAAACACACAATAAGTGAAACTGTTATTATGAGCTGTTTTTATTTCTCACATTTGTTACCTTGATTTGTGAGAGGGATGGTGTATTTGTGTAGGCTCAAGAAGGTGGGATAATGAACAACACAGGTGAGCAAATCCCTAAGATTTCTGGGAAAGAGGAAGCAGGTAAACTGTGAGTGAACCAGAACTCATAAATGTCCCTGGGTGTTCATTCTGGCTTAAGGTATTTGGGAATCAGTTATCTATAATTTACAGGTAAAGACACTGAGGACTGGAGACTGATGTGCTCCAGGTCCATCAGAAGTTACAGGCAAAGCTGAGACTTGAGCCCAGATCTTGTGACCTTAATTGGGCACCCTTTCCAGTTCAGCATAGTATGAGCAATGTGAAGGCAGGGACTGTATTTGTTATCCTGAGGGTTTGAAGAAATTTAAATGGAATGAATGATTGAATGAATGAATCTGGTCCAAAATAACTCTTCTGGTCACGAATGCTATTTAACAAATTATTCCAACCTTAGTGGCTTAAAACAATAACCATTTTATTATGCTCATGGATTTGGGGTGAGGAATTCATGAAGAGCTCAAGTAAGCAATTTTCATTTGAGGTTTCTCATGCAGTTACAGTCAAATGACATCTTGATTCAGTTGAATGTTCAAGATTGCTTAGTCATGTTGCTGGCAGTTGGATAAGGGTTGTTTGCTGTGAGCTCAACTGAGGCATCTGAAGCATCTATACATGGCCTGTTCATGTTGGACTTCTAGCAAAAGTGTTACAGTGGCAAAGTGGAAGCTACCTTTCCCTTTTCGGACCTACCCTTAGAAGTCACCTAACATTACTTCTACTGTATTCTGTTGGGTACAAGTGAATTGCAAGCTTGCAAGGGGAGAGGACATCGATTGTACCATTAAATAGGTAGGGTGTCAAACAATTTATGACCATAAAAATAAAACTTCCACAATGACCTTCATTATATTTGTAAGTTGTATCCATGTAAATAGACCCTGCAAGGGTGAGACATGATGCTGGTCCTGTCCCAGGTTACCTGATGTTCCTCAGAACATGAGTAACTGAGGTGCCACCTGTTTTGTTTACTGGTTATGGCTACACACCCTCTTTGTGCTGCTGCTTATTTGTATTTCAAGCCACCAGTGAGATATTACTCTTACCTCTGTATGGCATGATCCTTACTCTTTGCACCATGCCCATATCCATCCTCCTGTTTCTCTCTTTCCCTGGAAGTCAGGCTACACCCTTTGCAGCAGCTATTTCTGAGTGAGGCTGTCACAAGCCCATTTTCCCATCAGAACCCACTCTGAGAGTTCCACTTAGCTCAGGGCAATGCACACCATTTTGGTGCCACTCCTAGTTTTACTGCCTATAGTTCAAAGGGTCTCTAGATTAAGTTCCTTTGGTTTAGAAAAATATCCTCGCTAAAGTCTCTTTAATGGAGGATGAACTGGTGAGGTGTAGGAGTGATTCGTGCTACCAACAAAAATGAGACAAAATCCTGAAACGTTTGCTGCTTTTCCTGCAGAAACCCTTCCTAGGGGACATTAGGGTCACCAAACAATGGTTTCTGAAGATGATGCTGCTGATTCTGAATCTAGTAATTTTTCCAGGAACCACCTAGAAATAAAACATAACCCTGAGACTTTTACTGTAGTAAAAATTTTAAAACAAATCAAAACACAAGGAATACAATATGCAGATCAATGCAATAAATCTCTATATTGCTATATTTAATATTTTCATTTTTGAAGGGGTTTGGTTCACTGCCAAAATAATCTGAAACACTAGAATCCCATTAGTCATTAAGAACCAATTAGGTGGGAAGTTGTCAATTTGTAAACTAATTTTGGACTTATAAGAGAAAAAAATAAACTGAATTATTTTAAGGGACCACAAGCATCTCTCACACTTCTAAGTATAATTATGCCACAACTAACATAGATAATGCTGCCCAAAATGGAACTTTAAGATAAGACTAGACAAAACCTTTTAAGCCCTAAGGAAAATATTTATGAACAGTCTAAAAGAGGAATAATGCTAATTTATAAGGTAGATTGGGAAATGAGAGTCAAAGGAATATTATGTTCAAACTATATGTTATGGCTAGAGTGTCCCTGAAGCTTACAAGAAAAAAAAAATCATGAAATTAGAAAGCTAGTCCTAAGGAATTGAAAAATGCAGTAATTATCTTGGTTGCAGCTAAGGGTACAGGTAATTCATTTTAAGTAAAAACAAACAAACAAACTGTATTTTCCTTCCTGAAATCTCACAGAAAAGCAATTTCAGTAAGATGAAAAACACTAAATTGAAAAAAAAGGTTGATTTGGCTTTCCTCATCACCTCATGGACCAAATCAAAGAGATTGTAGAACCCATTGCCCCAGTTGTGAAAAAATCAACTGGCCAAGAGAAATGAGTCCTCCCAAAGCAAATTCAGAAACAAACTAAAATTGGTGTATATTTTTCTTGATTCTTTTTCATTTGAGAACAAAGAACCTATATTGCTCAGATTAAAAAAAAAAAAAACAGAGAGAATTCAGGAGTCATAACTGAACTGAAGGTTTGATAGAATCAGGGTGGGTCATCGAAGATGGTAGACCTGGGATAAGATACTTGGAAGTCTGTGTTGTGTGTGTCCTTTTGTCTCTGACGGAAAGACATGCAGTATGCTTCATGGGGGGAAGGCCTGTAGCTTTCCTAACTTTTGCTGGCTTCCTTGTGTTAGCAAATAATTAAGAGTCATTACTATAAGACGGGGCACTCTTATTAAGAATTTCAGAAGTTAGAGGCTTCCCGTAAGTGTCCAAGGGAGAAAAACTTACCTTTGGGTAGTGAAAAATCTGGTCCTTTTTGGACGATATAATATGTTCAAGAGATTATAGATGCTGCTTCACATGAACTTAAATTGATCCATTTGCAAGTTGAGGCACATGTTAATAGAGGCCATCCAAAAGGTTGGCTGTGGAGGATAAGGCCTATACTGCTTGTTCAAGACTGTGGAGCTGACCCCTGCAGATTTCCCTTGCTTGCTCCTGCTCCCTCTCTGACAGCCCCAGTGGATGGGGTGAGCTCTGTGGCATGGTAGTTCTGGGCTCCGTGGGATCTCATAGGAACCTAAAGCAAGTTAAAGACAGCTTCCCCAGAGCCCATGTCCTTTTAAGAACCAAGCAGAGTATGTCCCATGGCATTTTGAGTGTTTTTTTTTTTTTTTTTTTTTGCCTCTAATTTATTTTAAGAATCTATTTACACAGGAAGATCCCTTAAATAACTAACATCCAGCTAACAAGAATCCTTGCTTACAGAAATGGCATGTAGCTCACCTTGTTCCACCTGTTTTAGGCTCTCTTTCTCCAGTAAGATGTCTTGAAGCTTATTTTTGGAGAATTTGAAGTTTAATTTTGGAGTGTTTGTGGGCTCACAGGTAAAGGAAGGAAGGAAGCTGGAAAAGAGGTTATATTCTAAGGCAGGAACGGGTAGTACTTCTCTCCTGCCATCTTTCTCTCCTACTGCTCATTTTTACTTTTTTTGTCCAACTTTGGTTGAAGTTGACAGGCAAACATTTGGGGAGCACATATAGTATTGATTTCGAACTCAAACTTCTCTGGACTCTAGTTACATAGATCTAACCCCTATACCATACCTCTACTTGGACAGATCAAAGGCACCTCAAATGCAACACTTCCAATGCAAAAATCATAGTTTATTTATCCCCCAACAGCCACTCTTACTGCTCTTCCTACTGAACTTTCATACAGCAACCAAAGTCAGCCTTTAAATATGTAAATTGCTGATTTCTTTGAGCAGTGTTTTCTAATTCTGATTGTAGAGATCTTTTAGCTCACTAGTTAACTGTATTCCTAGGTATTTTATTCTTTTTGTGGCAATTGTGAATGGGATTGCATTCCTGATTTGGCTTTCGGCTTGACTGTTGTTGGTGTATAGGAATGCTAGTGATTTTTGTACACTGATTTTCTATCCTTAGACTTTGCTAAAGTTGTTTATCGGCTGAAGGAGCTTTGGGGACAAGACTATGGGGTTTTCTAGATATAGCGTCATGTCATCTGCAAATAGGGATAATTTGACTTCCTCTCTTCCGATTTGAATGCTCTTTCTTTCTTTCTCTTGCCTGATTGCCCTGGCCAGGACTTCTAATACTATGTTGAATAGGAGTGGTGAGAGAGGGCATCCTTGTCTTGTGCTGGTTTTCAAAGGGAATGCTTCCAACTTTTTCTCATTCAGTATGATGTTGGCTGTGGGTTTGTCACAGATGGCTCTCATTATGTTGAGGTATATTTGTTCAGTACCTAGTCTATTGAGAGTTTTTAACATGACGGTTGTCGAATTTTATTGAAAGACTTTTCTGCAAATACCATTCGACCCAGCAATCAGTTACTGAGTATATACCCAGAGGAATATAAATCGTTCTATAATAACGACACATGCACACATATTTATTGCAGCACTATTCACAATAGCAAAGACATGGAATCAGCCTAAATGCCCATCAGTGGTACAATGAATAAAGAAAATGTGGTACATATATACCATGGAATACCATGTAGCCATAAAAAAGAACAAGATCATGTCTTTTGCAGGAATATGGATGGAGCTAAGGGCCATTATCCTTAGCAAACTAACACAGGGACAGAAAACCAAATACTGGATGTTCTCACTTATAAGTGAGGGCTAAATGATGAGAACACATGGATGTATTGAGGGGAACAACACACACTGCAGCCTACCTAAGGGTGAGGTTAGGAGCAGGGAGGGAACCAGGAAAAATGACTGATGCATACTAGGCTTAATACCTGGGTAATGAAACAATCTGTACAACAAAGCCCCATGACACAAGTTTACCTATGTAACAAACCTGCACATTACCCCAAACTGAAAATAAAAGTTCAAAAATAAGATCAAATGAGGGAAAATATATATGTAAATCAGAGCATGTCCTTGGTCTGCCTAAAACCTTTGTATGGCTCTCAGTGGCTCTAAGAATAAATATCCAAATCTATTTTAAAAGTCTCTTGGCCGGGCGCGGTGGCTCACACCTATAATCATCCCAGTGATTTGGGAGGCCGAGGCGGGCGGATCACGTGAGGTCAGGAGTTTGAGACCAGCCTGGCCAACATGGTGAAACCCTGTCTCTACTAAATATACAAAAATTAGCCAGGCTTGATGGCATGGGCCTGTAATCCAAGCTACTTGGGAGGCTGAGGCAGAAGAATTGCTTGAGCCTGGGAGTTGGAGGTTGCAGTGAGCCGAGCTCGCACCACTGCACTCCAGGCTGGGTGACAGAGCAAGATTCCATCTCAAAAACAAACAAACAAAAAAGTCTCTTATGACCTGGCTCCACCGTACCTTTCCAGATTCATCACAACTTCCCTCATCTGGGTTTTCCAGCAGCAGACACTAAGACAAAGTTTGGTGTACACAGTGTTTATTAATGAATGCCCAATATATGTGAAAGGAAAGGAGAAGGAAGCAGAATGGAGCAGAGGAAGAAGTTGAATTTCAATGCAGGGCCAAGAAAGCCTTGGCCAACATAATGGGGAGCTCCAAAGTGAGTTTTGCTCATCACAGTTATCCTGCTTCAGGCCCTTCTATCTTGCCTAACATGTGTTTGGGCATGACTCTAGGCATGAACTTGGGCAAAGTGGGTCTCTTCAGCCCTGGTAGATGTTGGTGGAGCTGACAGCTGGCGTAAGTTCTTCCCTGGAGGGGGATCTGTGTGACCCCTCTCCATGTGTATCATGCCCTTCACCACGTGCTCCAGCCGTACTTGATTTCTCCACTTTCTCAAAACTCACAGGGCACTTTCCTCCCCTCAGTCCTTTGTGTCTGCTGTTCCTTTTTCTTGAAGCACTTCTCCTGGCTCCGCTTTCCCTGAATTCTATGACCTTGGGCAAGACATTTTTTTCAGATATCAGCAATAATGAATAAAGAGTTACTTCTACTCATAGCACATCTCATAGTTGGTAATTTGTGCTTTTTAGGGGAGTAAATCCTTCGACTCATTATTTTGCATAATTATTTATGTATTGCTTATGTCTCCTGCTATACTATAAGCTCCATGACAGCAGGATTGTGTATATTTTATCTTCAGAGACTAGCGGGGTGCCTAGAATATAATAAATGCTCCATAACTGTTTGTTGAATGAATAAATGGATGAATGATTAAAAAGTAACCTGGGGGCTCTGGGGTCCTACTGAAGGAAGTACCAGGAGATGGGAGAAGCTTACAGGTGGAAAGATGGAACCACATTCAACTAATATAGAGAGCTGGCTTCTTAACAATGATGTTTTCCATTCAGACCTAATGTTGTTGATGTCCATTCAGACCTAATGTTGTTGAACTGAGCATACATTTAGGATCTGGCAAGCCATTTTTGAACAAAGAATGCAGGTCAGAATTTTTTCTTAGCACTACGGCTCATGGGCAATTCTGTCCAGATTTTTACCATTATGCCTATTAGAAAGTGTGACACTCTCTGATCTCCCTTTCAAGAATTTCTTGAGATCAAGAAGTCTAACACCCACAGTCTGACTATTCCTGAAATCAACCAGATTCAGGTCCTTACATGGATGATCTAGCCCCACAGGAACAGAAAGATCTTAAACTGCTTACCTAGATCCTAAAACCATGAGGTTCAGCCTGGAAGTTCATTTGGACCCATCTCATGGACAGGTAGGGTAGAAAGAAGTATAGTTGCCATCAGCCCTGCATGTGCTGGGCTTGGTAGAATGTGTTCATGTGGGAATTCTTTCCTAGCATTTCCCAAGATTTTCCCAAATCCAGGATCCTCAGGAAAATCAGTTGAGCAATCAGAAAAATGAGAAAATATATTATAATATTATAATTCCTTGACAAGAATTAAAGCTTAAAAATCAACAAAGAGATGTTACTGGTTGTAAGGAATCTGCTGACCTCAAATGGAAGGCAAGAGCAGGAAACACTGGAATTCTGAGCAGAAGGTTAAGTGATCAGTTTCAGGGCAGGAACACAGAAGAGAAATGGTTACAGTTGAATCAGTCAGTCTTGCCTGTAGCTGTTGCCATCTAATATGTGAGTGGCTGTGGGCCTGTCTGCTGCCAATGGTGAATTATTCTTGCAAATAAAATAAACATTAGTCAGTTTATATGCGTAGAATACTTTAAGCCAATCCTTTGGGTCATGTTCCAAGAAATAAAAAATTTTAGGATCAAAATAAGTCCTTAAATTGGCAATTTGATATGTGATTTTATGTCATGCTGTTAAGCTTGGTAGGATATACAAATATATTATTTGAATACCACCCAATAATGTTCATTGCCATTTTTCAGTTTGAATATCTGCTAATAGCTACAGGTCTTTGTAAATATTATAAAACTTAATATTCTTATTTATTAAATAGATATACTTCAGATATCAGCCATACTGGGTAGAGTATGAGTGATTTTGGAAATACTTCAGGAAGAGCTTGTGATTTTAAGAATTCCTGACAATACCCAGGTATTCTGATTTCTCATTTCTGAATCCCAAAGATTAATAACTGTTAGAAATGTAGAAGCACTAACCAACATGAGCCCCAAGCACCCCCAGGCTCACTCAGCAGCAGTCTTTCTTATCAGTTTCCTCATGTAGGCCTCAGTTTTCTCATGTAGGCTCCAGGTAGGTGGCTAAATTATTGGGAACTAAGGACTTTATTTCAGTTTGGAGGTTACTTCACTGTTTTACCTCTGGATGCCATCCTGAGCTCCATTTTCCTTGACTAAGGCCTGTTCCTCCTGCCCAGCTTTTCCTAGAGTCACCAAGGAGAAGAGCAGTGGACATTGCTCTTCATATCCTTCGTGAAGAGTGAGTTGTTGCTTTATGCCAAACAGGCTACCTGAAGAACTGTATGCTGGTTATTTTCTATTTGTGCCTCTCTCCTGGCCCCAGATCCATGCTCTCTCTGCTTCTCTGCCCTGCTGTGTGTCACAAGTGGCTGACTCTGGCAGACTGCCTCACCTGGACTCCCTTTGGGTTAGATTTTGGCCCAGAGACTTAATCCAACCCACTGCCTGTTTTTGTAGATAAAGTTTTATTGAAACACAGCCATGCTCATTTGTCTCTGTATTGTCTATGGTTGCTTTTACACCACACTAGCAGAGTACAGAAGTTGTAACAGTGATAGTATGGCTCACAAAGCCTAAAATATTTGTTACTATACCTGACTTAGGCCAATGTGAGGTGAAGCTCCAACATTAGATAAGAGAGTGGAAGCTTCTGCTTGATGTTCAGCTCTGGAAGCAGCAGTATCTCTCCTGGCCTACAGCTCTTACCAGGAGGCCCCTCCCCATGGCTCCATCTCTGAGCTGGAGGCCTAAGAATAGTGATGGCTTCCTGCTGCTGTTAGTCTCTGGGTGACTCAATGTCCCTTCCTTGTTCTCTTAATTCTGCTCAGAATTTTTTAAGTAGACCTTAAAGTGTCTTTATTTGCACCATCTGAAGTGATTGTTTTCCTGCCAGAATCTGACTAATACAACTTGACTACATGCCTCACTTTGGCCACTTACTTGAGTAGACCCTCTTGGCAAGGGATACCAGTCTAGGTTGAGCCAGAGTCTGACGTACCACCACAGGCAAGGTGTTTTACCTCTTGGCTAGCCTAGCAGTCCTTACTGATGAATTAGGGTCCTTAGTCCAGGCTTTGCCCTTAAGAATAGTTTATCCCTTTCTACTGTTGAACCATCTTCAAAGTCCTAGCATGCCCTGTGGTTGACTCTTATACAAATTATACAAGAAAACAGGAAGTTTCTTTATATTTTTTTCTAGTAAAATATGATGAGCTTAGAAATCTCTTTGAGTTAGGTTGGTATCTGGATTAATTTATTCTAAATGGGAGTTGAAATAATTTCTTCTTTCAAGTCTTATCAGAAACACAGGTTAGTCTCCATCTATATTTGTAGGATTTTAGTTGGAATACCATGACATCAACTCTAAGTCTGGCATTTTGTATTTTTTATTTGATGCAGTGATTTTCAAATCACTACCCAAATAATACATGGTTGCTGGCATGTCTATCTCTGGAATTTATATAAGAAACCTTTTTTTTTTTTTCTTTCTTTGCAATGTTGACTATCACCCAGGTTGCCCCCAAAGCTTTCTCAAGAATAAAAATATAATTTTCACATTTTCAGTTATACTTGCTATCTGAAATAGTAGCTACAGAATATGAATTTGATCAAGGAAGGTTATGGAAGAAACAACATTTGAAAAATGAGAAATCCCCAAGTATTAGAGTCATATATGGTGCTATTGACTTCAATAATCTTACCTCCCATCTTCTTTCTGCCTCTCTGTTGGACTATATATAAATTTCCCTATAAAATAATTAATTTAAAAAACAGACACCCCCATTCAAGGGGCATTATATAATAATTTTAGGAATGTATGTGCTACATCTATAGTATTGGTGGTTAGATTATTACTTATGAGTTTGCACTCACTTTGGCAGCACATATGTACAAAATTGGAATGATACAGAGATTAGCATGGCCCCTGGGCAAGGATGACATACAAATTCATGAAGCATTCCATATTTTTTAAAAAATTGATAAACTAGGCCACTAGCTAGATTAAGAAGAAAAGAGAGAAGATTCAAATAAACACAATCAGAAATGATAAGGGGGATATTACCACTGACCCCACAGATATGCAAACAAAAATCAGTATTATAAACACCTCTATGCACATAAAATAGAAAATCTGGAAGAAATGGATAAATTCTGGACACATATACCCTCCCAAGACTGAACCAGGAAGAAACTGAATCCCTGAATAGTCCAATAATAAGGTCTGAAATTGAGGCCATAATAAATAGCCCACTGTGATGGTTAATATCGAGTGTCAACTTGATTGGATTGAAGGATACAAAGTACTGATCCTTGATGTACCTGTGAGGGTGTTGCCAAAAGAGATTAACATTTGAGTCAGTGAGCTGGGAAAGGCAGACACACCTTTAATCTGGGTGGGCACAATCTAATCAGCTGCCAGAGTGGCTAGAAGATAAGCAGGCAGAAAAATGTGAAAAGAGAGACTGGCCTAGCCTCCCAGCCTACATCTTTCTCCCATGCTGGGTGCTTCCTGCCCTCAAACGTCAGACTCCAAGTTCTTCAGTTTTGGAACTCGGACTGGCTCTCCTTGCTCCTCAGCCTGCAGATGGCCTATTGTGGGACCTTGTGATCATGTGAGTTAATACTTAATAAACTTTATATATATGACAGAACTAATGGAATATATATATACTTAATAAACTCCTATATATATATATACATATATGGTACAGAACTAATAGAATATATATATATATTCTAGAGGTACAGAACTGTCCTTCTGGAGAACCTTGACTAATACACCTACCAACCAAGAAAAGCCCAGGACCATACAGGTTCACAGCTGAATTCTACCAGATGTATAATGAAGAGCTGGTACCATTCCTACTGAAACTATTCCAACAAATGGAAAAGGAGGGACTGCTCCCTAACTCATTCTATGATGCCAGTATCATCCTGATACCAAAACCTGGCAGAGACACAACAGAAAAGAAAGCTTCAGGTCAATATCCTTCAGGCTAATATCCTTGATGAACATCAATGCAAAAGTCCTCAACAAAATACTGGGAAAGTGAATCCAACAGAACATCAAAAAGCTTATACACCATGATCAAGTAGGCTTCACGCCCAGGATGCAAGGTTGGTTCAGTGTACACAAATCAATAAATATAATTCATCACAGAAGCAGAACTAAAGACAAAACCACATGATTATCTCAATAGATGCAGAAAAGGCTTTCAATAAAATTCAACATTCCTTCATGTTAAAAACTCTCAATAAACTAGGCAGTAAAGGAACATACCTCAAAATAATAAAAGCTACATATGACAAACCCACAGCCAATATCATACTGAATGGCCAAAAGCTGGAAGCACTCCCTTTGAAACCTGGCACAAGACAAGGATGCTCTCTCTCACCACTCCTATTCAACATAGTATTGAAATTTCTGGCCAGGGCAATCAAGCAAAAGAAGGAAATAAAGGGCATTCAAATAGGAAGAGAGGAAGTTAAACTCTTTTTGTTTGCAGACAACATAATCCTATATCTAGAAAACCCATTGTATCAGCCCAAAAGCTTTTAAAGTGAAAAACAACTTCAGCAAAGTTTCAGAATACAAAACTATTGTACAAAATCTGGTAGCATTCCTATACACCAACAACAGGCAAGCAGATAGCCAAATCTGGAATGCATTCCCATTCACAATTGCCATGAAAAGAATAAAATACCTAGGAATACAGATAACAAGGGAGGTGAAAGATCTCTACAACCACTGCTTAAAGAAATCAGAGATGACGCAAAGAAGTGGACAAACATTTTATACTCATGGATAGAAAGAATCAATGTCTGTAAAATGACCATACTGCCCAAAGCCATTTATAGATTCAATGCTATTTTCATTGAACTCCATTGACATTCTTCACAGAACTAGAGAAAATAATTTTATAATTCATATGGAACCAAAAAAGAGCCTGAATAATCAAGGCAATCTTAAGCAAAAAGAACAAAGCTGGAGTCATCACACCATCTGACTTCAAACTATACTACATGGCTACAGTAACCAAAGCAGTATGGTGCTGGTACAAAAGCAGACAAATAGACCAATGGAACAGAATACAAAGCCCAGGAATAAGACCACACACCTACAACCATCTGATCTTCAACACATCTGACAAAAATAAGCAATGGGGAAAGGATTCCCTGTTTAATAAATGATGCTGGGATAACTGGCTAGCCATATGCAGAAAATTGAACTAGACTCTTTTCTTACACCATTTACAAAAATAAACCAAAGATGGACTTAAATGTAAAACCCAAACCTATAAAAACCCTGGAAGACAACCTAGGTAATACCATCTGGATATAGAAACAGGCAAACATTCCAAGTCAAAGACGCCAAAAGCAGTTGCAACAAAGCAAAAATTGACAAATGGGATCCAATTAAACAGCTTCTGCACAGCAAAAGAAACTATCAACAGATTGAACAGACTACATAGAATGGGATAAAATTTTTACAAACTATGCATCTGACAAAGTATCTATAGGAAACTTAAACAAATCTACAAGAAAAAATCAAAGAGCCCCATTAAAGAGTGGGCAAAGAACATGAACAGACACTTTTCAAAAGAAGACATAGATGTGGCCAACAAGCATATGAAAAGAAACTCAACATCACTGATCATTAGATACATGCAAATCAAAACCACAGTGAGATACCATCTCATACCAATCAGAATGGCTATTGCTAAAAAGTCAAAAAACAACAAATGCTGGCAAAACTGTGGAGAAAAAGGAATGCTTATACACTGTTAGTGGGAGTGTAAAGTAGTTCAACCATTGTGGAAAACAGTGTGGTGATTCCTCAAAGAGCTATAGACAGAAATACCATTCAACCCAGCAATTCCATTACTGGATATATACCCAAAGTTATGTAAGTCATTCTATTATAAGGATACATGCACATTATTCACAGCAGCAAAGACATAGAATCAACCCAAATGCCATCAATGGTAGACTGGATAAAGAAAATGTGTATATATACACCATGGAATACTATGCAGCTGTAAACAATAATGAGCTCATGTCCTTTGCAGGGACATGGATAGAGCTGATGACCATTATCCTTAGAAATCTAATGCCAGAGCAGAAAACCAAATACTGCATGTTCCCACTTATAAGTGAGCTAAACGATGAGAACACATGAACACATAGACGGGAACAATGCACACTGGGGCCTATCAGAGGGTGGAAGGTGGGAGGAGGGAGAGGATCAGAAAAAAAACCTAATGGACACTAGGCTTAACACCTGGGTAATGAAATAATCTGTATAACAAACCCACATGATACACATTTTCCTAAGTAAAAAACTTGCATATCCTGCACACCTCTGAACTTAAAAGTTTAAAAAAAGATTGTTACTTATGAGTTTAATGCCATACATATAGTGAGCACTAAGCAAAAAACTCAATATCGAACACTTAGTTCTTTGTAGTTGGTAAAGCATTTTCTCATGCATTGACTCATTGATCCTCATAATATCCTGTAAGGTAAATATTATTAACTCCAACTTTATGAATTAGGAAGTAGATTTTCATATTGCTAGTGGGCTCAAGGATGGTGTGGAATTGGGGGTTGATATGTGGAAACCCCAATAGGAAGGAATGAGAGGCTGGTAAACTGAACTAGCTGCCGAGTATGGCCTCAACAAGAAACCTGAGCAGGTTGATTTCAGGGGCTGACAGGAAGATTAAGTTTGGGCTTTAGGCAATATTCAGAATCAAGGGAGAGACTGCTCCATCAGATAGATCACAGCAATGAAGAAGGACACTGAGCTATTCTGTAATACTCAGCAGAGAATCCCGGCAGGAACTCAGTGCCATGGACTGGTTCAACACAGGAAGCAGGGAAATGTCCATTGGTGTTGTCAATTCTAGGTACCACCCAAAGGAATGCTGAGGTTCCTGTTATGTATCCTGCCTTTGTCCCATTGACTGGCCCTGTGTGTGGGTACTTTCAGTAGTAGGGACAGGGATAATGACAGCAAGAGGCATTAGGCAGGGGTGAACCTGGGGGAGCAATTCTTTGTCTTTTTACTTCATAACCTACGCAATTTCTACTGTACCTCACTGGCTAGCATAAGCAAGGGAAGAAAATTAAGAAGAGGCGAAGAGACAAAAGTCAAGTGGCCAATTGGTGTATAGAAAGATGGGTATATTAACTAGAATTAATGGTAACTTGTGAAAAACAAAAGAAAGATGTGTGTAATCAATAATGGCTTCACAGTGCAACTGAGTTTTTAACTGATTCTCAAAGGAAACAGATCATGTAGCCTGACATTTGCTGTGACCCTTAATACAGTTAAATGACAACGTTAATTGTACTGAAGCCCAGTTACATATTTTATCATCTTCTCCAAGGAAATCAGTTTGGTCTACTTTCTTACAATCTTCTCCTCAAAGTGTCCATTCTTAATTCCAAAGACAGTGAAGGAAATGATCCTGCCTTCCATTTTTCATGGATATAAAAACTGTTTAGAGCTGCGTTATTCAGTATGGTAGCCATTAGTTACATGTGGCTATTGAGTGCTTGAAATGTGGATATTCTTAATTGAGATGTGCCCTAAGTGTAAAATTTGCACTGGGTTTGAAGACTTGAGGTGAAAAAAATGTAAAATCTCATTAATAAGTTGTATATTGATGGCATTTTGAGATAACTATTTTGGATATATTGGATTAAATAAAAATATTATTAAAATTAATCCCATCCTTTTTCTTAATGTTTAAAATGTGGCTACAATAAAATTTAAAATCACATATGTGGTCTACATTATATTTCTATTGGACAATGCTTTTTTAGAGAGAAGTGCCAGATTCTTAAAGGGTTGCTCCCTTTCAGACTTTACCAAATGATTCTCTCCCCTCTAGGCCAGTTTTAACAAGTCAAATAATACAGATTTCATAATTGGAAGGAAGGCTGCAAGTCATTTGGAAATTACGTGATGAAGTTGCAATGGGATCATAACTCCTGCATGACAATTTGCTTTTCTGAGCCTTTCTTATTCCAAATGGAAAAGTCACTGCTCTGTTCTCTCCTCTAGCTAATTTACATCTTATTTTCTTTCTGTCAGAAGTGTCATTTCCTGTGATGGATGAAACCATCTTTGCTAAGTGCAAAAACAAGGCCACCACGTTATTAAAACTGGATTCACTACAAATGTTTTCATCCTCTGGATTGGGAAGAATTCATATAGTTGCTTGGAAACCCTTTTAAAAATTGCAATGTTTAGTTACTTTCAGAAATTGAAGTCAGGATTACAGGAGCAAAAAATATCACTACCTTTACACATATGAAAAAAAGGAGACATTATCTGGCAGAATGATTTTCCTTTAATCCTAAGTCATAGCTATACATTGGCTCTGAATTGGCCATTTTTTGATTCAAGGGTTTTAGGGCCATCTTAATGTTGGGCTTCTGTACAGTTAATTAGATTGACAATGCAATAGATGTTATTCACTTAGAAAAGAATTGATTTGGTCTTTAGAGAATTTTTATAAGTCTGTAGTCTTCATTTTATGAACACAGCTGAGTCCGTAACAGCAATGTTGGAACTTTATAATGATTACTTCAAAATAAGGAAGACATGTTAAACAAAAGGAAACAGACCCTTTCTCTTTAAGAGGCAACTGGGACAAATTGTATAGTTGTATTTACTCCCATGATGCCTTTCTCCTGTTTTGCTTTAGTTTGTCTTTTAATTTTATTTTGTATAATCTTCCATTACATAAAATACGTATTTTATATATTTATTAAAATATCCACAACTCAGACTTGTTTACTGTTGTTTTTTGTATTACAGATGGTAAGA
Organism: Piliocolobus tephrosceles; assembly: GCF_002776525.5. NCBI lineage: Eukaryota > Metazoa > Chordata > Mammalia > Primates > Cercopithecidae > Piliocolobus > Piliocolobus tephrosceles. Next base: position 105,890,290 of record NC_045445.1, on the reverse strand, counting down.
GTTACAGATGATAAAATTTACTTTTAAATTATAACAAATGTATAAATTTTTGTAGCCATCACTAACAGGATATAGAACAATTCTGGTACTCTCCAGAATTCCCACTTGCTGCCTCTTTGCTATTAGACATTCTCCCTACCCTTGATCCTTGGCAACCACTGATCTGTTCTCTGTCCCTATAAATTTTGCTCTTAAAGAATGCCATATGAATGGAATCATATAGTTTGTAACTTTTTGAGACTGGTTTCTGTTACTTAGCATGATGGGTTTGAGATTGATTCATATTATTGCATCTGTTCTTTTGATTGCTGACTACCATAGTATGTTTATGCATTCACTTATTGAGGGACATTTGAGTTGTTTCTGTATTTTTCTGACTGAAAATAATGCTGATATAAATGTTTATATGCAAGTTTTTATGTGAAAATAAGTTTCATATCTCTAGGGTGAATACCTAGTAATAGGATTGCTATTAGGGTCACATGGTAAGTGCATATTTATATTTTTAAGTCTGTGTTTAAATTTCTAAAAAATTATGCCTCTGTTTTCCACAATGGTTGTACCATTTTGCATCCCCACCAGCAATATGTGAGTTTCAGTTGCTCTGCAGTCTCACTGGCACTAGGTATTGTTGGTATTTTTTAAAAGCCATTTTAATAGAGATATAATGGTATTTCATGGTGGTTTTAATTTGCATACCCTTAATGACTAATGAAGTTGAGCATCTTTTCATGTGATTATTTGCCATTATATATTTTCTTTGATGAAATATCTATTCAAATATTTTGTCTGGTTTTAAATATTAGATTATTTTATTATTATAGAGCTTTATATAAGTCTTTTGTTGGATATGTAACTTTCAAATATTTCTCCCAGTCTGTGGTTTGTATTTTCACTTACTTTACAGTGTCCTCCACAGAGCAAATTTTTAAATGTAAAAGATGTACATTTCAATTTCTTCTTTTATGGATTGTGCTTTTGGTGTTACGTCTAAGAAATCTTTACCTAACCTAAGGTCACAGGGAGTTTTCCTATATTTTCTTCTAGAAGTTTAGAAAATTGACCCACTTTTGTTTTTTGTATACAATGTGAGGTGTTGGGAACAAGCCTCCCAAAATCTGGCCATAAACTGGCCCCAAAACTGGCCATAAACAAAATCTCTGCAGCACTGTAACATGTTCATAATGGCCCTAACACCCACACTGGAAGGTTGTGGGTTTACCGGAATGAGGGCAAGGAACACCTGGCCTACCCAGGGCGGAAAACCGCTTAAAGGCATTCTTAAGCCACAAACAATAGCATGAGCGATCTGTGCCTTAAGGACATGCTCCTGCTGCAGTTAACTAGCCCAACCTATTCCTTTAATTCAGCCCATCCCCTTGTTTCCCATAAGGGATGCTTTTAGTTAATTTAATATCTATAGAAATAATGCTAATGACTGGTTTGCTGTTAATAAATATGTGGGTAAATCTCTGTTCGGGACTCTCAGCTCTGAAGGCTGTGAGATCCCTGATTTCTCACTTCACACCTCTATATTTCTGTGTGTATGTCTTTAATTCCTCTAGTGCCACTGAGTTAGGGTCTCCCCAACCAAGCTGGTCTCAGCAGTGAGGTATAGGTCAAGGTTTATTTTTTTTCATATGGATGTCCAATGGTTCCAGCATCATTTGTTGAAGACTGTCCTTTCTCTATTAAATTGCCTTTACATCTTTGTCAATTGAACATATTTACATGGCTCTATTTTGGAACTCACCATTTTTTCCATTTGTCTATATATCTGTCCTTAAGCCAATACTGCCCTGCCTTGATTTCTATAGCTTTAACGTATATCTTAATATTGGGGAGTGTGTCCTTCAGCTTTGTTTTTCTTCTCCAAAAATGTTTTGGTTATTTCACTTTCCATAAAATTTTTAGAATCAGCTTGTTAATATGTACAAAAAATTTTGGAATTTTCATTGGGATTGCTTTAAATATGTACATCGATTTGGGGTGATTTGACATTTTAACTATATTGAGTCTGTGAATAGCATGATCATGATATATCTTTTCATTTATTTACATCTTTGAATTCTTTCATTAGTAATTTGTAGCTTTCACATACAGATTCCATGCCATTTAAATATATTTATACTGAAGTATTTCATATATTTCAATGCTATTGTAAATGGTATTTTTCTTTAAATTTTAAATTCCAACTGTTCATTATTGATATATGGAAAAACAATTGCCTTTTTAATGTTAACTTTCTATCTTACGACCTTGCTATACTTGCTTATTACTTCCAGGATTTTTTTTTTTTTTTTTTTTTGTATAGGCTTTGGGATTTTATACATAGATAATCATGTCACATGCAAAAAACATTTTTGTTTCTTCCTTTTAATCTATACACATTTATTTCTTATTCTTGTCTTATTGTGCTACCTAGGACTCCAGGTACATGTAGAATAGGAGTGATAAGAGAGGATGTTTTTGCCTTGTTCTCAACCTTGGAAGAAGGCACCCATACTTAAGTCCAGTCTTAAGTATAATGGAAGCTATGGATTTGTTGTAGATGTTCTTTATTGAGAAATTTCCCCGGTGTTTTCAGTCTTCCAAAAGTTTTAATCACACATGTGTTAGATTTGTCAAATGCTTTTACTGCATCTATTGATATGATTATGTGATTTCCTTCTTTAGCCTGCTGACGTGATCGATGTTGATTAATTTTCAAATGTTGAACCAGCCTTGCATAACTGGAAAAAAATCTCACTTGGTTGTGGTATATAAATTTTTAAATACATTGTTGGATTCAATTTACTAATATTTTCTTGAGGAGTTTTGTGTCCATGTTTATGAGAGATACTGGTCTGTAGCTCTTCTTTCTTGTGATGTCTTTATTTGATTTTGGTATTAGCATAATGGTGGACTTATAGAATGTGTTAGGAAGTATTTTCTCTGCTTCTATTTTTCTAGAAGAACTTGTAGAGAACTGGTATCCTTTCTTGCCTAAACATTTGGTAGATTTTACCAGTGGAACTATCTGAGCCTGATGTTTTCTTTTAGAAGATTCTTAATTGTTGATCCCATTTCTTTAATAGGATTATTGTTGAATAATATGTATTTCTTCTTGCGTGAGTTTTGATAGTTTATCTTTCAAGGAGTTGGTCCTTTTCATCTAAGTTATCAAGTATGTGAGCAAAGAGTTGTCACAGTACTCCTTTATTGTGCTTTTAAGGTCCATGTGAAATCAGTAATAATGGCTCAACTTTCCTTTCTAATATTAGTAATCTATGTCTTCGCCCTTTCCCCCTAACCGTGGTTAACCTGGCTAGAGGTTTATCAATTTCATTGACCTTCTTAAAGAACCACCTTTTGGTTTTGTTGATTTTCTCTCTATTAATTTCTGTTTTTAATTTCATTGATTTCTGTTCTAATTTTTATTATTATTTTTTCTATTTGCTTTAGTCCTACCTGGCTGTTCATTCTTTTTTTTATTTTTTTATTTTGTAAATTTATTTTACTTTACATTCCAGGATACATATGCAGAATGCGCAGGTTTGTTACATAGGTATATGTGTGCCATGGTGGTTTGCCACACCTATTGACTTGTTCTCTAAGTTCCCTCACCCTCCCTCCCCTCTGCCTCCACCCCTCAACAGGCCCTGGTGTGTGTTGTTCCCCTTCCTGTGTCTGTGTGTTCTCATTGTTGAACTCCCGCTTATGAGTGAGAATGTGCAGTGTTTTTGGTTTTCTGTTTCTGTGTTAGTTTGCTGAGGATGATGGCTTCCAGCTTCATCCATGTTCTTGCAAAGGACATGATCTAATTCCTTTTTATGACTGTTAGTATTCCATGGTGTATATGTACCACATTTTCTTTATCCAGTCTATCCTTGATGGGCATTTGAATTGGTTCCATGACTTTGCTACTGAAAATAGTGTTGTGATAAACATATGTGTGCATGTGTCTTTATAGTAGAATGATTTATATTCCTTTGGATATATACCCAGTAATAGGATTGCTGGGTCAAATGGTATTTCTGGTTCTAGATCCTTGAGGAATTGCCACGCTGTCTTCCACAATGGTTGAACTAATTTACATTCCCACCAACAGTGTAAAAGTGTTCCTGTTTCTCCACAGCTTCGCCAGTATCTATTGTTTCTTTACTTTTTAATAATCACCATTCTGACTGGTGTGAGATGGTTTCTCATTGTGGTTTTGATTTGCATTTCTCTAGAGATCAGTGATGTTGAGCTTTTTAAAATATGTTTTTGTTTTTGCCATGCAAATATATTCTTTCGAGAAGTGTCTGTTCATATCTTTTTTGTTGTTATTATACTTTATGTTCTGGGATACATGTGCAGAACATGCAGATTTGTTACATAGGTATATATGTGCCTTGATGATTTGCTGCACCCATCAACCCATCAACCCATCATCATCACCAATAACCAACATTAGGTATTTCTCCTAATGCTATCCCTCCCCTAGCTCCCTACCCCCTGACAGGCCCTGGTGTGTGATGTCCCCCTCCCTGTGTCCATGTGTTCTCATTGTTCAACTCCCACTTATGAGTGAGACATGCAGTGTTTGGTTTTCTGTTCCTGTGTTAGTTTGCTGAGAATGATGGTTTCCAGCTTCATCCATGTCCCTGCAAAGGACATGAACTCATCCGTTTTTATGGCTGCATAGTATTCCATGGTGTGTATGTGCCACATTTTCTTCATCCAGTCTATCATTGATGGGTATTTGGGTTGGTTCCAAGTCTTTGCTATTGTGAATAGTGCCGCAATTAAGATACATGTACATATGTCTTTATAGTAGAATGATTTACAGTCTTTTGGGTATATACCCAGTAATGGGATTGCTGGGTCAAGTGGTATTTCTAGTTCTAGATCCTTGAGGAATCACCACACTGTCTTCCACAATGGTTGAACTAATTTACACTTCCACCAACAGTGTAAAAGTGTTCCTATTTCTCCATATCCTCTCCAGCATCTGTTGTTTCCTGACTTTTTAATGATCACCATTGTAACTGGCGTGAGGTAGTATTACATTGTGGTTTTGATTTGCATTTCTCTGATGACCAGTGATGATGAACTTTATTTCATATGTTTGTTGGCTGCATAAATGTCTTCTTTTGAGAAGTGTCTGTTCATATCCTTCATCCATTTTTTGATGGGGTTGTTTGTTTTTTTCTTGTAAATTTGTTTAAGTTCCTTGTAGATTCTGGATATTAGCCCTTTGTCAGATGGATAGATTGCAAAAATTTTCTCCCATTGTGTAGGTTGCCTGTTCACTCTGATGATAGTTTCTTTCACTGTGCAGAAGCTCTTTAGTTTAATCATATCCCATTTGTCAATTTTGACTTTTGTTGCCATTGCTTTTGGTGTTTTAGTCATGAAGTGTTTGCCCATGCCTATGTCCTGAATGGTATTGCCTAGGCTTTCTTCTAGGGTTTTTATGATTTTAGGTCTTACATTTAAGTCTTTAATCCATCTTGAGTTAATTTTTGTATCAGGTGTAAGGAAGGGGTCCAGTTTCAGTTTTCTGCCTATGACTAGCCAGTTTTCCCAACACCATTTACTAAATAGGGAATACTTTTTCCCATTGCTTGTTTTTGTCAGGTTTGTCAAATAACAGATGGTTGTAGATGTGTGGTGTTATTTCTGAGGCCTCTGTTCTGTTCCATTGGTTTATATATCTATTTTGGTACCAGTACCATGCTGTTTTGGTTACTGTAGCCTTGTAGTATAGTTTGAAGTCAGGTAGCATGATGCCTTTAGCTTTGTTCTTTTTGCTTAGGATTGTCTTGGCTATGCAGGCTCTTTTTTGGTTCCATGTGAAATTTAAAGTATTTTATTCTAATTATGTGAAGAAAGTAAATGGTAGCTTGGTGGGGATAACATTGAATCTATAAATTACCTTGGACACTATGTCCACTTTCACAATATTGATTCTTCTTATCCATGAACATGGAAGGTTTTCCCATTTGTTTGTTTCCTCGCTTATTTCCTTGAGCAGTGGTTTGTAGTTCTCCATGAAGAGGTCCTTCACATCCCCTGCAAGTTGTATTCCTAGGTATTTTATTCTCTTTGTAGCAATTATGAATGGGAGTTTACTCATGATTTGACTCTGTTTGTCTATTATTGGTGTGTAGGAATGCTTGTGTTTTTTTGCACATTGATTTTGTATCCCGAGACTTTGTTGAAGTTGCTTTTCAGCTTAAGGAGATTTTGGGCTCAGAGGATGGGGTATTGAATTTGTCAAAGGCCTTTTCTGCATCTATTGTGATAATCATGGGGTTTTCTTCATTGGTTCTGTTTATGTGATGGATTACGTTCATTTATTTGCATATGTTGGACCAGCCTTGCATCCCAGGGATGATCATCCCTGGATAAGCTCTTGATGTGCTGCTGGATTAGGTTTGCCAGGATTTTATTGAGGATTTTTACATTGATGTTCATCAGGGATATTGGCCTAAAATGTTCAATTTTTTGCTGTGTCTCCACTAGGTTTTGGTATCAGGATGATACTGGCCTCATAAAGTGAGTTAAAGAGGAGTTCCTCTTTTTCTATTGCTTGGAATCATTTTAGAAAAAATGGTACCAGCTTCTCTTTGTACCTCTGGTAGAATTCAGCTGTGAATCCATCTGGTCCTAAGCTTTTTTTGGTTGGTAGGCTATTAATTACTGCCTTTCTATTCAGGGATTCCACTTCTTCCTGGTTTAGTCTTGGGAGGGTGTATGTGTCCATGAATTTATCTATTTCTTCTACATTTTCTAGTTTGTTTGTGTAGAGGTGTTTATAGTATTCTCTGATGGTAGTATGCATTACTTTGGGATCAGTAGTTATTGCCCCTTTATCATTTTTTATTGTGTCTATTTCCTTCTCTCTTTTCTTCTTTATTAGTCTAGCTAGTAGTCTATCTATTTTGTTGTTCTTTAAGTAAAAAAAAAAAAAAAACTCCTGGATTCATTGATTTTTTGAAGAGTTTTTCATGTCTCTATCTCCTTCAGTTCTGCCCTGATCTTAGTTATTTTTTGTCTTCTGCTAGCTTTTGAATTTGTTCGCTCTTGCTTCTCTAGTTCTTTCTATTGTGATGTTAGAATGTTGATTTTAAATATTTCCTGCTTTCTCCTGTGGGCATTTAGTGCTATAAATTTCCCTCTAAACATTGCTTTAGCTATGTCCCAGAGATTCTGCTACATTGTGTCTTTGTTCTCATTGGTTTTGAATAAATTGTTTATTTCTGCCTTAGTTTCGTTATTTACCCAGTAGTCACTTAGCAGCAGGTTATTCAGTTTCCATGTAGTTGTGTGCTTTTGAGTGAGTTTCTTAATCCTGAGTTCTAATTTGATTGCACTGTGGTCTGAGAGACTGTTTATTATGATTTCTGTTCTTTTGCATTTGCTGAGGAGTGTTTTACTTCCAATTTTGTGGTTGATTTTAGAATAAGTGTGATGTGGTGCTGAGAAGAATGTATATTCTGTTGATTTGGGGTGGAGAGTTCTGTAGACATCTATTAGGTCCACTTTGTCCAGAGCTGAGTTCAAGTCCTGAATATCCTTTTTAATTTTCTCTCTTGTTGATCTGTCTAATATTGACAGTGGGGTGTTAAAATCTCCCACTATGATTGTGTAGGAGTCTAAGTCTCTCTATAGGTCTCTAAGAACTTGCTTTATGAAGCTGGGTGCTCCTATATTGGGTGCATATATATTTAGGATAGTTAGCTCTTCTTGTTGCATTGATCCCTTTACCATTATGTAATGCCCTTCTTTGTCTTTTTTGATCTTTGTTGGTTTAAAGTCTGTTTTATCAGAGACTAGTGTTGCAACCCCTGCTTTTTGTTTGTTTGTTTGTTTGTTTTTTTGCTTTCCATTTGCTTGGTAAATATTCCTCCATCCCTTTATTTTGAACCTGTGGGTGTCTTTGCATATGAGATGGGTCTTCTGAATACAGGACACTGACGGGTCTTGACTCTTTATCTAATTTGCCAGTCTGTGTCTTTTAATTGAGGCTTTTGTCTCATTTATATTTAAGATTAATATTGTTATATGTGAATTTGATCCTGTCATTATGATGCTAGTTGGTTAGTTCGCCCATTAGTTGATGCAATTTCTTCATAGTGTCGATGGTCTTTACATTTTGGTTTGATTTTGCAATGGCTGGTACTGATTTTTCCTTTGCATATTTAGTGCTTCCTTTTGGAGCTCTTGTAAGGCAGGCCTGGTGGTGAGAAAATCTCTCAGTATTTGCTTATTTGTAAAGGATTTGTTTTCTCCTTTGCTTATGAAGTTTAGGTTGGCTGGATATGAAATTCTGGGTTGAAAATTCTTTTCTTTAAGTATGTTGAATATTGGCCCCCACTCTCTTCTGGCTTGTTGGGTTTCTGCAGAGAGATTTGCTGTTAGTCTGATGGGCTTCCCTTTGTGGGTAACCAGACCTTTCTCTCTGGCTGCCCGTAACATTTTTTCCTTCATTTCAACTTTGGTGATTCTGACAATTATTTGTCCTGAGGTTGCTCTTCTCAAGGAGTATCTTTGTGGTATTCTCTGTATTTCCTGAATATGAATGTTTGCCTGTCTTGCTAGGTTGGGGAAGTTCTCCTGGATAATATCCTGAAGAGTGTTTTCCAGCTTGGTTCCATTCTCCCTGTTACTTTCAGGTACACCAATCAAATATAGGTTTGGTCTTTTCACATAGTCCCATATTTCTTGGAGGCTTTGTTCATTCCTTTTCATTCTTTTTTCTCTATTTTTGTCTTCATGCTTTATTTCATTCAGTTGATATTCAATCTCTGATATCCTTTTTTCTGCTTGATTGATTTGGCTATTGTTACTTGTGTATGCTTCCCGAAGTTCTCGTGCTGTGTTTTTCAGCTCCATTAGGTCATTTATGTTCTTCTCTAAACTGGTTATTCTACTTAGCAATTCCTCTAACCATTTTTCAAGGTTCTTGGCTTCCTTGCATTGAGCTAGAACATGCTCCTTTAGCTTGGAGGAGTTTGTTATTACCCACCTTCTGAAGCCTACTTCTGTCAATTTGTGAAACTCATTCTCTGTCCAGTTTTGTTCTCTTGCTGGTGAGGAATTGTGATCCTTTGGAGAAGAGTCTTTCTGGTTTTTGGAATTTTCAGCCTTTTTGTGCTGGTTTTTCCTCATCTTTGTGGATTTATCTACCTTTGGTCTTTGATGTTGGTGAACTTCGGTTGGGGTGTGTGTGTGGACATCCTTTTTGTTGATGTTGATGCTATTTCTTTCTGTTTGTTAGTTTTCCTTCTAACAGTCAGGCCCCTCTGCTGCAGGTCTGCTGAAGTTTGCTGGAGGTCCACACCAGACCCTTTTTGCCTGGGTATCACCAGCGGAGACTGCAGAACAGCAAAGATTGCTGCCTGCTCCTTCCTGTGGAAGCTTCATCCCAAAGGGGCACTCTCCAGATGCCAGCCAGAGCTCTTCTGTATGAGGTGTCTTTCAACCCCTGCTGGGAGGTATCTCCCAGTCAGGCTACATGGGGGTCAGGGACCCTCTTGAGGAGGCAGTCTGTCCCTTAGCAGAGCTTGAGTGCTGTGCTCAGAGGTCCTCTTCTCTCTTCAGAGCCAGCAGGCAGGAACTTTTAAGTCTGCTGAAGGTGCCCCCACAGCTGCCCCTTCCCCCAGGTGCTCTATTCCAGGGGGATGGGAGTTTTATCTATAAGCCCCTGACTGTGGCTGCTGCCTTTCTTTAGAGATGCCCTGCCCAGAAAGGAAGAATCTAGAGAGGCAGCCTGGCTACAGTGGCTTTGCTGAGCTGGGGTGGGCTCCACCCAGTTCAAACTCCAGGTGTCTTTGTTTACACTGTGAGGGGAAAACTGCCTACTCAAGCCTCAGTAATGGCGGATGCCCCTCCCCACACCAAGCCCAAATGTCCCGGGTTGACTTCAGACTGCTATGCTGGCAGTGGGAATTTCAATGCAGGGGATCTTAGCTTGCTAAGCTCCGTAGGGGTGGGATCCGCTGAGCTAGACCACTTGGCTCCCTGGTTTCAGCCCTCTTTCCAGGGGAGTGAACAGTTCTGTCTTGCTGGCATTTCAGGCATCACTGGGGTATGACAAAAAACTCCTGCAGCTAGCTCGGTGTCTCCCCAAATGTCCATCCAGTTTTGTGCTTGAAACCCAGGGCCCTGATTGTGTAGGCTCCCGAGGGAATCTCCTGGTCTGCAGGTTGCAAAGACCATGGGAAAGTGTAGTATCTGTGCTGGAATGCACCATTCCTAATGGCATAGTCCCTCACAGCTTCCCTTATCTAGGGGAGGGAGTTTCCTGACCCCTTGTGCTTCCTGGGTGAGGCGATGCCCCACCCTGCTTCAGTTTGCCCTCCGTGGGCTTCATCCACTGTCTAACCAGTCCCAATGAGATGAGCCATGTACCTCAGTTGGAAATGCAGAAATCACCAGCCTTCTGCGTTGATCTCACTGGGAGCTGCAGACTGGAGCTGTTCCTGTTCGACCATCTTGCTAGCCACCCCCCTCAAGATATGTTTCTCTGGTCATATCTTTTGCTCACTTTTTGATTGTGTTGTTTGTTTTTTTTCTTGTAAACTTAAGTTCCTTGTAAATTCTGAGTATTAGACCCTTGTCAGTCTGGTAAATTGTAAAACTCTATAGCCAAGACAATCCTAAGCAAAAAGAACAAAGCTGGACGCATCATGTTACCTGACTTCAAGCTATACTACATGGCTACAGTAACTGAAACAGCATGATACTGGTACCAAAACAGACATATAGACCAATGGAACAGAACAGAGACCTCAGAAATAACACCATACATCTACAACCATCTGATCTTCAACAAACCTGAAAAAAACAAGAAATGGGGAAAGGATCTCCTATTCAATAAAACATGCTGGGAATACTGGCTAGCCATATGTAGAAAACTGAAATTAGACCCCTTCCTTACACCTTATAATAAAATTAACTCAAGATGGATTAAAAACTTAAATTTAATACCCCAAACCATGAAAACCCTAGAAGAATACCTAGGCAATACCATTCAGGACATAGGCATGGGCAAAGACTTCATGACAAAAATGCCAAAAGCAATTGCAACAAAAGCAAAAATTGACAAATGGGATCTAATTAAACTAAAGAGCTTCTGCACAGCAAAAGAAACTATAATGAGAGTGAACAAGCTGTTTATTCTTTAGTTTGCTGAGGTGGATTCTTAGGTTACTTATTTTAGATCTTTATTCTATATATACACACACATACTATATATACTTATATATACATATATATAGTATACATTTTCCTCTACACACTGTTTTTGCTGTATCCTACAAATTTTGATAAGTTGTATTTTTATTTTTATTTAGTTCCACATGCAGATCCTGAACATATTTTGTTAGAATTATATGTAAATATTTCATTGAGGGGGCTATTATGAATAGTATTATTCTTAAATTTTGGTTTCTTATTGTTTATTGTGGATATATAGAAATATAATTTGTATCTGTGACATTGCCAAAGTCACTTATTAGTTCTATGTGCTTTTCTTAGATTACTTGGGATTTTCTATATAAGTCATCTGGGTATATTAATAGCTTTATTTATCCGCTCCTAATCTATATACCATTCATTTCTTTTCTTGATTCATTGTACTTGCTAGTACTTCCAATATGATACTGAATAGGAGTGGCGAGAGTGGTCATCCTTGCCTTTATGCCAATCATGGGGAGAAAGCACGCAGGTTTTCACCATTAAGCGTGATGTCAGCTGTAAGGTTTCTGTAGATGTCTTTTATCATATTGAGAAAGTTTTCTTCTATTTCTTGTTTGCTGAGAGTTTTTATCTTGAATGAATGTTGAAATTGTCAAGTGATTTTCTGCATCTTTTGATATAACCATGCATTTTTTTTCCTCCTTTAGACTGTTAATACAATGAATTACATTGATTGATTTTCCAGTGTTGAACCATTCTTGCATTTCTGGAGAGAAACCCCACTAGGTGATGATGTATTGTTCTTGTAATATATTGCTGGGTTAAATTGCTAAGATTTTTTTTCAAAGATTTTTGCACCTATGTTCATGAGGGATATTGGTCTATAATTATCTTTTCTTGTATGATCATTGCTGGTTTTGATATCAGAGTAATGTTGGCTCAAGTTAGTTGTGACATGTACCCTCCTCTTCTTAGATGCTTAGTGGAATTCTACAGTGAAATCGCCTGGGCCAGGAGTTTTATTTTTCAGAGTAAGTTTGATTATGAAATTAGTTTCTTTAGCAGATATAAGACTGTTGAGGTTATTTATTTTATCTTGTGTACATTTTGGTAGGTTATATCTTTCAAGCAATCGGTCCATTTTATCTAACTTGTCATATTTGTGTATATAGAATTGTTTTTAATATTCCTTCATTGCCTTTTAATGTCTTGGTCTGTAGTCATATCTCCTCTTTCATTCTTGTTATCCATTGTAAGTGCCTTCTCTCTTTTACTTGATCATCAAGCTAGAGGTTTATTAATTTTATTGACTTTTTTCATAGACTCAGGTTTTTAGTTTAATACATTTTCTCTGTTGTTTTGTTGTTCTCAATGTTATTAATTTATTTTTCTTTATTATTTCCTTTTGTCTTTGCTTAGTTTTAGTGTCTTCTTTTTCTGGTTTCTTAAGATGGAAGCTTAAATTACTGATTAAGCTTGCTTATTTTCTAGTATAAGCATTTAATGCTGTTAATTATTTTCTAAGTGCTTTTTGAGGCACATTTCACATATTTTGATATTTATTTCTGTTTTTATTCAGTTCAAAATACTTTCTAATTTCTCTTCAGAGTGCCTCTTTGGGCCGTGGATTATATGGTAGTGTGTAGTTTAATTTCCAAGTCTGGAGATTTTCCAAAACTCCTTAGTTACCAATTTTTAGTTAAATTATATTATGGTTAGAGAATATATTTTAGATAATTTCAATTCTTCTAAGTTTAACAAATTTATTCTATGGCCCAGGATATGGTCTGTCTTGGCAAATATTTCCATGTACACTTGAAAAAAAAAGTGTATTCTGTAGTTGTTGAGTGGAGTGTTATGTAAGTGTCAACTAGAACTACTAGTTCATCAACCAACTACTTTGTTGATGATGTTGCTCAGGTTTCTATAGCCTTGCTGCTTTTCTATTTGTTCTATCAGTTACTTTGACAGACAACTTGAAATGCCTAAAAATAATTGTGGATTTATTTCTCCTTTTAATTCTATCAATGTATACTTTACTTATTTTGAAGCTCTGTTATCAATTGCATACACATTTAAAATTGTCATGTCTTCTTGAAGAACTGACCTTTTTACAATCATGTGGTGTCCCTTTTTGTCTCTGGTTATTTTCCTTTCTCTGAAGTTTACTTTGTCTGATATTAAATACCCACACCAGCTTTTTTCTTCTAGGTAGTATTTGCATGTTATATCCTTTTCTCATAATTTCATTTTTAACCCCTGTATTTCCTTTCCACTTGAATTTCTTTACATTTCTTTAAAGTTGATTTATTAGCAATGAATTATCTTATTTTTCCTTCATCAGAGAACATCTTCATTTTTCCTTTGTTCCTGAATGATAATCTCATTGGTTATAGAATTTTGGGTTGACAGGCAGGTCTCTTCTTTAAGCACTTTAAAAATGTTGTTTCACTGTCTTCTGGTCTTCATTGTTGTGGGAAGTCAGGGACCCCGAATGGAGGGACTGGCTGAAGCCGTGGCAGAAGAACATAAATTGTGAAGATTTCATGGACACTTATTAGTTCCCCAAATTAATACTTTTATAATTTCTTACACCTGTCTTTACTGCAATCTCTGAACATAAATTGTGAAGATTTCGTGGACGTCTATCACTTCCCCAGTCAATACCGTTGTGATTTCTTATGCCTGTCTTTACTTTAATCTCTTAATCCCCTCATCTTCATAAGTTGAGGATGTATGTCACCTCAGGACCCTGTGATGATTGTGTTAACTGCACAAATTGTTTGTAGAGCACGTGTGTTTGAACAATATGAAATCTGGGCAACCTTAAGAACAGGATAACAGTGATTTTCAGGGAACAAGGGAGATAACCTTAAAGTCTGGCTGCCTGTGGGCCAGGCAGGACAGAGCCTTATTTCTCTTATTACCGAAAACGGGTAAGAGAAATATCGCTGAATTCTTTCCCCAGCAAGGAATATTAATAATTAACAGCCCTGGGAAAAGAATGCATTCTCATTTGCAGATGAGAAGATAGAGATCTAGGTTGTATTCTGTTCTTATCCAGTTTTTTATTTATTCATGTTTTTTCATTTTACCCTCTGAGCCATGTTTTGTGCTAATAGGGAATATTTTCCCACTGTATCAAGAGCCAAGCTTATTAGTGCAACTGTAGGTGTTTAAACCACAAGACAGTGGAAGAGGAGAAAGGGGTGAAATTGGTTATGTGTGATAGTTGAATTTGGTTTCTTATAAACATTTTCCATTGTGAAAGCTTCATAGCCAATCAGAAGAGAAAGATCATTTTACAGAAATTCATGGAATTAAAAACTTGGGACAAATTATCCAATGAGATATAAGGAATAGACCCAAATCCCAGACAGGGAGAGAACTAGAAAAGAAATTTTCAGATTTGAGCTGAGGACATAAGAGGACAATGGGGAGGAAGAGCTGATAAATATCTAAATGTTAGAACAGAGGCAAAAATAGGACTGGTTGAGCTACCTGTGAAATTCGTTACAAAACAAGTGAACATCATAATTAATAAGTAAAGCTATATCAATCTTGTTTAATTTAATGGGACTCCGTGCTTGTTTGTTCCCTAATATATATCATCTTGCATACTATGGATGGCTTTGTAGATTGTATGCCACACAACTCCATAAGGCACCCTATGCATATATTAGAATCCTTGGAGTTGTATACAACTGCATGTGCTACCCTTTCTTGTAGCTCCAACGGTTTTTGCTTGTTTGTTTTCACTAAACAGTAAAGTGGTACCTTTTCTAGATAATTGAGTGTGTACTATGATTGAAAGGCAGTAGAAGAGAATGAGTGGAGAAAAGCAAAGTGGAGGGGCCTTAGTGTAAATCAATTGTAGGATGTATGGGGTTCTAGAAATAGTGAGAACTTATAACCTGAACTCATTAAATTCTCTACTACCACAGTCAGTTTCTTCCCCCTTCAGCACCCCTCTGCAACCATCCCACAGAACAGACTTCTAAAGGAAACATTTGGCCAGAGGACAAAGCCCAGCAAACATATACTCTTTTTACTATTATTCCAGTATAACTTCTGGTGAGCCAAATTGAGTGACATGGAAGACCCTTTTGTCTAGAACTAAACCTCTTCTTTCTGACCATCCTGTGCTAACACCCAAACTTTAGTCCTTCAAATCTTACCCTGCAGGAAAAGGTAGACTCATAGCATGAAAAGTAGAAGGTAAATTGAAAACTGGAGGTGCAGTGGAGTGGTGTGAAAAATATTTTATAAGGCTTGTTTTTCAAAATACAATACTCTATAAGCATTAGGGTCACCTGTTTCCTTTTTGCCAAAAGAGGCTTATTCTTGAGCTTCACCACCGGAGAGTTTCTGATTCCATAAGTGTGGATTTGGGATCAAGAATCTGTATTTTTCACAGGCTTTTCAGGTTATTTGTAGAAACTTTAAAGTTTGAGAGGGAGGAGGAGAGTATCATAATATTGAAGGAAAGTTGACCTTATTTACTCACCTTACCTTGATTATAACACGGACCCCTGATTATTCATTGAACTGAGTAAACCTGGAAAACTAAGAATAATTTAGTATTATGTATATAAGGGCCGTCAGGGGTACTATCTTAGTAATACAATACTTGTCCAATTCTTACTGAGCAATTAGCTCAGAAAAGACAAATTATTTCGGTAATTATAGATAAGTTACCTTACAGTTTATGTTTGCATTTGTGTTTCTTTTTTCTTCTAGAACTTTATTGAAGAAAAAAGAATGTAAACAGTTTGTTTCTCCTTATTCATTCTTTTCTTTTTAGAGTTTGACTTATTTTAAATATTTTTTTCCTTTTTATTTTTACACATTTATGGGGTAGATATGCAATGTTGTTACATGCATAGACTGCATAGTGGTCAGGTCAGGGCTTTTAGGGTATCTGTCATCTTAATAACATACATTGTACCCATTAGCCAATTTTTCATCATCCTCTCCTCTCCCACTCCCTCACTCTTCTGTGTCTTCATTATTTATCATTCCATTCTCTATGTACATGTGACCACATAAAATAATTTTCTGTAGTTTTTCTAATACGTAGCATACAAATAGATGGAGTTATCAAGGGGAAAAGACAGTGGAGAAAGGAGATTTTTAATATTGGCAGGACTAAGTCACATGGGGCTTCAGGATTTACTTAGATTTCACATATAAATTAGAAGACTATTTTATTGCTTCTAGTTAGCATGTAGTGTCTTCACACATAACATTGCTACTTAGCACTGAATTTTTTTTTTTTTTTTTTTTTTTTTTTTTTTTTTTTTGAGACAGCGTTTCACTGTTGTCATCCAGGCTGGAGTGCAGTGGCGCAATCTCGGCTCACTGCAGTCTCCACCTTCTGGGTTCAAGTGATTCTCCTGCTTCAGCCTGCCAAGTAGCTGGGATTACAAGCATGCACCACCATGCCTGGCTTTTTTTATATTTTTAGTAGTCGGGGTTTCAGCATGTTGGCCAGGTTGGTCTTGAACTCCTGACCTGAGGTGATCCGCTTGCCTCGGCCTCCCAAAGTTCTGGGCAAAGTTGTGTTTTTGAGGCACATTTTCTATCATAAAAATGATCTAAAAGAATATTTTGGTTTTGTCAAGACAAACATTTGCAAGTCACTTGCTGGAACCTAGAAAATTAATGTATATATTATAAAATAGTCTTTTACTTACCCTTTGTTTGAGAAATTCCACTTCTAGATATTTACTCCAAATAATGAAAATGCATATTCACAAAATAAAATTATAAGAACAATAATAACAGCCTTAGTTATAATACTGTAAAACTTGAAAGAACTTAAATGATTAACTTTAAGAGAATAGATAAATAAATTGTGGTATATTCATAGAATGAAATACTAGGAAAAAAAAAAGGAAGAAATCACTGATACACACATCATCATGGATGAATCTCACAAACCTTATTCTGAGTGAAAGATCCCAGACACAAAAGACCATATGCTCTGCAATTCTATTTATGAAGTCCTAGAACTGGCAGAACTAATCTGTGGTATGGAAAAAATTCAGAGCAATGATTGTCTCTGGGTTGGGAGTGTAAATTGATTGGAAATGTACATTAGGGAACTTTCTGAGATGCTGAGAGTATTGTAAATCTGGATAGGGAATATGGGTTATATGGGCACATTATATTTCTCATATGGTATTTGCCAAAATTACACAGTTAAGATTTTTACCTTCTGATATATATATGTATATATAAATTTTACCTCTATAAAGAATGTTATAGAAATAATAATTGAGTTAGGAATAGAGGAAAATGTAAGAAACAAGAATGACAGAATGTTGTAGTTGTTGAAGCTGGATGATAGATATGTTGGGTTTGTTATGCTAGTCTGTTTACTTTGCATAGGCAGAACATTTTCCATAATAAAACATCTAAAAAGTTGCACACGGTGGCTCGCGCCTGTTATTCCAGAACTTTGGGAGGCTGAGGCAGGCGGATCACGAGGCCAAGAGATCGACACCATCCTGGACAACATGGTGAAACTCCATCTCTACTAAAAATACAAAAACTAGCTGGGTGTGGTGGTGCATGCCTGTAATTCCAGCTACTCAGGAGGCTGAGGCAGGAGAATTGCTTGAACCAGGGAGTGGGAAGTTGCTGTGAGACAGAGGTTGCGGTGAGCTGAGATCATGCCACTGCACTCCAGCCTGGCAACAGAGCGAGACTCAAAAAAAAAAAACAAAAAATTTTAAAAACTAGGCTGGACATCTCTGATTCTGATCAGATTTTTTTGGCCTATATGATTTTTTGTTGTTGATCTACTCAAAATTGTGATGTTTCAGTATTAATATGAGGAAATAAAAAATAGAGTGTCATTAATCGATAAACTCTGAAATAATTTGGGCCTGCAGTTTACAAACTCCATGCATGTTAGACTTACATTCTAGCCTTCAGTTTTTATTAGTTGAAAGCTTTTATAAAAGTTATTTTAGGAATCAAATAAATGAATACTGTACTTGAAAGAGTCTGAGGACATTGTTAAAGTTTCCATGAGGAGTTGAAGTGGTAATTCTTGTTCTTAATAATAGCCATACCTTTAATATCTGTCTGAGTTTGTTTGGGCTACTATAACAAAAAACCATAGACTGATGTCTTCTAAACAACAGAAATTTATTGCTCCCAGTTGCGGAGGTGGGGAAATTCAAGATCAAGGCACCAGCAGATTCTGCATCTAGTGAGGACCTGCTTCCTGGTTCGTACATGGCACATTCTTGCTGTGTGTGTCCTTATGTGGTGGAAGGGGGATGGCAGTTCGCTGGCATCTCTTTTATAAGGGCACTAATCCCATTTATGAGGACTCTTCCTCCATGACCTAATCACCTCCCAAAGGCTCCATCTCCTAATATCATCACAATGGTGATTAGGTTCCAACACATGAATTTGAAGGGACACAAACATTCAGACCATAATAATATCTGTGCTTTGCAACCACTCATGGTTGTTTTTGTTTATTTGTTTGTTTTTTTTTGACAGAGTTTCACGCTGTCACCCAGGCTGGAGTGCAGCGGCGTGATCTCGGCTCACTGCTGCAACCTCTGCCTCCTGGATTCATGCAATTCTCCTGCCTCAGCCTCCTGAGTAGCTGGGAAAACAGGCGCGTGCCACCATGCCTGGA
The DNA here is from genome assembly GCF_002776525.5 of Piliocolobus tephrosceles. Taxonomy (NCBI): domain Eukaryota; kingdom Metazoa; phylum Chordata; class Mammalia; order Primates; family Cercopithecidae; genus Piliocolobus; species Piliocolobus tephrosceles. Next base: position 105,871,455 of record NC_045445.1, on the reverse strand, counting down.
TAATTTTTGTGGTTTTTTTTTTTAAATAGAGACATGGTTTCACCATGTTGGCCAGGCTGGTCTTGAACTCCTGACCTCGTGATCCACCTGCCTTGGCCTCCCAAAGTGCTGGGATTACAGGCATGAGCCACCACGCCCAGCCCACTCATGGTTATTATGGTGATCACTCAGAAAGAGATCATTATGGCCACCAGTTTGCTTCAGAGTAGAATGTCTTCAGGTTCAGTGTAGTATCTGCACACAGCAGACAACTGAAGATTTGTTGACTGAGTCGCTAGTAGACAAGAGAAATACTCAGACACTGTGACCACCAATAAACTTGACTTCCCTTTTGCCTTATAAGAGGATGTTCTCAGTTAAACTGGACAGCCTATATCCCCACAACCATCCGTGCCTTGGGCTGTGGTACTTCAACGGCCATTTGTTTAGTAGTGGATACAAAGTATTTGTGAACATTTCCCAGTTGTGTGAATTATTTAACCTTTTTTTAGCTCCCTTTCCTCATTTGTAAAATGAGATTAATACTAGTACTTACTCCATAGGTGTCTTATAAAATTAAATGAATCAATATGTATAACGCGCTTACAACAGCACTTGAGACATAGTACCATGAGAGTGCTTATTAGAATCATCATCATTATTATTACTATTATTATTTACCATGATTAATACTGATCTTTGTTGTTGTTTTTTCAAGTGAGAGCTCTTATTGTCTAAGTTAAGCCCCATGTTCCCTTTAAATGTCCAAGCAACCTAGGATCTTCTGGCTGTGTGGAGTTGGCTTTAGCAATTTCTTGGTATGAAATCACCACCTATTCCTGTAATTCTAGTCTCTTTTGGATCTTGATAACCCTACGATACCACTGCTATGGCCTTAGCCACTAAAAAGTGGCTTTGTTGGAGCCTGCTAAGAATTATAACCCTCGAAGGGGAATCTCCAAAAACGTGGGGACTTTGAGGAACATGGACCACTCCATTCACTTGAGGGGCACTTAAACTCCACAAAATTTCCCAAAGACCACGCTGAAAATCTTGGATAGCACAACTGCCAAGAGTCTTCGATGGAGAGGGACTCACTCTTATGTCAACAAGGCTCTCTGAATAATAAAAATATGTGGCTCTTTTACACCCACAAATCATGACTTTAGAGGCAGAGAGACTCAGACGGTATGAGGCTTCTTCCGGAATAAAGGGGTTTATTTATGCTGTTCAAATTTAGGATTAAGGTTAGCGTTAGGTAGCTTCATGGTTATCTGTGATGTGGGTCTCTAACTGAGAATTTCTGCAGCCTCTCTAGATGCCAAAGTAGCATCACTTAAATTAAAGGCCTCAACCTCTGGATGCTTATCACTAAATTTGCATGTGGTGATCACACTCATGATCAGAGATTTGTTTATTCCCACAAAAAATGCAGCCTGGAACCCAACCCAGAAGCTAAATCCAGACTAGCCTTGTCATCCTATGAGGGTTGGAATTATCTACCTGGATGGGGTTGTCCACATTTACAGGGCAGGGTTCCCAGACCCTAAGTGTGATTTCTAAGAGTTTCTTCTGGCTGTCTTTGCTGTAAGGGCCCCCAAGTATGGGCAATTCTTTTGCTTGCAAATGAGAATCCAAACATTCCTGTGTTTTCTCTGCTTCTCAAAATCATCTACGCATTAAGCAAGCTGCCTTTTGAATTATAACATCATTTATATTTTAGTTCATATGATATTTATGATTGTATCTTCTCTGTTCATGGTCTGTTTCCCTTTCTTCCTCTCTGTCCAATTCACAGTAATTATCAAAATGGGTTAAAATATTTTTACAGGGAGGAGAGATTGAAACCAGCAAAAGTAAATACAATAAAAGGGAAACTAGGTAGCCTTAGGCAGGTACCTTTGATTAATTTTACAAAGTTGTTATGCATGAATTGCTTATATGCAGTGTAAGCAAGAATAGAAGTTTATGAGCTATTAACATTTGCTTATGAAAGTAGGAAACTGACTGGCTATTCTATGATTCCTGAGGTTCCTCTGGGGGGTGGGGGTGGGGGGGGGGGAGCACCTTACTCTTCATGTCAGGAATTGTTTCTACTGTAGACCTTACTGAAAGCTGCCTGTAATGCATACCACATGCTCTTTCTTGTCTGACCCGTCCTAGGTTCAGTTTTCTATATTGGGTTCTCAATTGTTCAACACTTATGAAATGGACATGTCTCAGCTGGTAGCAAAGAGAGCGAGGAACATTTAGAGAGTGGCAAATAATTGACAAACATGAAGATACTGAGCCCTTTCTTTCATGTTGCCACCAACTGTTAGCAAGTTGGCTTGCCAGAAAATAAAGAGTAAGCTTTACAGACAGTTTCTGACTCGCCTGTAATCCTAGCACTTTGGGAGTCCAAGGCAAGCAGGTCCCTTGAGCCCAGGAGTTCAAGGCCAGCCTGAACAACATGGTGAAATCCCGTCTTTACTAAAAATACAAAAATTAGCTGGGTGTGGTGGTGCGTGCCTGTTGTCCCAGTTACTCGGGAGGCTGAGGCGGGAGAATCACTTGAACCCGGGAGGTGGAGGTTGTGGCGAGTCAAGATCTCACCACTGCACTCCAGCCTGGGTAACAGAGTGAGACCCTGTCAAAAAAAAAAAAAAAAAAAAAGTTCTGTAAAACTCAAACTTCGCGTGAGACTTTGATAAAGATAAAAGGAGTAAGACAGAAACTGGTAATACTGGGAATCAAAACTGGGAGGCACATCACTAGAGACCCTCATGCCAATAAATTGAAAATTTAGAGGAAGTGGACAAACAGTAAAATACTTAATATAGTGAAAAACTTAAAACACTGAAACCTGAGAGCAGATGTACAAACGTGATCTGAACTGTATATATGAAATAAATGCAATCAGTAATTCAATAATTTTGACATTATGTGTTTATATGTTACACACAAGCCAGTTATTTGGACCTGGTGCATGTAGTCCCAGCTACTCACTGAGTAGCTGAGAGACGAGAATTACTTGAACCTGGGAGGTGGCGGTTGCAGTGAGCTGAGATCACCTCACTGCATTCCCCACCCCCCCCGCAAAAAAAAAAAGAGAAAGAGAGAAAAGAAAGTTCCTGACTTATCACCTCTTGTGTTGCAGGTGATTTGTACTTTTGAATAAATGACAGAAATGCCTGGAGCCCCTTTCCCTGGCGGGCAGTGATTAGTCTAGAGAAGTACATGTAAGTCCTTAGTGAATTTTAAGGGTTAACAAGATATTGATGCTAAGAGTGTCAGTCCCTTTCCCTATTCCATTACTTAATAAAGGAGAGATGTCTCTCCAGGGATCTTACTGGCAATTGGAGAATGCATTTGTCCTTAGTATTATTTCAATAACTGTTAAACCTCAACGGACTTCGTTGTTTGTGTTTGTAGTTGTAACTCACATGATATACTCTACAAACCTGGTACAAATATGGACATACTTTTCGTATACAGGTTGAGTATCTCTTATCTAAAATGCTTGGGGTGAGAAGTATTTTGGATTTTTTGAGTTTTTGAATATTTGTATATACACAATGAGATATCTTAGGGATGGGACCCAAGTCTAAATATGAATTTCATTTATGTTTCATGCATACCTTATATGCATAGCCTGAAGGCAATTTACTATTTAAAATAATTTTGTGTATTAAAGAACTTTTTTTGTTTGCTTGTTTGTTTGTTTGTTTGTTTTTGAGACAGAGTCTCACTTTGCCACCCAGGCTGGAGTACAGTGGCGCCATCTCAGCTCACTGCAACCTCCACCTCCTGGGTTCAAGTGATTCTCCTGCCTCAGCCTCCTGAGTAGCTGGGATTACAGGCGTGCACCACTCTGCCTGGCTAATTTTTGGTATTTTTAGTAGAGTCGGGGTTTCACCACGTTGGCCAGGCTGGTCTCGAACTCCTGTCCTCAGGTGATCTACTTGTGTCGCTAAAGAAAGTTTTGACTGTGACTCATCACATGAGGTGAGGTCGAATTTTCCACTTGTGGTGTCATGTTGTCACTTTAAAAGCTTTGCATTTTGGAGCATTTCAAATTTTGGATATTTGGATTAGGGATGTTCAACTTGTATTTTCATTTAACTGCTCAAGGCTGCATTCCTTTGAAGTACAGTTTCTCGCTCTCTCCCAAGACCCTCCCTTTCTCCTCCCCTCCCCACAAGTAGTCTGGGAATGCAAGAGCTTATGATCTTAGTTGAAGTCAACCTGGTTTTCACAGTCAAGTGGAGAGAGAGCTGGGCCTGATCGGTGGACTACGGTCCATGCTTCTGGAATCCATAATGTGTTGCTATTGAACACTTAGCCTGCATGGTCCAGCAGGGATGCTTGTCGACTGATGTAGTGAGACTTTGGTGACCAGATTCTGGAAAATGATGCCATGATCTTTCCTGGGCAGACCAAGTCATTATCACAATGTGGAATCAACCAATGTGCCCTATGATGGTTGTTTGCTCTTCACACACATTCATAATCCTGTCTCCCCACCACCCCCAAGGTTAAAATTGGCCCCTAGAGTGTCAGGACAAGTTTAGCTATCCATCACCTAATGAAGCCTGCACTGTGATTCCACTTCATTCCCTGGGGATTCACACCCTGGAAGTTGAGCATCTTTTACTATTAGACATTGAAAACACAATACAACGTATATGATGATACCCATTTTCTCTGGCATCTGAGATCCTGGACAACTCCTTAGGGCAACACTACCTTCAGGGACATCAGAGTGCTTTTTCACTTTTTTCCTGCTAGAGACAGGGGGAAAAAACTGTACAAATACACTATAGTATATAGTATAATTCAGTATATATGGGTTAAAAAGGCTTTTGTGGTCCAACATGGTGATCTACCTAGTGCATCTAATATTATATTTATAGATACATGCACCCGGTCCAAACAATTGGCTTATGTGTAACATATAGAAACGTAGTGTATTAGTTTCTTGGGCCTGCCATAACAAATCACCACACTCTTGGAAGCTTAAAGCAACAAGAATTTATTCTCCCACAGTTCTGGAGGCCAGAAGTCCAAAGTCAGTTTTATTGACTTAAAATCAAGATGTCAGCAAGGGCACATGCCTCTCCCTCTGGAGTCCCTCGGGGAGAATCCGCTCCTTGCCTCTTCCAACTTCTGGTGGCTGTGGGCATGCCTTAGCTTGTGTCAGCATCCCTCCAGTCTCCATCTCTACGGTCACATGACCTTCTTCTCTTCCATGCATGTGAAATCTCCACTGGGCTTTGTCTTACAGGGATATTTATGAATAATACAGGATAATTTCCCCATCTCAAGATTTATAAACTAATCACATCTGCAAAGCCTTTGCCATATGAGGTAACTTCAGAAGTTCCAGGGATTAGGATGCGGACATACATTTTGGTACCATTACGTAGCCTATCGCATGTAGCTAATTTAAATTTAAGATTGACTATGTAATACATCCCACTCGTCTTTTCCTTATTCATAGAAACTCATGACACTAAGAAATACTTACCATGTACATACTGACTGACTGGACAATGAAAATGAAGAATGAAATGGCATTATTCAACAAAAGCTGTTAGTAACTCTACAATATGCTTCTGAGACAGATAAGCTTGATCAGTTGTAACCATTTGTAAACACTGAAAGGAATTACTTGAGTATCTTGGTATCTCTGGGAATAATTTGGTGATAAAAAAACCCAGCAAAACATAAATCAATAGAAAAACTTACAGAGTGTTTAGAAAAAGAAACATTGCTATATATTGATTACCCACTTTCTCCCTGATTTAAATTCAAGCACTGCAGAATATGTTAAATAAGCACATTTAGCATACTCAGTTTATAAAAGTGTCTTTTGTCAGTTTGATGCAAAACTACATTGGGGGAAATAAAAAATAAAATCCAGAATTAATGTTCCAAGCTGCAATTGCTGAAAGCAGGGAGGGATAGTGAAAAACCCCAAATAGAAATGACACTTAAAAATAAATCCTTGAGTGACTTCCAGCCTGTCTGATATCTACTTCTTAAAGCATAGAGCATTTGTTGTCTCACATCTGAAATAGATGGTTTTGTTTTGCTGGAGCTTACACATATGTACATTTGTTTATTCTCTGAAGGTGATTCTTCATCATAAGGTATTGGAAACAGATTCTTCAGGGAAAACATCTGTTCAGCTATAATGCTAGCATCTGCCAAGTTAGGTGTGCTGAGAAAAAAGAACTTTATCTTAGTGGTTCAGGGACCTCAAATTTACAAGCTGACAAAATATCAAACACAGACAAGCTGCATCTTTCCTCCGTTACTCCTGCACATAGTCTGGAACTATATCCAGAATCCTAGCCTAGCCCTGGCCATGCCAGACACAGAACACAAAAGTGAGACAGCATTAATCCTAGGGTCAGTTCTAGAGGCAGAGGCCACTGGGTTTACTAAGCAAAGGGGCCTGACACCAAAGCAGACCTTGGCCTTGCTTTACAGCTTTCTTAGGTCTTTCCCTGTTGCTCCAGGCTGGCTTGATGTTTATGGATCTGTGGTCTTGGATGTGACCCATAATGTAGTCATTAGGAGCATGAACACTGGAGCCAGACTGCCATGGTTCAGACTCTTGGCTCTGCCACTAACTGTGTAAACTTGGGAAACTTACTTAACCTCTCTGAGCTTCTATTTCTTAATTTGTAAAATAGGGACAATTATTTCAGATTTGGATATAAATGGACAAGATGTGTCAAGGTGCCACTACAACCTGAAAATATGTACTCTTAGAACTGTTTAGCATGAATCACAAAATAGTTCATACTGACCTAGTTAAACCTGGGGAGTAACTAACCCTTTGATAAAAATCCCCCATGCGAAAATGCTCTTTGCCTTCAAAGTACTGTAATCTACATATATCCTTAAATTAATCCAATTCTCTTTACTCCAACAGAATCTACTGGCCTCCCTCACCTTTTTATTTATTTATTTATTTATTTTTATTATACTTTAAGTTCTAGGGTACATGTGCACAACATGCAGGTTTGTTACATATGT